>NC_037679.1:59477299-59846490 GCF_003255815.1 Theropithecus gelada | reverse complement strand
AAAAAAAAACAAAAAAAAAACCAAGAATGTCAACAACATCACTTACCTAAACCTTCAGATTCAAAGAGGTAAGTTTCATCAACCCCAATGTCCCTACACCAGTGAAGGAAGTTTGCGGTATTGTCCCGAGCAAAGAATGAACCTGATGCAGCATCTTTCTTACAGGGCACTTTTCTCGCTGGAAAATTCTGGAAAAGATAAAAGAATAATTTCAAAAATGTATCAAGGATATTTTCATTAAACAGTCATTTTGATATTACTAAATAAATGTTCAATCCATCACCTGTAACCAAAAAGTACACAACTTTGGAGAAAAAAGATACTTTTGAAAACTATTTTATTTTACTTTAAAGCAGAGGTCCCCAAACCCTGGGCCACAGACTGGTACCGGTCCGTGGCCTGTTAGGAACCAGGCCGCACAGCAGGAGGTGAGCAGTGGGTAAGCAAGCATTATCACCTGAACTCTGCCTTCTATCAGATCAGCAGCAGCATTAGATTCTCACAGAAGCTCGAACCCTATTGTGAACTGTGCATGCGAGGGATCTAGGCTGCGTGCTCCTTATGAGAATCTAATGCCTGATGATCTGAGATTGAGCAGTTTCATCTCAAACCCCCCCACCCAGCCCCAAATCTGTGGAAACACTGTCTTCCATTAAACCAGTCCCTGGTGCCAAAAAGATTGGGGACTGCTGCTTTAAAGTATATTCCAGAAAAATGATTCCTAGAAAAACAATTTGGTCAAAATTAGCAGTAGGATCAAGCATCTCTCAGCTCTTTCTTTTTAAAATGACATAAGAATCTTAAATTAAAATAAAAACTGACAGCCTAATAATTGCAAAGCACTCTCAACTGTATGTCTCTCTACACATAGTTCAATATAAACCTCAAATTATTGCTATGTTAAAAGTTAAGAGATGGGTATGATGACTCACTTGTAATCCCATCACCTTGGGAGGCTGAAGCAGGGTTGCTTGAGGCTAGGAGCTCAAGACCAGCCTGGGCAACATAGTATGACCTCATTTCTATAAAATATTTTTTTAAACATTAGGCAGGTATGGTGGCACGTAGCTAAAGTCCCGCTGCTCAGGAGGCTGAGGTGAGAGCATCACTTGAGCCCAGCAGTTCCAGGATGCAGTAAGCTATGATCATGCCACTGTACTCCAGCCTGGGCAACAGAGCAAGACTCTTTCTCAAAAAAAAAAAAAAATCACAGACACCCATTTTTGCTTACTTCCTTCCATGTAGATTCATAAAGATGGTTCTGAGTTTCTTGAGGAGACTATCAAATAAGGAAGTAGTTGTTCCTTCTTAAAGTTCTTTGAAAACTTATGATCTAAGTTTCACAGAATCTTAATTTTTTTTACTATCTGCTCCAAGATTATTTGGATAATTCTGCTGAGCCTAAGAGATTTTTTTGTTTTGGTTCGGTTTAAATTTTTACTTGAATAAGCAATCCATGAATATGACTTTTGTTAATGCAATAGGTACAGTAGGATATTACACCTTTCTCTCACCTACTCCCAGTTCCTCTCTCTCCCTAGAGTTAACCACTATTACTAGTTCCTTGTATATCCTTCCTGTTACTATTTATTTCCAAAACTAAAATAACCTTAGGAGGTTTTTTTCCCTGATTGAATACAGAATATACAATCACTGAAAAAAAAAAAAAATCAAACCAACAGCAAACTACAAAGTATCAACTGAAATCCTCTCACCCACATTTCGGCAAGACATCTCTATGCACAACTATACACATATTTGTATCTACAAAACGTCACATAAGCCATTCTTCAATTTCATTTGTGTGTGCATGTGTGCATATACATTAAATGACGGTGTAGACATCATGTGGGGTTCAAAACAACATATTTAAAAAATTGTTTCAAATGAATGTATAATATTCCAATGTGGCTGGTTACCATAATTAATTTTTACCAATTTCTCTATTGATGAACATTTAGGTTGTTCCTAATTTCTGTACTATCACTTTCACAAACTTCTGACTATTTTCTCAGAATAAATTCCTACAAGTAGACCTATGTATCAAAAGATGTGCTTTAGGGGGCAGAGCGAGACAGCCCCATACAAACCTACAACATTTGTCTTACCCACAGGAACATCAAATTTTAACAATTAACTATACACAAGAAGCACCATTACAAGAATCAAAAATGAGACCAGAAATCTGGTTTTAATTTCATATCGCTGAGAGAGACATTGAAGAGGGAAGGAAAGCCAGTCTTAAATTGCCCACCCCTCCCTCCATCTTCCCGGCAGCAACCACATGGCACAGAGAATCTGTGTATCTGGGAGAGGGAGAGTACAGTGATTTTGAGGCTTTACATTGAACTCACTGCTGTCCTTACACAGCAGAAGGCAGAACCAGGCTTTAGTAGCTGACATCTGCCCATGGAGAAAGCATTTGGACCAACCCCAGCTAGAGGGGACTCACCCATTACAGTAATAAGAGCTTGAGTTCAGACAAGCCTCGCTACCATAAACTGGAGTGCTCTGGGGACCTAAGTGAACTTGACGGACAGTCTAGGCCACAAGAATTGCAAGTCCTAGGCAAGCCCAGTGCTCAGATGGACTCAGAGCCAGTGGACCAGAGGGGAGGAGCATATGACCTACTGAGACATCAACCAGGCTAAGCGTGTGCTTGCACCACCTCCCCCAACCCCTGGCAGCAGCCACAAGGTGCAGAGAAAGCTGTGCACTTGGAAGACAGACAGCACAGCAACTGGAGGACTTTACGCTGAACTCAGTGCTGCCTTGTCACAATGGTGACCTATCAGGATTCATCACCTGCTGAGTAAAGAACCCTTGGGCCCTGAATAACCAGCAGTGATACCCAGGTAATATGCCATGGGCGTTGGGCTGTCAGACACACTAGCTTCAGGTGGGACTGAATACATTCCCAGTTTTGGTGGCTACAATGAAAGACTCCTCCTGTTTGAGAAAGGCAAGGGGAAAAGTAAAGGTGACTCTGTCTTGTGCCTTAGGGACCAACTCAGCCACAGTGGGGTAGAGCACCAAGCAAGCTCTGAGGAGTCCCCAGCTTTAGGCCTCGGCTCTTGGTCAGCATTTCTGGACCTGGCCTGGGCCAGAGGGGAGGCCACTGCCTTGAAGGGTGAGTCCCAGGCCTGGCAGCATTCACCACAAGCTGACTAAAGAGGCCTTGGGTTCTACTGGCAGTGGCCTGGCAGAAACCCACAGGGGCCAGTGGTGGTAGTAGCCACAGGGAGAGGCTCCTCTGCCCATAAAAAGAGGAAGAAAGAGTGGGAAGGACTTTGACTTGTGGTTTGAGTGCTGGCTTAGCTGCAGTAAAACAGTAATATCAGGTAAATTTCTAAGGTTTAAGACTTCAATCTCTGGCTCCCAGACAGCATCTCTGGACCCAACCAGGGCCTGGGGGAACATGACTCCATTGTATATTATTTGTTTCTTTTCTCTTGCTGCTTTTAGGATCCTTTAAGCATGAAGGAGAAATAAAGACTTTCCCAGACAACAAAAGCCGAAGGATTTCATCCATACCAGACCATCCTACAAGAAATGCTAAAGTGAGTTCTTTATCCTTGACCTTTAGGAGTTTATTAAATGCCTTGAGGTAGTGTTCTTTGGTTAAATCTGCTAGTGTTTTATAACTTTCTTGTACTTGAATATTGATATCTTTCTGTAGGTTTGGGAAGTTCTGTGACAATATCCCTTGCTATTAATAGTTCTTTTGCTTATGCAATCAGTTTAAAATAATGGGTTATAAGATATTATTTGCAAGCCTCATGGTAACCTCAAATCAAAAAACATACAATAGATACATGAAAGATAGAAAGTAAGAAATTAAAGCATACCACCAGAGAAAATCAGCTTCACTAAAAGACAGGAAGGAAGGAAAGAAGGAGCCGACCAAAAAACAACCAGAAAACAACAAAATGGCAGGAGTAAGTCCTTATTTATCAATTATAACACTGAATGTAAATAGATTAAATTCTCCAATCAAAAGACTACAAAGTAGCTGAATGAATGAAAAAGCAAGACCCAATTTTCTGTTGTCTCCAGGAAACACTCTTCACCCATAAAAACACATATAGACTGAAAATAAAGGGATGGAAAAAGATACTCCATGCCAATGGGAAACCCGAAAAACAGGAGTAGCTATATTTTTATATCAGACAAAATGAATTCTAAGACAAAACCCATAAGAAGAGACAAAGAAGGTCATTATATAATGATAAAGAGGTCAATTCAGCAAGAGGATATAAAAATTGTAAATATATACGGACCCAATGCTAGAGCACTCAGATAAATAAAGCAAATATTATTACAGCTAAAGAGAGAGAGAGACTCCAATACAGTAATAGATGGAGACTTCAAAACCCCACTTTCGGCATTGCTCAGATCTTTCAGATAGAAAATCAGAAAAGACACATCAGACTTAATCTTCACTATAGAACAAATAGACCTAACAGATATTTACAGAACATCTCATTCAGCAGCTGCTTTAATCTCCTTAGCAGGTGGATCATTCTCAAGCATAGATCATATGTTAGGTTACAAAACAACTCCTAAAATATTTTTTAAAACCTGAAATAATATAAAGCATCTTCTCTGACCATAATGGAATAAAACTAGAAATCCATAACAAGAGTAATTTTGGAAACAATATAAACACATGGAAATTAAACAATATGCTCCTGAATGACTGACACCAGTGGGTCAATGAGGAAATTAAGAAGAAAATTGAAAAATTTTCTTGAAAAAAATAATGAAAACACAAATACCAAAACCTATGGGATACAGTGAAAGCAGTATTAAGAGGTAAATTTATAGCTGTAAGTGTCCACATCAAAAAAGAAGAAAAACTTAAAATAAATAACCTAACAATGCATCTTAAAGAACTAAAAAAACAAGTGCAAATCAACTCGAAATTAGTACAAGAAAAGAAATAATGAGGATCAGAACAGAAATAAATGAAATTGAAATGACAAAAACAATAGCAAAAGATAAACAAAACTTAAAGTTGGTTTTTTGAAAGGATAAATAAAATTGACAGACCTTAAGTCAGACTAAGAAAAAAGAGAGAAGACCCAAATAAAATCAGAGATGAAAAAGGAGACATTACAACTGATACCACAGAAATTTAAAGGATTATACTGAGCAATTGTATGACAACAAAACCTGAACAGACCAATAACAAGTAACAAGATCAAAGCTGTAATAAAAAGCCTCCCAGTAAAGAAAAGCCTGGGACCCGAGTGCTTCACTGCTGAATTCTACCAAACATTTGAAGAAGAACTAATAGCAGTCCTACTCAAACTATTCTGAAAAACAGAAGAGGAGTGATTACTTCCAAACTCATTCTATGAGGCCAGTATTATACCAAAACCAGACAAAGACATATTAAAAAATGAAGATAACAGACCAATATCTCTGATGAATATTGATGCAAAAATCCTCAACAAAATACTAGCAAACTGAATTCAACAATACATTTAAAAAATTATTCATCATGACCAATTGGGATTTATCGCAGGGATGCGACGATGTTTCAACATGTGCAAATCAATCAGTGTGATACATCTATCAACGAAATGAAGTATAAAAACCATATATATCATTTCAATTGATGTTGAAAAAGCATTTGATAAAATTTAAATCCCTTTGTGATAAAAACCCTAAAGAAACTGGGTATAGAAGGAACACACCTCAGCATAATAAAAGCCATATGATGACAGACCCACAGCTAGTATCATACTAAATGAGGAAAAACTGAAAGCCTTTCCTCTAAGGTCTGGACCACAACAAGGATGCCCACTTTCATCACTGTTATTCAACACAATTCTGGAAGTCCTAGCTAGAGTAATCAGACAAGAGAAAGAAAGATTTGGCATCCGAACTGGAAAGGAAGATGTCAAATATTCTTGTTTGCAGATGATATGATCTTATATTTAGAAAAACCTAAAGACCCCTCCACACACAAAAAAACCATTAGAGCTGATAAACAAATTCAGTAAAGTTTCAGGACACAAAATCAACATACAAAAATCTGTAGCATTTGTATGCCAACAATCTGAAAAAGAAATAAAAAGTAATCCCATTTACAACAGTCACAAATAAAATTAAATACCTAGGAATTAACTTAAGCTAAGAAGTGAAATATTTCTACAATAAAACACTAATGAAAAATTGAAGAGGGCACCAAAAAATGGTAAAATATTCCATGTGCATGGATTGGAAGAATCAATATTGTTAAAATGGTCATACTACTCAAAGCAATCTACAGACTCAATGCAATCCTTACCAAAATAACAACGGCATTCTTCATAGAAATGGAAAAAAGATCCTAAAATTTATATGGAATCACAAAAGACTGAGAATAGTCAAAACTATCCTGAGTAAAAAGAACAAAATTGGAGGAATCACATTACCTGACTTCAACCAAAACAGTATGGTACTGGCATAAAGAGACACAGACCAATGGAACAGAAAAGAAAACTCAGAAATAAATCCAGATAACTGTAGTGAACTCACTTATAACAAAGGTGCTAGGAACAGAGATTGGAGAAAGGACAGTCTCTTCAATAAAATCTGCTGGGAAAACTGGGTATTCACATGCAGAAGAATGAAACTTGACCCCTGTCTCTCACCATATATAAAAATGAAATAAAAATGGATTAAATACTTAAATCTAAGACCTCGTACTATGCAACTGTTACCAGAAAACATTGGGAAAACTCTCCTTGACATTGGTCTGGGCAAAAACTTCATAAGTAATACCCACAAGCAGAAGCAACCAAATCAAAAATAAATAGGATCACATCACGTTAAAAAGCTTCTGCACAGTAAAGGAAACAACACATTGAAGAGCAACCCACAGAATGGGAGAAAATATCTGCAAACAATCCATCTGACAAGGGATTATTAAGTAGAACATATAAGGAGCTCAAACAACTCTGTAGGATAAAATCTAATAATCCAATTTAAAAATGGGCAAAAGATTTGAATAGACATTTCTCAAAAGACACACAAAGGGCAAACAGATATATGAAAAGGTGCTCAACATCACTGATATCAAAGAAATGCAAATCAAAAATACAATGAGATATCATCTCACCCCAATTAAAATGGCTTTCATCCCAAAGACAAGCAATAACAAATGCTGGCAAAGATGTGGAGAAAAGGGAACCCTCATACACTGCCGGTGGTAATATAAATTACTACAGCCACTATGGAGAACAGTTTCAAGGTTTCTCAGAAAACTGAAAATAGAGCTACCATATGACCCAACAACCCACTGGGTATATACCCAACAGAAAGGAAATCAGTATATTAAAGAGATTATCTGCACTCCTATGTTTGCTGAAGCACTGTTCTCAATAGCCAAGATTTGGAATCAACCTAAATGTCCATCAACAGATGAACAGGTAAAGAAAATGTGGCACATATATACAATGGAGTACCATAGAGCTATAAAAAAGACTGAGATCCTGTTATTTGTAACAGGATAGAACTGGAGGTCATTATGTTAAGTGAAATACAACAGGCACAGAAAGACAAACATCACATGTTCTCAATTATTTGTGGGTGCTAAAAATCAACAACTGAACACATGGAGATAGTAGAAGGACGCTTAGCAGAGGCTGGGAAGGATTGTGGGAGGTGGGGGAAGTGGAGATGTTTAAGGGTGCAAAAAATATAGTTAGAAAGAATTAATAATACCTAGTATTTGATAGTACAACAGGGTGACTACAGTCAATAATAATTTAATTGTACATTTAAAAATAACTAAAAGAGTACAACTGGATTGCTTGTAACACAAAGAATAAATACTTGAGGGAATGGATATCCTATTTTCCACGATGATTATTACTTATTGCATGCCTGTATCAAAGTATCTCATGTACCCCATAAATATACACACCTAGTATGTACCCACAAAATATTTTTACAAGCTATACCTTATTTTCAGTGATATATATATACACACACACACATATCATCCACTGTCCCCTAGAATGATGATACTCCCTTATATTTCCACCAACTGTGTGTAAATTTGCAGACTCCAAACTCTTGAGAATACCTACATTTGATGAAAAGAGAGGAAACCTTATCGACTTCAAATCATGACTTCAGGGCTAACGAATGAAAACTGTCTAAAAACATTTATTATTTATCCAATCAATATTTATAGAATTTACCACCAACACAATATATGGAAAATATATAAAGAAGAAAATAATAATAGCAGCTGCTACTCGTGTGCCAGGAACCATCACAAGCTCTTTTCCCATTTAACCCTCACAACAATTCTAAAAGGAAGTTATGTTAACGTTCTCAAGAAGAGCTGGATTGACTATGCATCAAGCACTATGTTAGACACCATCTGTACATTCACTCATTTAATTTGACTGAACTCTCACAAATAAATCCTAAGGTAACTGTTAATGTCATTTTATGAAAGAGAACATTTTTCCAGATCTTGAAAAGGGTTAAGTAAATTATTCAACATCTCATAGCCAGTTGGCATGGAAGTCTACAACCTTCTAGAGATAAGAAATATACATAAATTAATAGATACCAAGACATAAAATCACCACTGTCAAACATTTACTTACCCCTGATTCTTCAGAGTTGCATGTTTTCACCATGTTTTGAAGAACATCAATCAGTTGACATAGTAGTACTCCATTATCAAGTTCTTCCAATAATTTTTCTGCCTTAACTTTAATACCTAAAAACATATTTCAAAGTTAAGATTCTTCTAGAAACATAAATTCAAACCAATATGGTTAAAATTAATTAAATAGAATCAGATTACAGCAAAACACTAGAAAAATATCAGGTCAGACTCCTAAATACTCTTAGAAGGTACAGTTAAAATAGCAAATAATGGCAAGTTAACTTAATGATACTGAAACAAAAATATCTGTAATGTAGAAGTACAGAAAAAAAAAAAAGAAAACTGACATCGATTTTATTTCATTTGAAATAAATTCACTGCGTATTAATATTCCTTGCACAAGAATAATAGTCTCTATAAATAAGATGGACTTGGTTCCAATTTTAAAATTAAAGACAATACCATAACAAATACCCAGGGAATACTAACGTTTTACTTCTAGATTATCTTCTTTAAAAACATTATTATTACATAATAAACTCTAAACATTATCCATCAAACTGATAATAGACAAATACAGATAATATTTGGTATTTTATTATCTTGGAAGGGCTATATCATTTAAGATACTCTTTTTCATGAAAACTTAAGAATTCCACATAAAATTAGTTAAAGTAAAATTTTTCTGGGGAGAAAGTTTAAAGCATTCATCATATTCTCTAATAGCGTAAAAAATATGATGCCAGACATTCTCCAACCTGACACTTCTTCCTAGGTTTCATATGCCTCTATCCTTCAATGCCTCAGAAATTGTAATCATTTTATCTACAGTATATATTTCACTCAAAGATCATGGCTTACACAAGACTAAGGCGGGTGGGGGTGAGGGGGGTGAATCAGTAAAAAAAAAAAAAAAAAAGATCAATACACTTTTTAAAGATGATTTTAATATTAACAATGAAAATATTCATTATTCAAAGTTTATTGACCTCTTCGGTTAAATCTCAAATTTCCTACTATTCAAGACCCAAGGTTCAGGGTGAATCAGAGTATTTCCCCAGCTGAAATGTAACTTTGGTGAAAGCAAGGGCACTGAATACTTCATTCACTAGAGTATCCCCAGCATCTGTAATAATCACTCCTTGACAAAGAGTAAGGCTCTCAATAAATGCATACTGAATAAGATAATACAATTTGGTGTATTATTTCAAGCATCACCTAATAAACCAGATAACCAGATTGACAGATCTTCTTGCATGGGCAACAGAGTGGCTTCATGCCTCACAGCTATCCACTCATCATACTGACAAACATTAGCCAATCCTGGTCCGTGTCTGGGGGTCAGAGGACTCCGAGGACTTAGAGGCAGATCTTCTCCAAACCATACCTAAAGAAAAAAAAAAAATCAATCAACTGAATGAATAAAACCTTTGCTAAAAGTCATAATCCACATCAATATTTAAATGATGAAGCATAAATCATACATAATAGACACATATAAAAAGCTGCTGTAGCTCACAGCAAATATATAAATTAGAAGCAACGTGTTAGTCCTGTTCTGCTGCCCAGGCTACAGTGCAGTGATGCGATCATGGTTTACTGCAGCCTCGACTCCCAGGCTCAAGCAATCCTCCCACCTCAGCCTCCCAAGTAGCTGAGAACACAGACACATGCCACCACACCCAGCTAAGTTTTTAATTTTATGTATTGCAGAGATGTGGTCGTCCTATGTTGCCCAGGATGGTCTTGAACTCCTGGGCTCAAGCGATCCTTCCGCTTCAGACTCCCCAGAGTGCTGGGATTACAGGCACGAGCCACTGCGCCCAGCCAGGACATTTTCAATATTCAATATTGTGGTCAATGTAAGAAAACCCCAAATTAATGAATGGATTCTACTATTGAAGCAAGAGGGTACAATTCAACAAATAATATTTTGCCTTCACTTGTTAGCTTGAGTAAGTTTAACAAGTTACTTGACCAGAGTCTTAATATCTTAGCTGTAAGATGGGTTACTGATTCCTGCCTTATAAAATACACCTTTGTAGCATCTGGCATTGGGCCTAGCAGATAGCAGAGACTCAATAAACATTTGTTGAATAAATGAATGAATGAAGCATAAATGGCATTTTGTAAGCTTCAAATCATAATAACAGTGTTATCTTTTTAAAAAATGTCTAAGTAGTTTAGTTTAAAACAAGTGGGTAGCAAACTATAGTCCATGGGGCAAATTTTGTCTCACCTGATTTTGTAAGCCCAGAAGCTAAGAATCGTTTTTACATTTTAAAATGGCTGTTATATAAGTAACTGCATAATATCTCAATTTTGCCTACTGGCCCACAGAGCATGAAATACTACCTGGCCAATTCACAGTTTAGAATAAAAACTGACACTCTATAAATTTTGTAATTTTATAGATGTTATAATAAACACTTGCAAAATTTTGAAATACAATTAGAGATTCTTTAATGTAAGATTATAGAAAAGGCTGTATCAATTCTTCAGATTGTAAAAGAAGTAATCAAGTCATTATGAAGTCACTTTTTAAAACAGACATAAATACCTCTTGTCCCTCTCCTTACTGAACAACTTAGAAAGGAATATTATTAGAGCCTAAGTGAAATGCATACAAGATTCCAAGAGTGGGGTGGCTTGGAATGGAGAGTCAGAGCTTGAGTGAGGTGAGTGGGCATCCAGGTATGGAGACAGCCCTGTGCAAGATGTCAGACCCTGAGTAGGATAAAGAGGGCATCTAACAGGTGCAAAGAGGGAATGTCCCAATACAGAGTGTCAGAGTCCAAGTGAGCTAAGCATCTACCCAGGGTGTGGGCGGCAGCAATAATGAGAGAACAGTAACACACATGAGGATTTATCAAATGGGAGCCAATCTTCTCACTGAAGACAGATGCAAAAATAGAATGAGAGAAGCAAGAATGAATCCTTTGGTGTTGAATTCAAATATCTCTTATCTGAAAGCAAAGAAACTCTCAAAGAACGCCAAAAGGACACTTAAGCCAGCATGAAGGGACTTCTACTGGCTGAACTGAGGGCAATTTGAGCATTGAGATAAATAACAGAAATGGATTATACCACACTGAATAAAATAGGAAACTATGAGTTAACACAGATATAAATGAATACACTGAAATTTTGACAAGAATGGGATTTTTACATAGTCTCGAAGTACCTGCACACAAAATACTACAAAGGGAAAAAGAGTAATTTTATAGTTCAGAAACCTGACAGACAGCATCAGAACCAAATGATGGAGGTGAACTTCATCAATAACAGGACAAATCAAAATCATATGCCACCTGACAGGACGCAATGAGAAAAATTCCTGCCCAAGATGCATAACCTGAGTTTAGTCATGAAAAAACATCAAACAAATCCAAATTGAGGGACATTCTACAAAATTAGTGGTCTGGAATATTCAAAATTATCAAGGTAATTAAAGACAAGCAAAGACTGAGATACTGTTCCAGCCTAATGAAGACTAAAGAGACATGAAAACTAAATGCAACACATAATTCTGAAATGGTTATTATTGAGACAACTGGCAACACTTGAAAGTGGCCTGCATATTAAATGGTAGTACTGCAGCAGCATTAATATCCTGATTGTGATTAGTTCATTGTGGTTGTGTAGGAAGATGTCCTTGTTTTTGAGAAATACACACTAAAATATTCAGAGGTAATAGAGCATTAGAGTCGTCACTTCCTCTCAAATGGTTCAGGCAAACAAATTTCTCTGTACTACACTTAACTACTCTGTAGTCTGTGATGGCTTTAATTTTTTTTTTTTAAACCAAACTTTTAAAAAAGAACTGTAAGTAAAAGGAATACCAAGTGAATCTAGTCCTTTCTTGATTTTTAAATGTAGACCATTTCCCCCTTAAAATGTATTAAGCGTATTGAGGTTCATTTGAGACAAGTCTTACTATATCAGATAAAAAGTCATAGCAATTCTATAGGTAATGCACACAAATTGGTGGTGGGGAGCGGGGGAAACTACTTCCAATCTCCTATGATGAGAAATAAAGAAGTTTTTTTTTAAACCCCAAGGCAAACAAAGAAAGTGAATAAACTCAAGAGGCATGCAGGGGTAGGGAAATCTAATAAAAAATAAAAAATAAAATAAAATACAAGTAAATTTAAAAACCCTGTCAAAGACAAAAAAGAAATGTAAGTTATTTAAGGGATATTTACTTCAGGAATTAGGGTAGGGATTGGGAAATGAATTCCTAAATATATGAGGATCCTATGAATAGGAAAACGATATTATTTATTTCCCTGAATTCTCTTAAAATTATTTCCAAGGAAGTACAGTAACGCTTTACTAATTCTTCCCTTTATAAGCATATCTTATTTCTATTATAATCTTCGGACTCAGTGTAATGCTTAGCACATAGTATTCAAACATATTTGTTCAATAATTGAGGAATAGATATTAGCAAATGACTCTTTGTACCATCAAAATCAAAATGTATCTTACAATCAATTGTATTTGACAGTCAATGGAATATGTTATTTGTCCATTAACCATCTGGTTGAGCTGAAACAAAGCAGAGCAGATGTAAATGTTTGTCAAGGAAAGAAGAGCATAAATTAAGAGGGTGGTTTTTTAAATCATGTATGAAAATGGAGATGCTAACATTTTTTAAAAAGTCATTTTTACTTCTTGTCACATTAGAGAGAAGAGTACATGTTGGATTTTCCTATTATTGCAAGCAGACGACTTTAGTCATAACCTGGGCTAGTCAGTAGAAATTACTATTAAAAGTTAGACATTAACAAAAACTGCATGTATGAAGATTGTTCTCAAGCATGCTGAAAGCTGCCATATTGTCATTAAGAGATATTTAATTCATGGGTACTCTACAGATTAACTTAGGTACTTGCACTTGCTTACATTTAGGCAAAATTTTATGCCTATGTACAAATGGGCCTTTTCACAGAGAGTGATTTCATAGCCTTTGTCAGATTTTCAAATGGGACTATGACCCCAGAAAGGTCATATACTATTGTCCATTGGCTTTTATACTATATGCTTTTATACTATATGTTTATATTTATACTATATGTTTATTTATTAATGTTTATTTATTAATCAGAATGAAGGACACAGATGAATGGCAAGAAGTATCTTAAACTATTAAATTAGTAAGATGTCAATTAATAACAACTATTCACTGGATGTCTCCTCTCTATAAGACAGTTAATAACCAAGTAACTGTCTAACATAATTGGCAGAGAAAGAGGTGGAAATCCTGGGAAGTCCTTACATTCAGCAGCAAAAACCTCCATGAGACATGTGAAGGGAGGATAGTCTTGGGAAAAAAAAAATCAATAAAGACAGATCTTGGAATCTGGATCAGAGAAGATTTTATGAAACCATTACACAAACTATGAAAGAATCTACCATGTTAACAAAATATAAATGTCCATTAGTGTAGAGATAAGGAAAAACATGGGCAATGTGGCAGCAATAAAAATACTCTATAAGGAATCAAGAAAATAAATGATAAGAAACTAATGACATTCCTGAGACTTGGATAAAAAGGGGATGAACAGAAGTAATCAGCTCACAAATGATTTTGAGTAATAACAGAGTTCTGAGCAAATGCCAGTGGATGTGAGAGGACCCAAAGGGGAAGAGTAAGACCTTTTGAGAGACAGTCATGGACTCCCCAGTCCCAAAAGGAAAAGTATGATGGAACTCTATTAGTAGAGTAGGAGATTATAGCTGCAGAGTATAGGAAGGTGGACAACAGGGTCACATGCAGGGCTGTTCTTCACCATTTGATAAATTCTCTTCTCTAGGCTGTCATCCACTGTTATGTTGACAAGAGAAAGGAAAGGAGAGAAGAGAAGAAAGATGAGGAGGAGGAAAGACTGACTGACTTTTATGACACAGGTACTATCTCCAGGTTTATATCTGGAAAACTGTATCATACCAAGGATACAACCAAACTTCTGACGTGCTTACAGGCAATATATATTCTAACAGTCCCTTTGCACATGTTATCTCATTGATTCCTCACATCTACCCTGCAAATTAATCACTGTTATCCTCACCATAGAGGTAAGGAAGCAGAGACTCGGAAGTAAGATAACTTGCCAGAATCTTGGAATCAAGGGGGCAGAACTAGGATCAGAACTGAAATCTAATTGATGCCAAGTTTTACTTCCCAAAGGAAATTTTATTATCAGTTGCTTGCTTCTTTCCAGGCAGACCTTCAATGTGACTTTTATTTTTAAGTTAATATTCAATCATGTTCTATTTATACAAAATAAAGAAAACCTAAAAAGTAAGAATAATATAGCAAACACCAACTCTGGAAATCATTCAAATATAAGGCAATTCTGGTTGTCTCATTACACCACCCAGCTTGCACCCCTCCACAGAAAAAAAAAACAAAACAAAAAAACAAAAAAAAACCATTCTTTAAAACTTTAATGGCCAGTCATATACAGGCATTTATAGAGCACATGAACAACTATCTGAAATTTAAAAACATATATTTGTTTTCACTGAAAGCTCTTTTAACTGTAAATACATACTAAATTGTAATGAGGGGAAAACCACAAAATATTCCACCTCTTTTCCCACAGTGGTATAAATAACACAGACCTACCAACCCTAAGGTATTTTTACACTTGTTCTTAGCCAAAAGGCCAAGAAGAGATAACCCTAAGGTATTTTTGAATTTTACAAATATTCAGTATAAACAAAAGCTTAGAATTAAGTTTTTGAGAACTAAAAAGTTAAAATATAGTATTTCTGTTATTAAAATGTGATGCTTAAAAAAACTAGCACAGTAAGAACACCTTGTGATAATTTTATGTTTGCTAATTATTATAGTTCAATTATATTAATCTCATAATTTAAATATTTTTCCAAGAAAAAAACTTACTTGAATTGCAGGCTGCATAGTCACCTATGTTGAAATGAAATTTCTTTTCTGAAAAAAAGAACAAAATATTAACATACAGTTAACAGTGGCAGTTTTGCTACTCCCCCAAACCCCCAAATTACAAGATTTAGGAATGTGTTTACTCGACTGCAAATACAAAACTTTCTCTTCTAGTTAGAATAGTCTGACTATAAGCAAATTCGTATCACTCCTTGCTTTTTACTTCATAAAGGACTACTCATTTGAAAAAGGAAAACCTGAAACAGACTTTAATATAATATGTATTTTTTTCTGGCATTAGCATCAAAGTAATTCTTGAACCATCTGGACAGTTTTGAAAAAAAAATCAACAACAAAACTTAGCTCATATAAAAATCTCCCAGAATTTTATTTTCCCCTGTGAACATAATGTAAATATAAATGTTACAACAACTGATATTGAAATTGTCCTTTATCTGATTGTCATCAAAATCCTAACAGGTCATATGGACTTTGCATAAATTCACAAACTTGACTATAAGCTTATTCTGCTAATAAAGATAAACATCAATTTTAACTGTGAACGAAAATGCTCAATGCCTCCCCATAATAATTTTCCAAAGACAAAAAAGAAACAGCAATTTTAGCTCCAAAGTAGTATTCTTGAAATCTACATGGAAAAAAATACTTTAATTCATTGAATTAGGTAAATACAATTCTTTCCTATATTTTCAAAGGGATAAAAGTGAAGAGTTTAAAAACATTCAACAGTATAGACTATAAAAACCTAGGATTTTTTATTGCTCATAGCAGCATAATAAGCTAGTCTATTTTTGTTACAAACCACCTTTAAAATATTTTAAGAAAAAATATACAATAATTACAAAGCTAATGCTATTACTTTCCAAGAAAAAGTTATTTTTTCCTCTAAGTTATATCAAACATACCTCATGCACAGTGTCAACTATACATACCACTTTCCTTTCAGGAACATTCTTCTAGTACCAGAGTTGAACCTGAGCTAAACCATACTGAAAAGCCTAACATTATAATACATTTTCTTTGCAGGAAGGCAAAAGACAACAGAATGTCCTTTTTGATGTCATTTTCCCTTCTCTCCACCACAGCAAAAGGCCAAAGTACAAGTGAGCATTCCTAATGATCTTGTTATGCTTCCCACGAGCTAATTCAGTGGGGAATACATTTTCCTTTAGCATAAATAATCCTTTGTCCGCAACAAAGATCCACTTCTCGGAAGTAAGAAGCTTCCAAGACCATTTTTTAAAAATGCAGCAAAGAAGCTGCTCCTATTAAAATGGAGTTCCACATAATCAGACAAGAGCTTTAACAGTTGGAGCTGCCAGCCCAAAACAAAAGAAAGCCTAAATTATAAGGCGTGTGCAAATCAAGAACAGTGACACATTCACAAAGAAGCTATCACAAGAATGTTTAGTCGTTGCACTTTTTATGGAAAATTCAACAAAATTAGTTTTATGAAAGAAATAAAGAATTTATGCACAATATTTGGTCACTTGAACTTTAGCAAGAGTCTTCACATACATTTTTAAAATCATTTTTCTTGCATAACAGAAAAAAATACTTTTAAGATGACAAAAATATAACCATCTGGATTAACTTTAAAAAAGAAATTCTTTAATAAAATAGTATGCAGACAAGTTATTATGTATTTTCATACATGAACATGTGCTTTTCATTGATGAGATTTTATCAGTCAATCATCAATTAAGTAATGAGTACTCACTATGTAACAGATACTAAAAACCAGCCTTTGGTATTTTCTAGTCATTCACTATCATCTTTCCAAGGTATTTTTGTGTCTCAGGCATTTATTCCCAAGAGTAGCTTCTTAGCCCCAGTCCCCGATCTGTACCACAATCACAATTCTTGCTTCTCCTTCATTTTATTACCTATTTTCCTCTTTTCTATCATTCCCTAAAAATCTGTTTCATATAAATCAATTACACTGAACCAGTAACACTTCATTGTGCATCTTAATGAGCAACATATTGTCCTTATTTTTTGTTTTTGTCTTTTTGCCTTTTTGAAGAAGTCTATTTCAATTCTTTGCCAACTTAAGGAAGCCTTTTCCCTTAGATTTGGCGAGTGTGAAGGAAGACCTCTCATGTAACCAAGTCTAAACTACACTCTAAACCTGTTGGGAATCTTTCACAAGACACTCTTATGCATAGATCATACAAAGTTAGGAATACTATACTTAACTTTTAAAATCCGAGGAAAATGTTGGAAACACAGAATGTGCTCATCCATCTGAAATTTGATCAGAATTTGAGCCTAACCCACTCATCTTTAAATATTTTTTAAAAGTCATGAGGTACTCAAGATTATTTGTATTAAGGCTCTTCATTCTAATTTGACTTCAGATCATAATGGGATTAAAAACACCAACTACTGAACCGATCTTTCATCCCAAAGATATAGGCTCTGAAACTTATATATTTTCAATCTTTTCTCACGGTATACGGTATGATGGGGAGAATTCAAAGTGTCATGGCTCCAATCTGTTACAAATCTGAAGTCAACCAGGAAGAGTAGCAAACAAAAAAAAAGCAAAGAAATAAGGTAAGTTTCTTCAGGAAAAAGAATAACATTAATTGCCATTGTGCCACATATCCATTCAGCACTCAGCCACCAGTTTATCGCCAAGATACACAAGCTGCAAGGGTAGGATCAAGTTGATATCGCAGTTACCACCGAGGAAGAGAGAGGAAAATGACCCTGGGGAGGATGCACAAGGGCCTTTCAACTGTACCAGTAAGATTTTATTTCAAGATAAGTGGTAAGAACAAAGATGTTATTATACTAGTCTGTATGCCTTTCTGTATGTCAAAATATTTCATCCTTTTCTAATGCTTCATTTAGAAAAATAGTTGAAGAATACATCCTTTCTGATTTACTCAGAAAAAAGTTTCTCAGCTTTAAAATTCTGAGTTAAATGTTTCCTAACTGCCTAATAAAGAAAATAGAAATACTATATCTATACCAATCATATTTCATGTATTTCTTAATGCGTACTAAAATAACTCACCATAAAGACAGCAATGGGGTAGCAGAAGGTATTGAAGACATCTGATTTGAATTCCAGCTCCAGAAAATACTGGCTATATGACTTTGGAGTAGTTAACTTCTCTGAGCCTCAGTGTTCTGATCTGTAAAATGAGATATGACCATTTCCTTCTTATGGCTGCTGTAAAAATTAAATGAGATGATACCTATAAAGTACCAGATACATAGTTAGCATTTAACAAATGAATTACAAATATGGTGATGAGACATAATTGTAATTCATTTGATATAATTTATCTAATTAAAAAGAGATAAGAAAACAAAGCTAGTAATACTCAGATTATCTTTAAGCATAATTTGGAAAGCTTCTTTTACTAACACAAAAATAAATATAGTTATAAATGTGAGTAAAAGCTTTAAAATAAACACATCATAATTGACAGGATACTCAGATAAAAATTTGCGATTGACAACTCACTTTGCTAGAATAAATATTTAGGAATTTATTTAACATAGACCCTTCATTCCCTTCAACCTGTCTCCTCAATGTCCTCTCTATCAGTTATACTTATTTCTGGGGCTATTTAACTGTTTGCACTATAATCTTTTTTCATGTGGTATACACTCATTTATTTATTCACGTCCTTTACTGAACTAGACATCACAGGCAAGAGACACAGTGATGAACGTAAAAGACGTGTTACTGCCCTTGTGGAGCTAATACACCAGTTGAGAAGACTGAAAATAGCAAACACCTAAATGAATACATAATTTTTTTACTTTTATTTTTTATTTTTCTACAAGTTATTGGGGTACAGGTGGTATTTGGTCACATGAGTAAGTTCTTTAGTGGTGATTTGTGAGATTTTGGTGCATCCATTACCCGAGCAGTATACACTGCACCATATATATTTGTGGTCTTCTATCCCTCGCCCCCCCCCCACTTTTCCCCCCAAGTCCCCAAAGTCCATCGCATCATTCTTATGCATTTGTGTCCTCATAGCATAGCTCCCACATATCAGTGAGAACACACAATGTCTGGTTTTCCATTCGTGAGTTACTTCACTTAGAATAATAGTCTTCAATCTCATCCAGGTCACTGCAAATGCTGTTAATTCATTCCTTTTTATGTCTGCATAGTATTCTATGATAGATATATTATATATATGAGGGGGAGCACACGCAGTTTCTTTACTCATTGATTGATGGGTATTTGGGGTGTTTCCATGATTTTGCAATTGTGAATCGTGCTGCTATAAACATGCGTGTGCAAGTATCTTTTTCGACTAATGACTTCTTTTCCTCTGGGACTGCTGGATCAAAAGGTAGTTCTACTTTTAGTTCTTTAAGGAATCTCCACACTGTTTGCCATAGCATCTGTACTAGTTTACATTCCCACGAGCAGTGTAGAAGTGTTCCTTGTTCACTGCATCCATGCCAACATCTACTGTTTTTTGATTTTTCGATTATGGCCATTCTTGCAGGAGTGGGGTGGTATTGCATTGTGGTTTTGATGATTTTCATTTCCCTGATCATTAGTGATGTTGAGCATTTTTTATTTTTGTTGGCCATTTTTTATCTTCTTTTGAGAACTGTCTATTCATGTCCTTAGCCCACTTTTTGATGGGATTGTTTTTCTTACTGATTTGAGTTCATTGTAGATTCTGGATATTAGTCCTTTGTCAGATGTACACATTATGAAAATTTTCTCTCACTCTGTGGGTTGTTTGTTTACTCTGCTGACTGTTCCTTTTGCCATGCAAACTAAAAGCTCCTTAGTTTAATTAGGTTCCAGCTATTTATCTTTGTTTTATTGCATTTGCTTTTGGGTTCCTGTTCATTAAATCCTTGCCTAAGCCCATGTCTAGAAGGGTTTTTCCAATGTTATCTTCTAGAATTTTTATAGTTTCAGGTCTTAGGTTTAAATCCTTAATCCATCTGGAGCTGATTTTTGTATAAGGTGAGAGATGAGAATCCTACATGTGGCTAGTCAATTGTCCCAGCACCATTTGTTGAAAAGGGTGTCCTTTCCCCCACTTCATGTTTTTCTTTGCTTTGTCAAAGATCATTTGGCTGGAAGTATTTGGGTTTATTTCTGGGTTCTCTATTCTGTCCCATTACCTATGTGCCTATTTTTGTAGCTGTACCATGCTGTTTTGGTGACTATGGCCTCATAGTATAGTTTGAAATCAGGTAGTGTGATGCCTCCACATTTGTTTTGTTTTTTGTTTTGTTTTGTTTTTTTTGCTTACTCTTGCTTTGGCTATGCGGGCTCTTTTTTGGTTCCAAATGAATTTTAGAATTATTTTTTC
Organism: Theropithecus gelada; assembly: GCF_003255815.1. NCBI lineage: Eukaryota > Metazoa > Chordata > Mammalia > Primates > Cercopithecidae > Theropithecus > Theropithecus gelada. The sequence continues at coordinate 59,825,621 of NC_037679.1, read as the reverse complement.
TAGGCCAGGTGTGGTGGCTCCTGCCTGTATAATCCCTGCACTTTGGGAGGCCGAGGCAGACGGATCACAAGGTCAGGAGATCGAGACCATCCTGGCTAACACAGTGAAACCCCGTCTCTACCAAAAATACAAAAAACTAGCCAGGTGTGGTTGCAGGCGCCTGTAGTCCCAGCTACTCGGGAGGCTGAGGCAGGAGAATGGCATAAACCCAGGAGGCGGAGCTTGCAGTGAGCCGAGATCACACCACTGCACTCCAGCCTGGATGACAAAGCAAGACTCCATCTCAAAAAAAAAAGAACTGTTTTTTCTAATTCTGTGAAGAATGATGGTGGTATTTCAATGGGGAATTTGTAGATTGCTTTTAGCAGTATGGTCATTTTCACAATATTGAGTCTACCCTACCCATCCATGAGCATGGGATTTATTTCCATTTGTTCGTGTTGTCTATGATTTGTTTCAACAGTGTTTTGTAGTTTTCCTTGTAGAAGTCCTTGACTCCTTGGTTAGGTATATTCTTTTTTTTTTTTTTTCCAGCTATTATAAAAGGGGTTGAGTTCTTGATTTTATTATCTGCTTGGTTGCTGCTGGTGTATAGAAAAGCTACTGATTTGTGTACATTAAGCTTGTATCCAGAAACCTTGCTGAATTTTTTTAATGTTGTGGGAAGTCAGGGACCCCAAATGGAGGGACCGGCTGGAGCCGTGGCAGAGGAACATAAATCGTGAATATTTCATGTTAATATGGACATTTATCAGTTCCCAAATAATACTTTTATAATTCCTTATGCCTGTCTTTACTTTAATCTCTTAATCCTGTTAAGTTCGTAAGCTGAGGATGTACATCACCTCAGGACCACTGTGATAATTGTGTTAACTGTACAAATAGATTGTAAAACGTGTGTTTGAACAATATGAAATCAGTGCACCTTGAAAAAGAACAGAATAACGGCGATTTTTATGGAACAAGGGAAGACAACCATAAGGTCTAACTGCCCATGGGGTCGGGCAAAAACAGTCATATTTTTCTTCTTGCAGAGAGCCTATAAACAGATGTGGAAGTAGGAAAGATATCGCTAAATTATTTTCCTAGCAAGGAATATTAATATTAATACCCTGGAAAACGAATGCGCTCCAATGGAGAGGTCTATAAATGGCTGCTCTGGGAATGTCTGTCTTACGCGCTTGAGATAAGGACTGAGATATGCCCTGGTCTCCTGCAGAACCCTCAGGCTTACTAGGGTGGGGAAAAACTCCGCCCTGGTAAATTTGTGGTCAGACCGGTTCTCTGCTCTCGAACCCTGTTTTCTGTTGTTTAAGATGTTTATCAAGACAATACGTGCACCACTGAACATAGACCCTTATCAGTAGTTCTGCTTTTCCCCTTTGTCCTGTTCCCTCAGAAGCATGTGATCTTTCTTAGACCCTTATTAGTAGTTCTGCTTTTTGCCCTTGAAGCATGTGATCTTTGTACCTACTCCCTGTTCTTATACTCCCTCCCCTTTTGAAACCCTTAATAAAAACTTGCTGATCTGAGACTCAGGCGGGCATCATGGTCCTACCGATAAGTGATGTCACGCCCGGCGGCCCAGCTGTAAAATTCTTCTCTTTGTACTCTCTTTACTTCTCAGCCGGCCAACACTTATGTAAAATAGAAAGCATCTACCTTGAAATATTGGGGTGGGCGGGTTCCCCCAATATTTTATCTGTTCTAGGAGCTTTCTGGAGGAATCCTTAGGGTTTTCAAGGTAAACAATCATATCAGCAATCAGTAACAGTCTGACTTCCTCTTTACTGATTTGAATGCTCTTTATTTCTTTTTTTTTTTTGAGATGGAGCCTTGCTCTGTTGCCCAGGCTGGAGTGCAGTGGTGCGATCTCAGCTCACTGCAAGCTCCGCCTCCTGGGTTCCAGCCATTCTCCTGCCTCAGCCTCCCGAGAAGCTGGGACTACAGGTGCCCGCCACCACACCCGGCTAGTTTTTTGTATTTTTAGTAGAGACGGGTTTTCACCATGTTAGCCAGGATGGTCTTGATCTCCTGACCTCATGATCCACCGGCCTTGGCCTCCCAAAATGCTGGGATTACAGGCATGAGCCACCATGCTCAGCCTGGATGCCCTTTATTTCTTTCTCTTGTCTCATTACTCTGGATAGGACTTCCAGTGCTAAGTTGAAGAGAAGTGGTCAGAGTGGGCATCCTTGTTTTGTTCTAGTTCTCACAGGAAATGCTTTCAACTTTTCCCCATTCAGCATCACATTGGATGTGCGTTTGTCATAGATGGCTTTTATTATATTAAGGTATGCCCCTTGTATGAAGATTTTGCTGAGAGTTTTAATCATAAAGGGATGCTGGATTTTGCCTAATGCTTTTTCTCCTTCATCTACTGAAATGGTCATGTGATTTTTGCTTTTAATTCTGTTTATGTGTTGTATCACATTTACTGACTTGCATATGTTAAACCATCCCTGTGTCCCTGGTATGAAACCCACTTGGATCATGGTGGTTTATCTTTTTGATATGTTGTTGGATTCAGTTAGCTAGTATTTTGTCAAGGATTTTAGTGTCTATGTTTGTCAAGGATATCGGTCTGTAGTTTTCTTTTTTGGTTGTGTCCTTTCCTGGATTTGGTATTAGGGTGATGCTGGCTTCATAGAATGAGTTGGGAAGGGTTCCTTCCTTCTCTATCTTGTGGAATTCTGTCAAAAGGATTGGTACCAATTCTTCTTTGAATGTCTGGTAGAGTTCTGCTGTGAATCCATCCAGACCTGGACTTCTTTTTTGTTGGTAATTTCTTAATTACCATTTAAATCTCACTGTTACTGGTCTGTTCAGGGTATCTAATTCTTTCTGTTTTAAGCTAGGAGGATTGTATTTTTCCAGTAATGTATCCATCTCTTCTAGGTTTTCTAGTTTATGTGCATAAGTGTTCACAGTAGCCTTGAATGATCTTTTGTACTTCAGTGTTGCCAGTTGTAATATCTCCTGTTTTGTTTCTTAGTGAGGTTATTTGGATTTTTTCTCTTTTCTTGATTAATCTTGCTAATGGTCTATCAATTTTATTTATTTATCTTTTCAAAGAACCAGCTTTTTGTTTCATTCATCTTTTGTAATTTTTTGTTTCAATTTCATTTGGTTCTGCTACGATCTTGGTTATTTTCTTTCTTCTGCTGGGTTTGGGTTTGGTTTGTTCTTGTTTCTCTAGTTCCTTGAGGTGTGACCTTAGAGTATTAGCTTGTGCTCTTTCAGTCTTTTTGATATACACATTTAGGGCTATGAATTTTCCTCTTAGCACCACCTTTGCTGTATCCCATGGTTTTGATAGGTTGTGTCACTACTGTTGTTCAGTTCAAATAACATTTAAATTTCCATCTTGATTCGTTTTTGACCCAATGCTCATTCAGGAGCAGGCTATTGAGTTTCCATGTGTTTACATAGTTTTGAAGGTTCCTTTTGGAGTTGATTTCTAGTTTTATTCCACTGTGGTCTGACAGAGTGCTTGATATAATTTCAATTTTCTTAAATTTATTGAGGCTCGTTTTATGCCCTACTATATGGTTTATCTTGGAGAAAGCTCCATGCACTGTTGAACAGAATGTGTATTCTGTCTGCTGTTGTTGGATGAAATGTTCTGTATATATTTGTTAAGTCCATTTGTCCCAAGGTATACTTTAAATCCATTGTTTCTTGGTTGATTTTCTGTCTTGATGACCTGTCTAGTGCTGTCAGTGGTTTATTGAAGTCCCTCACTAGGTATTATCCTAAATGCAATGGAAGTCACGAATGAATTTTAACTAAGAGAGTAGTGACATGATCTAATTCACAGTTTTAAAAGAAATCTGAAGAAGAGAGAGAAATAGCGGAGTGAAACAGTGACGTGTTTAACAGAGAAAAGGGGAGAAAAGTGGATGAAGATGTAGGAAAAAGAACTAGGGGAAACAGTGAGAAAAGGAGAAACAAGTAGGGATAGAAAAGGTGAGAGCCAAAGAAACACTGTATAAGAAATGAGATGGGAGAGTAGTGTGGAAGAGGGAAGAGTCCACTGCAGTAGTTCAGTGACAAACAATGGTGACCGAGTTAGAATCTAACAGTCTCCACTGGAAAGAAGGAGATGAATCTGACATATATTTGGAGTTAGGAACAAACGGATTTGGCAGTTGTCAGAGATGATGTGATAAAGGAGAGGAACGTAACAGCAAAGTGTCAAGAACAACTCCTAAGTTTCAGGTTTAGGGAATTTGATCAGAGACAGAGGCAGCATTTACTGAGATGAGGGTGAAGTGAAGCAGGACACACAGCATACATGGGTCAAGAGTGCTGTGTTGGCTGGGTGCAGTGGCTCATGCCTGTAATCCCAGCACTTTGGGAGGCTGAGATGGGTGGATCATGAGGTCAGGAGTTCAAGACCAACCTGGCCAACACGGTGAAACCCCATCTCTACTAAAAATACAAAAATTAGCCAGGCGTGGTGGTGGGCACCTGCAATCCCAGCTACTTGGGAGGCTGAGGTAGGAGAATTGCTTGAACCCAGGAGGTGGAGACTGCAGTGAGCCAAGATTGCTCCACTGGACTCCAACCTGGGTGACAGAGCAAGACTCAAGACTCCATCTTGGGGGGCAAAAAAAAAAAGAGTGCTATGTTTTGGTTATGTTTGTTTCAGGAAGGCTTTAAAAACATTCAAGTAGCGCCAGGCGCAGTGGCTCACACCTGTAATCCCAGCACTTTGGGAGGCCGAATCAGGCGGATCACAAGCTCAGGAGATCGAGACCATCCTGTCTAACACAGTGAAACCCCATCTCTACTAAAAATACCCAAAAAAATTAGGCAGGCATGGTGGCAGGTGCCTGTAGTCCCAGCCACTTGGGAGGCTGAGGCAGGAGAATGGCGTGAACCCAGGAGGCGGAGCTTGCAGTGAGCCAAGATTGCGCCACTGCATTCCAGCCCGGGCGACAGAGGGAGACTCCCTCTCAAAAAAAAAAAAAAAAAAAAAGAAAGGAAACAAAAAACCATTCAAGTAGGGGCCAGGCACAGTGGCTTACACCTGTAATCCCAGCACTTTGGGAGGTCAAGGCAGGCAGATCACCAAGTCAAGAAATCAAGACCATCCTGGCCAACATGATGAAACCCTGTCTCTACTAAAAATACAAAATTTAGCTGGGCGTGGCTGCGGCACCCGTAGTCCCAGCTCCTCGGGAGGCTGAGGCAGAAGAATTGCTTGAACCTGGGAGGCAGAAGTTGCAGTGAGCCGAGATTATACCACTGCAATCCAGCCTGGGTGACACAATGAGACTCTGTCTAAAAAAAAAAGACATTCAAGTAGGAATGTCGGGTAGGCAGTTGGAAATATGAATCTAGAACTAAGAAAAAAATTCAGGAGGAGATAAAAATTGTCAGCAAGTACTTGGGAGTTAAAGCCATTGGAAAGAATGAAATCATCTGAGGGACATGGAGAAGGAAATGACAAGGGACTAAGAACAAGACCTGTGAAAATCCAACATTTACACTTCGAAGGAGTCGGCAAAGGAGACAGAGAATAAACAGTTGGGAGAACTGCTTCATGATCTTAACTAATCTAGGCTTTATAACTTTTTTGATTCATCTCTTTCTAGTAGCCCTTCCTGATTGGCCTGAATTAATTCTGATTATATCTTTAGCCCTTGAATTCACATTTCTCCCTATTACTTGCCTATGTGGTGCTTTTTACTATTTTGAGCTATTCCTGTATACTGCTTAGCCAAGCGTAAGTTTTCCTGGTTTGCTATTGGAAATAGTGTTGATAGAAGTATTCAAGCCTGGAGTTTAGGAAACATTTCTGGAGTTTAGGAAACATTTCTCCTACAAAAGTAGGAAAAATGTGAAAAATGTGAATATCCCTAGAAAAACTGATTGTTTCCCTTCTCCACAATGTTTCTGCTATAGATGAAATGTGACAGTAAAGTTTAGAAGCAGCCACATAGTGAATGGCATCTGCTGGGGACCTTTTTGATATCATTTATTATTTCTTAGTATTATTTATATGACCTGAATTGATACATAATTTTGCCTCTCACCCAACATGTTCCAGGTAAAATACGTACAGTGATTATGGTCAAGGTACCAGCAGGTCAAGTGAGCTGCCTGATATACCAGAGGAATTACTAGGAAAAAAAAATGACAGCTGGGCGCGGTGGCTTACGCCTGTAATCCCAGCACTTTGAGAGGCCAAGGCAGGTGGATCATGAGATCAGGAGATCAAGACCATCCTGGCTAACACAGTAAAGCCCCATCTCTGCTAAAAATACAAAAAAAAAATTAGTCGGCATGGTGGCAAACACCTGTAGTTCCAGCTACTAGGGAGGCTGAGATAGGAGAATCGCTTGAACCCAGGAGGCAGAGGTTGCAGTGAGCCGAGGTCGCGCCAGCCTGGGTGACAGAGTGAGACTCTGTTTCAAATAAATAAATAAATAAATAAATGACTAAGGTTGCCGTGTAGGCAGAGGTTCCAAGTTAACAGGACAACAGCTCTGCCAAGGGGCAAGGATTCTGATAAATAAGCTACTCAGGAATTCATACAACCGCCCCAGTGGACATAAACATTTTTACATCTTAAATAAACTCCATGTGTGGTAGACAGAATAATGGCTCTCAAAGTTATCTATATTCTAATCCTCAGAACCTGTGAATATGTGACCTTACAAGGCAAATGGGGCCTTTTAGATTAATTAAGAATCTTGAGATGGGAGATTTTCCTGGTGGACCCACTGCAGTCCAGTAGTTCCTGTAAGAGGGATGCAGAGCTGCTCTGCCTATGGAGTAGTCATTCTTTATTCCTTTACTTTCTTAATAAATTTTCTTTTGCTTTCCTCTATGGACTTGTCCTAAATTCTTTCTTGCATGAGATCCAAGAACCCTCTCTTGGGGGTAAAGAAAAACAAGAGGGATGCACAAAGGTCAGACTCACTGAAGGTGATGTGAGGCCAGCTGCAGAGAGATAGGAAGAGAAGTCATGATGGAAGAGCATCAGAGAGAGATCTGAGGTGCTACGCTACAGGCTGTGAAGATGGAGGAGGGAGCCAAGGAATATGCAGGTGTCAGTGGAAACTGGGAAAGGAACTCTCCCTTGGAGGCTTCAAACCCAGCACAACCCTGTCAGCACCTTTTAGTGCTGAAAGACCCTGAGTTCTGACTGCTAAACCATAAGATAATGAATTTGTGTTGTCTTAAACCACTAAATTTGTAGTAATTTGTTATAGCCGTAACTAGAAGCTGATACACATCTGTTTTTTGTTTTTTGGTTTTTTTGTTTTTTTTTTTTTGGTCATTCTGGTCTTTATTTTTGGACATGTAGCATGTTTTAACAAATTAGTTTGTCATGGGCAACCTTTGAAACATCAAAAGAAATATATTTTTCATAAATTCCTTGTCAGTGTAAATTAACTTTCAAATCAATGTAAGTAGCAGGGTAGAACAATGTGTTTCCAAATACTGACCAGTGTAACACTGAGTTACAATTAAGGTATCTGTCAGGCCTCGGAGCCCAAACTAAGCCATCACATATCCCCTGTGACCTGCACTTATACATCCAGATGGCCTGAAGCAACTGAAGAACCACAAAAGAAGTGAAAATAGTCAGTTCCTGCCTTAACTGATGACATTTCACCATTGTGATTTGTTCCTGCCCCACCCTAACTGATCAATTGACCTTGTGACATTCCTTCTGGACAATGAGTCTCAGAAGTTCCCCACCGAGCACCTTGTAACCCCCGCCCCTGCCCACAAGGGAAAAACTGCCCTTGACTGTAATTTTCCACTACCTACCCAAATCCGACAAAACTGCCCCACCCTTATCTCCTTTTGCTGACTCCTTTTTCAGACTCAGTCAGCCTGCACCCAATGATTAAAAAGGTTTACTGCTTACACAAAGCCTGTTTGGTGGTCTCTTCACATGGACACGTGTGACAGTATCTAGGAAAGTTGAAAATTAAGATTTATGTAAAACAAATTTACTTCCATTTATTTTCTTATAAAAAAAGATTTTAATTTGCAAGTTATATATTTTACATGCAAAGGCAGCTAACTTTAAATCTCATTTCCATCTCAAATAAATGACAATTTAAGAATTAAATGACAATTTTTAAAAATTAAGCAAAAAATAAGGAAAAAACGGTGGTGTGCCTTTAAAACCTGTTGAGTAGAATAAATAAAAACCAAATGTTATAGTTTCTCACTTTACCATGAATATTAGGAGTGTTATTTCATGTTTATATGTGAGTTCCTATGCATAAAAATCTCAGTAAGACTGAATGATTTAGATCAGTCTATTTTTCTCCAACAAAAGAACTCCTTAACTTCTAGATATTAAAAACTGCATTCTTGCTTTTGCATTTTACTGCAAACAAAACACAAATATATTTCATTTTATATCAGTACAACCAGTTAATAGACATGTTACTTTTTAAAAAATAGTAAGTTTTGTGAATTTTGTCATTTTTTAAAATCCTACACAGAACCACAATACTGACGGAATCTATCTAGTGCACCCACAAGTGCCTCCTTGTTTTGATTTCACAGTCCTTTTCTCACAAAAACCTTAAAAGTTCAAAGAATAATACACACCATGTGGACAGTCTGGGGTTAAAAAACCCATGGCTCTGGGCAACAACAATTACAGTTAATAATATCCACCCACAAACACTGTGTTCTTAAAACTTTCAGACTTGGTTTGCTGTAAATAAAACATTATAAAATAAAGTCTTTTGCACACTGACAACACTTATCAGACATCAGCAAGGCCACAGCAAAGGAGAGTGACTTACATTAAAAGGACAGGGTAGCAGCTGGTTTTGGGATGGCACACCACATACATTCTGCTCAGAAAACACGAAGGCTTTTACAGAAAACTTAATTATGGAGGGTTTCTCTGCACTATCAACAGTGATATCAGTCCCTAGTATTTAAAAAGCAAAAAATATCTTCATAAACACAACTGAAGATGAAGGCTCTACCTAGAAGAATGCATAGAACAGAACCAAAGAAGTACTAGTGGTGTGTCGGTGATTTTTTTCCTGGCATTAACTGGCATGAGCATTTTTGGCATGTTGGATATTTATCTTATATCAACCATAACTAGGATGAAGTAAGCCATTTGAATGATGAAGAGTGAATGCGCTTCTGGTCCTTAACGGCAGGAAGCATCTAGTTCAACATTCCACACACAGCAGGTGCTCAAAATGTGCTGGTAACTGATGGTATCTTACTCAAGGAATCTGTTAATTATATGTTAACAACTACTGAGTGAACCTAATAAATGTTTAAAGGCATGACTCAGATTTCTAATAAATGTATATAAACATGACTTAACATAGTTCATATAGTTGTTGTACTTCCCTAAAGAAAACTTGTAAACATCTAGTGAGTGTCTAACTAATGGTATAACATTAAAAACTGGCCCCAAAAAATGCCCAGGGAACGTTTGGCCCTTCAGCACCCAAAGCTCTCAAAATATAACATTAAAACATCTCTGCTGGCCGGGGCCGGTGGCTCACGCCTGTAATCCCAGCACTTTGGAAGGCCAAGGTGGGCAGATCACGAGGTCAGGAGATAGACACCATCCTGGCTAACACAGTGAAACCCCATCTCTACTAAAATTACAAAAAGTTAGCCCGGCATGGTGGCGTGTGCCTTTAGTCCCAGCTACTCCGGAGGCTGAGGCAGGAGAATGGCTGGAACCTGGGAGGCGGAGCTTGCAGTGAGCTGAGATCATGCCACTGCACTCCAGCCTGGGCGACAGAGCAAGAATCTGTGTCAAACAAAAACAAAAACAAAAAACAAAACACAAAACACAAAAAACATCTCTGCTACAGGGATTTCAGTAGTCTGAAAAATTTCATACCTGAATAGTTTAAATGTTCTCTGCTACATTTTAAATAAGTGCAAGGCTTCTATACTCAGGAATTGCCTAAGTTTTTATCCTTCCTCAAAAGAAAACATTGAATGACACAGAAGTAGAATCACTTACTAAATTAACTTATAAAAAACTAATAAAAAACAAAAGCCCCCCCAAAGCAAGGTTATTTTCCATAGTCTTAATACAACTATTACAAATGTTTAAAATCTTACAATGTAGGCTCTCTTCTACCTGGTTTTAGATATCTTAATATTCTCATCCCCTCTTTTACTGTGAGAACATGTATGAGTCCAGGCACCCCATGGCACAGCGGCATCTATTCCAGTATCAATGATAGAATCTGTAGTCATCCATCTCAAGAAAATAAGGAAGAGGAAGTTGAAAACAGCCTATAAAGCAAAGATGTAGCCTGTTACTGGTCCACAGTGAAAAGTAAGTCTGTCCAGTTGTTTGTCCATTGGCAACACAGATTCCACCGATACTTGGTCATATACTTTCTCAGTTCTCTCCACAACATTCCTCCAGGTGTAGAAAGTCTTTACTATGTTATGGATATTTTCTGGAGCCAGCAATGCCCCTGACTTCAGTTGGAAAATAGCTTTTTCCAATCCCTCACACAAAGATTTTACTGAAGTTTCTCATAAAATAGTAAGATTTTCTGGAAGCACCTCAGGAATTCCACCAACCCTGGTACTTACAACCTGTAAACCACAACTGGCTGCTTCCACAATCGCCATGTAGAATGCTTCAGTAAGGGAGGTATTAAGGAAAATATGTCCTTGAACCAAGACATTGCTAACATTCTTGTGTTCTAAAGCTCCCAAAAGATGCACCCTGTCGTGCAACTGGTATCTTTCTGGAACTTCTTGCAAAATGATTCTCCTTGGTCCCTCTCCTCCAATTATGAAATTTAAATCTGAACATTTCTGACAGAGTTTGGGTGTTATAACACTAAGCAAATTGGTTCCTTTTCTGTAAACAAGTCTGCTGACAACAATAGTTACACTACCATGCCTTCTAAATGGGTCTGGAGTGAAGTCAGTAGGATCTACAGCATTAGGAATGACAGACAGTATTTCAGGAATCGGTGCTGCTCATAGTATGGTATTTTCCTTACTAGTATAAGAAACGCAAATGATATGGCTTATGTCACAAAGAGACACAGAAGTTTGTTTGTAAGCACTGAGCCGACCTTAGCAAATCCAGAAAGGGAATGGTCTGTGAAGACTGTTTGAAGCCCCATTGTCTTCGCATGGAAGAGAACATCATGGGTCATGGCAGAAAACGTGAATGGATTACTGTGACTCTCTCCTGAACAAATATGTACTTGAGCAGTGGCAGACTGTGAAAGAGGGTCATGGCCATAGACTGGTTATACATGACTTTCAGAGGCAAGTAATAGACTTTGAGGTCATTAGTGAGGTAACTGATGCCTTTTCGATTTCCATAAGCATGAATCACAATTATAACCTTATGCCCTCTTCCAATCGGGCACTGACAGAGCTGGTAAATGTGGCTTTCCACACCTCCCATATTTGGGTAGAAAAAGTCAGATGCCATACATATATTATGGGTACGGGTTCTACGTGGGTAAAGACTTCCAGGGCTAACCCGAGAGAGTGTAGCTGAGGGAGGCTGGCCATGCCCACTTTCTCCTTTATATGCCATGCTGAGATGGTTTAGGCATCAGTTCTTAGAGCAACCCAGTTAAGAGATGTGTCCTCTATTACCAGCGAGTTCCATGGCCACCTGTGTCCAGACCTCCCGCGGCTGCCGCTAATACACATCCTAAGTGAAGAAAGGAAGATTTGCCAAGAGTGTCTGTCAGGACATTTGACCTAGAGAAAGTAATATGTATCCAAAATATGATATACAATTAGAAGATGCAGCAAACCTCATCTGTTGAAATAATGAAGAGCACCAGCTATATAAAGCATGCAAAAGAAAAAAAAAACTGATAGGTTAAACCTCCTGCAAGTGCTTTGTATTTACTATCATCCTCCTCCTCATCAAATGGTCCTGCCTTTGTACATCTATCATTCATCCATCCATTCATTCATTTATATGTTTACAGAGGCTGCCTGTGTTTACCATCTCAGGGAACACCATTAATATTCACTAAGTTACCAGGACATTCTTAATTCCCTCCTCTCTCATACCTCCACCTGCTCCATCTTTTCTCAGCCAGAACTATGACCATATCGTTGCTTCTACCTCTAAATTTTCTCAATACCTACAGCCACTCCTCTAGTTCAAGCCACATCATCTTTCTCCAGGTTTACTGAAACAGTCACCTTTTCTCCAGCCTTGCAACCCTGTTCTTCATGAACCGCAGCCAGAGTGATTTTTCACAACTCTGATCCAAGGGCATTTTACTACTACCCTGCTTAAAACCCTCAATGGTTGTCCAGTGTTTTCAGGATAAAGACCTAACTCCTCAACCAAGCTAACAAAAGTTTGTAGGATCCCCACCAGCCCTGTCTCTTGACTCTTATACTTCAGCTTTAGTGAACTTTTTAAAGATCCTCCTGAGCACCATGCTTTCACCTCTAGGTCTTCGCACTTGCTGATCCATCTATGCTCTTTTTGCACCTCTTTTCCAGACTCACCCTTACCTGTCCAGATTCTATTCCTCCAAAGTCTTCCCTGAATCATCATCCCAATTTAGGGATATAGCAATACTACATGCTTCTATTTTGCTGCACTCTATACTTTTAAAAATAAGATCCTTAAGGTGGTTAACAGTCTTCATTTATTCTATGTCACTATAGAAATCAGAGTTAAAATTAGTACTAGAATTACTCCTAAATGCAATAGATGCTTCTATTGCAGATAAAGAGTTTTAAGAGAAAAATAAGTTTACAGTTTAATAAAACATTACATGCTATTTCAAAAATATAGACTTTGTTGAGAATCTTTTTTTATTTGAAATTTTCCTTTTGAAATGTTTGGCAGAGATCCAACCCGAATAACTTAATTTTATATTAGATATAATTTTTAGTTTGTCAAAAATTTTGTGGTATACAATTTTTTTAATGAACTTAAGATCAGTTTGCCTTTACACATGATAGATTAAAAGAATGTATGGGAACATACATAAACACTAACATAAAAAATAAAAAACTAAGAACAATATCTAACTATCCATTAACAGGGAACTGCTCAAATAACTCATGGGACATTCATACAGTAGACTAACCACTTCAAAGAATAAGATAGAGCTATAGGTACTGATATGAAAAGATGTGTACTTTGTTGTGTGAACAAAAGCAACCTGTATAACAGTATATGTAATGTTACTGGGATCACAGAGCTTTTCAAAATTATGTGTGTGTATAACAAAGAAGACATGCTGAACATAAAACCTTTTTTTCAACAGCTAACTATCTATATAAAGTGAGCCCTTCACCATAGCTAATATTATACTTTCTTAGAGAAACATTTATGTTGTATGACAGTAGGCAGAAATCTCTATGAGTCACCACTTCAGCAATACCCAGCACATGACTAATGGTCATAATACTATAAATTCTAGGATGCTTACAGAGGCAAAGATGACATTACATTTAGTAATCTGCTACATTTTATTACATGCTAGTTTTTTGGAAATTTGTAACACACTTATGAAATACATGGTGGCTTTCTGCTAACGAAAACACCCTACCTACTCTGTAACAATGTAATCAAATGAAAACACTTTGAGTCTTTAGGAGAAACACTAAAGAAATACAGTTATAATTATGGTCTGTATCTCATAAACATTACTTCTGAAGCATTTTTCTATGACAACTAAACTCTAATTAAAAATGAAGAAACTCAATGTGAGACAAATTGGCCAACAGACTCAAGTTTCCTATTCTCTCAGATTCTACGTCCACTGCATGATTCATTAGATATGTAAAGATATATCTAATATAATTCTATGTCCATTGCATGACTCATTAGATATGTAGTGGTATATCTAATGTCAAAGTATGAAAAGCAACAATAAGTAAAATACACACATTGCTGTAAGAAAGTAAAACATAATACATATTAAGTTTAATCTCTTACTTTCCTCATCATCAACAGCAAGCTCTTCAGTAATCTACCCAAATAACTGAACCTTTCCTATTATCTACAAACTTAAATTGATAGCAAAAAAAATGGAAGAGTAGCTTAGTAAAAACATAGTGAATAAACAAAAATTAAATGAGAAATATAAATGAAGAGATACTACTTTTGAAATGACCAATTCTCCAAACATCATTTCTATTTATCAAATATAAATTAGGAATATTACTTCTGAAGTGGCCATTCTCCCAACATCAAAACTTCAAAATATCATTGGTTTTTTACTAATAGCATGCATTTTGTTGACACTATTCTTTTATCACATTTTGATTTACCATCACAAGTTATTTCTCGTTATTTTAAAATCCATAATGTATTCAAAATAAACCCATACCCACAGCAGAAATTAATCTCGGTCACACTGACGATCCAGTGCAGGAAAGTTACTTAATGTCAGGAATATAAAGGTGTGTAACACAGAAGAAAGCCTGCACTTAATTCCAGGTGAACCCTAGTAAGTGATTTCCCTTCTTTGAGCTTCAGTTTTGTCCCCTATAAAATAGAGATAACGGCCGGGCGCGGTGACTCATGCCTGTAATCCCAGCGCTTTGGGAGGTCGAGCCGGGCGGAGCACCAGGTCAAGATATAGAGACCATCCTGGCCAATACGGTGAAACCCCGTGTCTACCAAAATACAAAAATTAGCTAGGCGTAGTGGCACACGCCTGTAGTCCAACTACTAGGGAGGCTGAGGCAGGAGAATTGCTTAAACCCGGGAGGCAGAGGTCGCAGTGAGCCGAGATCGCCACTGCACTCCAGCCTGGGCGACAAAGCAAAAAAAAAAAAAAAAAGATATAACATGAACTACATTTTAGGATTACTAAGAGGTTTAACAATAAGTAAAGAACACAATACCTGGTATACAATGATGTGTTTGATAAATAGTAATCCACGTGTTTATGTGTCAGATACTGTTTTAAATGCTATACATGTATAATTTAGTCAACGAACAATAATTATCCCTATCTCTGGTACTGCCTTCACCTTCTACCTCTCCCCACCCTTTGGGGACAACTCAAAACTTTTTATCCAAGTTAAACAGCAGAGAAATAATAATAACTATGTATCACGCACTGTGCTAAATTAGTTACGTGGAATTTCATTTAATCCTTACAACAACCCTCTCATTAATAAAGCAGGAACTATTATTAACTTTATTTCACTGACTAGGAAATTTAGGCTTAGACGGATTAAATAATGTGTCTAAGGTTAGATATCCAATAAAGTCTGATTTCAGAGCCCCCATGCTTAGCAACTGTCACATTTAAAAAAAAATTACTAATTATAATTCAATAATGTCATATAGCAAACACCTACTGTTCAATGACCGTTGGTTTCTAATGAGATTTTGAAACAGATGAGTCAGACAACAGGTATCAGAATCTACACCAGATCAGCAGAGTTTCCATTTCTGTCATTTGAAACAATTCCAATCTGTTCCCAAAGGGGATCTGAGGTGGTGAGAATTTCAATTTCTAATCATTTAAGTGCCAAGATAGGTGATCAGATAGCGATTCACAAAGTGGTTTTTCTGTTTTGTTTTGTTTTGTTGTTTTTTGTTTTTTTTGCTCTCCACACAAGCGAAGCAAAACCCAGGCTCTGACCTAGACTGGGTTTGCAAAAAATTACCTCTTAGTAACGACTGGGGATCAGCTATTCCACCACGCCATGCCACAAAGCACTCTAAATTTACAACATTCAATCCCTCGGTGTGAAAAGATTAGGAAAGGAACCAGGGGTGACTGCATAGAGGAGCACGCCCTCCAGAACTTTCCTCTGACTTCCAAGGCACTCTACAAGCCTTCCCTTTCTTTTGTCAGCCTCTCCCCGGGCAGTCCTCCAAACTGAGGGTTGTGGGCGGAAGGCATCGTGCAGGGTCTCCAGCTCTATTCCCCAGTTCCGCACATGTGGGCGTTCTAGACCCCGCATGGACTGGGAGAAAAAATAGGGAAGAGCCTATAAACCTTGCTAGAGGGCAAGAATAACTATCTCTTTCTCTTTGCAGGGCCAGAGAGTTCATCAATTCTTTTCGAGGGTGATGAGCTGAAAAAAAGCGACCCTCTAAGTGCAAGGCGCTTAGGGATGAGGGTGCCCCTGGACACCCTACAGTAGCTTCAGGCTCTGATACCGCTCTGGATTTAAAGCAGGGCGGGTAGTGGCTGGATCCCTCCTTCCCAGCCGAGTTCGCCCACACCAGCAGCCCCAACCGCCCCGCACACCTGTCGCCCCTCTCTCCGCACTTGGGTGGACAGGTGAAGGCAAGCGCAACTTCACCTTGACGGCCCCAGGGGCCAATCAGAGCACGCGACTGCCGCAGCCAGGCAGTCGCAGAGCGTCCTGGCTCCCGCAGCCCGGGGACCCAACAAACCTCCGCTTCGGGGCCTCAGAGCGCTGGGGGCTCCTGGAATCCTCAGGCTGAGGCGCGGAGGCCCCGAGATAGCGAGTAAAAGTTCGCGAGGAAAAGAGAAGGCAAACAGGGAAGTACTCACCAGGCGCAGGAGGGTCACTTCTCCCACCAGGGCAACAACTCGGCTCAATCCGTGCGGGGCGGATACGCCCCTAACCAACCGCTGCCGCCGCCGCCGCTGCCTGGGCCTCCGGGTCAGTAGCCGCTCGCCGCCGCCTGTTTCGAAGGGACCAATCATAAGGCGGGGGGCGTGGTCTGAGGCCCCGCCCCCGGGCCGCAAGAAAGCAAGCGACCGGAGAGCGCTCGCCTGTCAGCGCCTCCAGCGCTGCGCCTCTGGGCGTCTCGGAGCTTCGGTGGCCACGTCCCTCTGTCCACTGAAAGGCGAAGTGGTTCAGTCCGAGCAGGTTCTCCGATCTGGCCCCTCAGCGACAGCCAGATCGAAAGGCACAGCCCCTCCCGTTGTTTCCACAGGCCTGAGAGGTGAATGAACCTCGCCTCTAAGAATTGCTTCTGAGCGTCCTGGAATGTTGCGGTGCAGCTGAAGGCGCTTCCCTGAGTTTTATCCTCATCTGTTAAGAGCCGCTCCCAAACCCACATCCACTCGGAAGCTGGCTGGCCTGGCGCCACGGTTTCCAGACACAGCCTGGAACCCAGCAGGAATGGGGGTCCTCAGCAGAAATCTTTCAGAGAGAGGCCCCTCTTCTCAGGTGTGGAGGGATGAGGAGGAATCCTGTAGCCCCAAGTCACAAAAGGAGGATGTTGGCTCTTCAGCAAACACGGGAGCCTGAAAAAAAAAACAAAAAACAAAAAACAACAACTTCAACGTCAGGGATGTTTACTAGCTCCCAGGGTTGAAATAAAGCCGAGATGGCCGGGCGCGGTGGCTCAAGCCTGTAATCCCAGCTCTTTGGTAGGCCGAGACGGGCGGATCACGAGGTCAGGAGATCGAGACCATCCTGGCTAACACGGTGAAACCCCGTCTCTACTAAAAAAAACTACAAAAAACTAGCCGGGCGAGGTGGCGGACGCCTGTAGTCCCAGCTACTCGGGAGGCTGAGGCAGGAGACTGGCGTAAACCCGGGAGGCGGAGCTTGCAGTGAGCTGAGATCCGGCCACTGCACTCCAGCCTGGGCAACAGAGCGAGACTCCATCTAAAAAAAAAAAAGAAAAGAAAAGAAAAAGAAATAAAGCTGAGACTAGACATCAACCTAACAACGTAACAATCCCAAGTCGGTTATATCTGTAAATGTGGCTTGTTTCATAGCAAAAATAAATAAATTTTAAAAAAATCACTGGCTTTGTCCCCGAGGCCTGTGTTGCAATCCAGGCCCTTCTTTTTTTTTTTTTTTTTTTTGAGATAGGGTCTTGCCCTGTCACCCAGGCAGGAGTACGGTGGCAGGATCTCGGCTCACTGCAGCCTTGATATCACGGACTCAAGCGATCCTCCCACCTCAGCCTCCAGAGTAGCCGGTATTACAGGCATGTGCCACCACACCAGGCTAATTCTTGTGTTTTTTGTAGAAATGGGTTTTTGCCATGTTACCCAGACTGGTCTTGAACTCCTGAGCTCCAGTGATCCTCCCACTTTGGCCTCCCAAAGTGCTGGGATTACAGGCATGAGCCACCTCACCTGGCCCTATTCACTCTTTTAACCTTCCTCAAATCACGTCTCCTCTCTGGGCCTCAGGTCTCCATCTGCGAAGGGTGGGCACTGAACTGGAATGACACCTCTCTCTAGCATTTATTCCTTCCTTCACTCGACAAAACAATGAGATGTACTGTTGCTTGCTAAAGAAACTGAAATGAAAACAGCCTTAGGCTTCAAAGTGCTCAGCAGTGTGGTAAAGGCCAAATGGAAGTCTGTGGAGGTCTGTGAGAGAAGGAACCCCTAACAGTCTTGGAGGGTGATGATGGCAGAGGTTTGAAAGGAGCTAAATTTTGAAAGATGAATTAAGACTCTGCCAGGAGGGAGGGGTAACTGGGAATAAGAATTAATTTCCAGGCAGAGAGAGCAACAAAGACAAGGTTCCAGAGATGTGAGAGCACATGAAATGTTCTGGGAATACTCATTTTGAATGACTAAAGTCTGCAGATTGGAAGACAGATCAGGTGGGAGAAGTAGGCACAGATGAAAGGCCTGGTAGATGCTGAGGAATTAAGTTTCTTTCCCACAGGCAATTGGGATGATTATAAGGAAGGACTGGTAGGAACAGATTTGTGTTTTAGGGGAAAAAAATTTTTTTTCAAAGATGTTTGAAGATGGTAGTAAGACAGGTAGCAATCTCTTAAATTAAAAGATGACGGTTACCTAATTTAGAAGGGATGGTGAGGAAGAGGTATCTGGTGATACCTAAGAAGCTGACTCATCTGGACTTAGTTATTATGTGATTGATGATGGTACCAATCTAAAGAATACAAGGAAAACAAGCTGTGGGGGAAAATAATGCATTTTGGCCTGGAGTGTGTTCAGTTTGAAGTGTGAGAGGAGTGTGCAAGTGGAGATGTTCAGAAGATTGTTGGAAAATTAGACCTGACACTGTTTAAATTGATCTGTGTAGGAGATATAGATTTGAGAAGTAAATTCAACAAATATTATTTTACACATCTTCTGTGTCAGGCTCTATTCTAAGCACAAGGAATCCTACTGTCATGGAGCTTACATTCTGGGGTAGACGGGTGAGTGAAGATGGTAACTAGGAGTTGACATTTAAGTGGTAAATGAACCTGAAACCAGATAGTGGTTGCCCCTTTTGAAATTGACTCAATAGTCCCAACCATAGAAATTGACCCTTCTGTTCTTAAAACTTAAAACTTACATTTGTTTTATCTGCGTTCCTTCCTTAGGAAAGGATCCCTAGACCTCTCAAAAAGTATCAAAGAACTGAAACTCAACAGATCATCTCAGCCAGACAATGAAAGCCTGGCCCCTCATTCACCCTCATTGCTTCCTTACCCCTCTCTAGTTCCTTTTTTCTCACACATTGCTACATTTCTTCCCTGCTATATAACGGCCTAATTTTAGTGGTCAGGAAGATGGATTTGAGACTGATCTCCCATCTTTTCAGCTGTAGCACCTGATTAAAACCTTCTTCCTTGGCAGTACTTGTCGTCTCAGTCATTGGCTTTCTGTGCTGCAAGCAGCAGGACCTAGACCAAACTCCTGGTGTTTCAGTAACACTTTTAATATTAAAATCAATCCCACAACACTTTGCTGCTCACATCACCAAAACAGATAGATATTTACAGGACCTATTTTTCAAATCTATGTTTCATAGTGTTTCTGTTTAAAACAAAAGGGCAGTTTGTATACCACCTCATTCAACCAAATTTTGAGTTGAATTAAAGTATTACATTGGATTTCTTGAACCCTAACATCAAAATATGGGCATTGCTCTACAGAAACTTAAGAAAAAAATGTGTTATACAGCTCTTGTTTAATGAGTCGTTAGCTGTCAACTTTTTATTTTTATTATATGCATACTATGTATCTAAATATTTGAATAGCATTTATTAAAACTTGAAATTATGCTATATGATATGTACACAAATTCTCTGCCTCATACACACACACACATAAACACACACTACTTAATATTTCTAAACCCTTTACTAAAATCTTGTCAGTAGTGCATTTTTATGATAACTTGCTTTTTATTCTATTTTGTCTTTGTAACTTCTCTACCTTATAAAACTATAAGGACAGAGTAGTGGCAAGTGAATCCTGAGTCAGGAAATCTGTGCAAAACACTTTTCTCTAAGGCCACATCCTTCACTGGTTAAGTGTGGGGATTAGGGGAGGAGTTTCCCTCCAAATTATTATTATTATTATTATTATTATTATTATTATTTTGAGACCGTCTCCCTTTGTTGCCCAGGCTGGAGTGCAGTGGCACAATCTTGGCTCACTGCAAGCTCCACCTCCCGGGTTCACACCATTCTCCTTCCTCAGCCTCCCGAGTAGCTGGGACTACAGGCGCCTGCCATCATGCCTGGCTAAATTTTTTTTTTTTTTTTTTTTTGTATTTTTAATAGAGGCAGGGTTTCGCCATGTTAGCCAGGGTGGTCTCGATCTCCTGACCTTGTGATCTGCCTGCCTTGGCCTCCCAAAGTGCTGGGATTATAGGCGTGAGCCACCATGCCTGGCCTTGCCTCTAAATTATTTTAATTCTTGTTTCTTTTCTCCTCTGTATTGTGTGTGTGTGTGTGTGTGTGTGTGTGTGTGTGTGTGTGTATCTATCTATCTATCTCCTTACGTTTACATTAATTCCCAGCTGGTACCCAACTATCTAAGTACACTTACCATTTACCTATCTTGATTTAAAAACTGTAATTAGTAATTAAGGGTTTCATCTAATGAGCTGCAATCTACTTTCAAGTGTAGGCTTTCTAATAGGTGGTTAGGTTAATAACCATGTTTTAGAGGTTGTATCTTTACATGAAATTGGCATAATTGTAGAATGCAAAACAAGACTCACCAGTTTGACTTTCCAATTGTGGAGATGTGTCCCACTTTTAAAGAAAGCACCATGTTTGGAAATCTAAATTTTAAAAGGTATTACATTAGGAATAATCATTCATCTGCCATAAAGGTGTACAGAATACAGAAGGGTCTGTGATAACCAAATAACCATTGGGTATTGAACTATGATTTGGCCTTTTCACAGCCATGCAAGAATGCTTCTATTGCTTAAAATGCACTGTAATTTAAATACACTGAAGACTTTTTTAAAAATTTGATTGGTTTATTAGTTGTTTTGTCCTGCATTTTGTTGTTTTAGAAATGTTTTTAATTCTGACATAATTGAATGTCAATCTATGGATTGTGCCTTGTGTAAAGTACTGGATGAAATATTTGGGCAATAGAGGTATTGATTTATTCACAATTAATTAAACTATCTGTTCAGCAGATAATCTGTTGAGAGCCAACTATTCTAAAAATACTAAGCTCTATCTTAGAAGAATGCTACTGATTTTGTGTTAACAAATAATATGTATAAATGATTCAATTATATGAAATTTTATAACAAGTTACGGTTAATACTAAAATGGTGTGTTAAATTTATATAGTGGATTGAATAGTGCCACCCAAAATTCATGTTCGTCCAGAGCCTCAGAATGTGACCTTATTTGGAAATACAGTCTTTGCAGGGATAATTAAGGTAAGGATTGAAATGAGATCATATTGGACTAGAGTGGGTTCCAAATCCAATGAGAGTGTTTTTACAAGAGACAGAAAAGGACAGAGAGAGAGAAAGTCCATATGAAGACAGAGGCAGAGCTTAGGGCTTTGCTGCCACAAGTCAAGCAATGCTAGGAGCCATCAGAAGCCAGAAGAGGCAAGGAACGATTCTCTCCTAGAGCCTTTGGAGGGAGTTTGGTCTGCTGACACCTTGATTTTGTACTTCTGGCCTCCAGAAACTTGAAATAACATAAATGTCTATTGTTTTCAGCTTTCAAATTTGTGGCAATTTGTTAAGAGTACCCCTAAGAAACGAATACAATCTATATCTGGAGAGAGATGTAAAAATCTAACAGCCTAGCAAGAATGATTACATTGAGCTACACTCCCTCTCCTACAGTTCATCTATAAGACATCTTCACAAATATTAGCATTGTAGCCACGCCAGGCTCTTAAAGAGCACATGTTATTTCTAAATGGCTTACTGTTCAAGTATCATGAAGTTTCTATCACATTTAGTTATATTTGATAGCAAAAAAAAAAAAAAAAAAATCCTCAAATTCACTTAAGAAAAAAAGGGCAGGCCGGGCGCGGTGGCTCAAGCCTGTAATCCCAGCACTTTGGGAGGCCGAGACGGGTGGATCACGAGGTCAGGAGATCGAGACCATCCTGGCTAACATGGTGAAACCCCGTCTCTACTAAAAATACAAAAAACTAGCCGGGCGTGGTGGCGGGCGCCTGTAGTCCCAGCTACTCGGAGGCTGAGGCGGGAGAATGGCGTGAACCCGGGAGGTGGAGCTTGCAGTGAGCCGAGATCGCGCCACTGCACTCCAGCCTGGGCGACAGAGCGAGACTCCGTCTCAAAAAAAAAAAAAAAAAAAAAAAAAAAAAAAAAAAAAAAAAAAAAAGAAAAAAAGGGCAGGTATTGGCTTGTGTAATTAAAATCCCAGGATAGAACGCTCTAAGTTTAGGTACAGCTTGATCTAAGATTTTAGATAATGTCACCAAAATCCAGTCTCTACTGGCTTTGGTTTTCATGTTGACTTTATTCTCAGGTTCCTCCTGGTTATATGATGGTTTCCAGAAATTCTAGTTCTTCATTCTCTTAGGTTTGAGTCTAACTAAAAAAAAGTGAGTCATTCGATACAGTTCTCAAGTCAGAAGACACAAACCATTATAGGTGCATCAAAAAGCAGGAACTTAACACAGACTTGGTTTTGCAAAACAGTTGAGAAGGTAAACAGGAGCAGGTAAGACAACTCAGAGATTAGCAATAGTAGGAAGCCACTGTAATTCTAGGGTTTAGAGTTCAAAAGATGAGTTTAGAAACCAGGGCCATCAGCACTGGGGTGGGGGGAGTTTCCCAGTGGGACTGGGAACCATGTAGGAGATGCAATCTTTACCAGAGATGCAATCTGAGGCAAAGAGAGTGAGGGAGAAATATCCTGGCTTTTCCCTTCTCATCCTCCAGTCTCCCATCAATACCTTCCATTGATTGAACCTGGCCAAAGCCAGTTAACAGAGAAACCTATAAAATGTAGCCGGTCAGGGGTTAGCCCTCCCTCCCTAGATGAACAGAGAAGGGAAGGAAGGGAACAGATCTGAACACAAATAGGATATATTAGCTAGACTGTTGCTATGATAATGCTGTATAACAAACAACTCCCAACTTTCAGTGGCTTACAGTAGTAAACATTGATTTTTCTTGTTTGTCAATCTGCATGTTAGCTCATGGTTGAGAGGAGGGATGCTGCTTCAAGCTGTAAGTTGAGTTTAGGTGTGCTCCTTCTGTCTCTCATTCTGAGACTTGCAACTATCCAGGGCATTCCCTTTTCATGGAAGATAGCGGAAGTGCAAGAGCAGCAGCAGAAACATGGGATGTCTCTTAAGGCCATAGCTCGAAACTGACACTCTCACTTCCACCCACATTCCATTGCCAAAAGCAAGCCACAAAGACAAGCTCAACATCAGTGGGTGGGGAAGTATGTTCTGCCTACTCCTGTGAGAGGCACTGCAAATTCACGAGTCAAATAACCTGACCAGATAATTCTACTACAGGGAGAGAGTGAAGAATTTGGAACAATTAATACATACACACACACACACACACACACACACACACACACACACACACAGAGGCATGTAACTGACACTGCCTTCCTCCTAAAAATACTTCCAGCAATATATCTCATTTTCTTTAAACGAGTCACCTGCCCAATTCTAAACCAATGACTGTGACCTAAGATACGTGATATTCTGATTAGCTATGCTTGAGTCACATTCCAACTCAGGAGCTGGGGGTGGAATCAACTCCACTTACAACATATGGACTAAGAGACGGAAGAGGGTGGTTCCCCTGCAGAAATCAGAGTACTCTTACAGAAGTAAAGGCAGTGGATTCTGAGTGTCCAACAAATAAGTCAGCTAACACCCAAATGTGATATGTGATAGTGTACTAAATTTATTATTTTACATAAGGAAAAAAGAATAAATTGTAAGTTTGTAAAAATCTGGGGAAAAGTAAAATTCTGCTGCTATAGGATCAATGAGTGAAATCAGTTTCTCATTCTGAACAACAAACAAAGAAAACGAAATTTCAAAAACAGTTACTCATATCCAGTATTTGGATTCATTAATAAAATGACTGTCCACAATGTTGTTATGAACTAGAAAACCACCACCATGAGAATTATGCTGAAGCTAGATGCTAGATCAGGTCAAGAGAGAGTACTCTGTAGGAGTCATATTTTCTTGGGAAATGCTATGGTCTGAATATTTGTGTCCCCCCAAAATTCATATGTTGAAATCCTAACCCCTAAATTGATAGTATTAGGTGGTAGGGCCTTTGAGAGGTGATTAGGCCGTGAAGGTGAAGCCTCATGACTGGGATTAGTGCCCTTATAAAAGAGACCGAAGAGAGCTAGCTAATGCCTTCCACCATGTCAGGGCACATCTAGAAGATGCCATCTAGGAACCAGGAAGTCCTCACCAGACATTGAATCTGTCAGTGCCTTAATCTTGGACTTCGTGGAGCTGTAAGGAATCAATTCCTGTTGTTTATAAGCTACCCAGTTTACGGTATATTTTTACAGCAGCCTGAATGAACTAAGACCGGATGGGAGAGAGCAGGGTTTCTAAACCTCAGCACTGTTAACATTTTGGGCCAGATAATTGCTGAGGGAGGCTATTCTGTGCATTGTAGGAAGCTTATTATCATCACTAGCTCCTACCCACTAGAGGCCAGTAGCACCTCTACCTCCAAGTTATGAAAACCAAAAGTGTCTCCAGACATTGCCAAATGTCCCACTGCGACACAAAATCACCCCTACTCGGGACCTGGGGTGGAAGGGAAAAGGGAGAAAACAAGCAAATCCCTTTCTTTCCCCCGTCTCTATACTTTCTTTCTCATTTTGTGTAAGAGAAGATAGACCTCTGGGGAGTGCATTTTATTTGGAAGCCTAGAATATAGGTAGAGCAGGAGACAAAACCGATAGGATCATATAGTGGGGTGGCGGGGGAGGTCTCCATAGCCAGCTGCTCTCTCAAGGAGTTCTGGGTCTTTGCTCAAGTCAATGGGAAATCATCAAGTGGGATGGGGAACATGTAACCAGATTTGCATTTTAGAAAAAAAAATCACTCTACTAGTGTGGAAAATGACCCATAAAAGTGCATATCAGAGCAAGGGACATACTTCTGTTTCATAGCACTTATAATTTGTATTTTATTTTCACCAAGAGATGCTCCTATTACCCCATCACTCAGGAAATCCCAAGGCTCTTAGAAGCTGTGTCAGAAACCAGGAACAAAAACAGTATGTATTCCTTATAGCATCACAATTAGTTTTCTATGTGATGAGCATTATTGTTTGCTGTTACAAGGTCTTAACCACTTGAATAAATCCAGACCTATAGGATTAAGCTTCTTGCTCTGTCTCCAGTGCCCCACCAGTTCCCGCCTCATTTCTCACTGCTGTCTGCACAGGTGGCATGAGATCCAGAGACACCAAACTGTACTCAGCTCCCCCAAACTAGATCTACCTTTTCAGGCATTCAGAAATTTACTTCTTTCTTCAGTGTCCTTTCCTCACCAACCCTCTCCCTGGTGGGCCTGCTACTTCCCACTTACTCTTCATTAATAAGCCAAATTCCCTGATGCAATAAGTGCTGATCTCTGCATTTCACAATGGTGGAACTGAAATTTAGAAAGAGACTGTGCATCCTCCCTCCCTCCCCAGATCACGTATGGTCTTTTAACATCTGTACAACCCACCACCTTTCTCCTTTTGCTCCTGCCACCCCTTTCACCTTGAACCCCTTCCCTCCTACCTGGACCCACTGATTCAGGGCTATCCCTTGAAGTCCAGCAGAAGTACCATCTCCTCTATGAAACTTTCCCAAGTTCCAGGGTAAGCCTACGGCAAGTTCCGCTGCAGCCTTTGTAACTCCCTCCGGGCAGTTACTGGGTTTTTTTTTGTTTTTTGTTTTTTTTTTTTTTTTGAGACGGAGTCTCACTCTGTCGCCCAGGCTGGAGTGCAGTGGCCGGATCTCAGCTCACTGCAAGCTCCACCCTCCCGGGTTCACGCCATTCTCCTGCCTCAGCCTCCCGAGTAGCTGGGACTACAGACGCCCGCCACCTCGCCCGGCTAGTTTTTTGTATTTTTAGTAGAGACGGGGTTTCACCGTGTTAGCCAGGATGGTCTCGATCTCCTGACGTCGTGATCCGCCCGTCTCGGCCTCCCAAAGTGCTGGGATTACAGGCTTGAGCCACCGCGCCCGGCCTCTTTTTCTTTTTTTGAAGACAGGGTGTCGCTCTGTTGCCCAGGCTGGAGTGCAATGGTGCGATCATGACTCAATGCAGCCGCCAACTCCGGGGCTCAAGCAATCCTCTTGCTTCAGTCTCCCAAGTTGCTGGGACCAGCACAGCCCCTGGCTGATTTTATTCTATTTTTTGTAGAGACAGGGTTTCCCCTATGTTGCCCAAGCTGGTCTCAAACTCCTGGGCTCAAGCAATCCTCCAGCCTCAGGCTGCCAAAGTGCTGGGATTACAGGTGTGAGCCATTGCGCTCAGCTCTTGTTACTGGGTCTTAATCATTTCTGTATCCTCCATGGAGTTTAGCAAATGAATCTTGTACTTACTGGGAACTCAAGACATTTTCGTTGGATCAGAATCCAATTGATGCTAGCCTCAACACAGTTTTCCACTGACTGGTTATTTTTGGAATTCCAGGGTTGTCCTAGTATTTTGATACAAAAAAACTGCTTGCTAATCATGTTCCACTTTGGCTAATTTTAGGAGAAAGGGAGATATAAACCCATTACTTACAGAAGGTGTTTTATTGTATTCACCAAAGGATAATGGGGAGAAGAATGCAACAGTGTAACAATGAAGGAAGGAAATGAAGTAATTCCTGCTTTGGGGGAAGTATACAGCAGCTGTGCACCCAGCTGTAGGAATGTTTTCAAAAGCAAAACAAAACAGAAAGATGATTGGATACAATGAAGCCAATGGAGCACTTTCAAGAGAGGAAAGGGAAGGTCCCATCACTGCAGTTAGCTGCATACTCTGAATTTGTGAATCCTGCCTCAAGACTAACTATGGGAGAAAGGATTGCTTGAGGGAATATTTTATGTGAAAATTGTTAACTTTTCTGTTTGCTATTCTCTTTGAACTTCAAAGAAAAGGAAATGATCAGAGGGCTATTACAAATTCACCAGGACTTTTTCAGGGATGACAAAAGTTCCATTGACGTAATGAAAGACAGTATCTTTCTGTAAATTATCCCCTCAGATTCAATAGGATGTCTTTCAACATTTAAAGAAACGAGTTTGTATATTTATCAAACTTTGTTCCCAAAGAAAAGCCTGTTGCCATTATGTTTGCTTTATTGCCAAAATTGAATACAACTCTTTAATAAAATATAAGCAATATGGTAAGATGAAGAGCAAAATTAGATTTTCCCTAGTTCAACAGATAGAATTGAAGTAACCATCAATTTGATTGGGCAAACAGGGCTTGCCGATTAGAATGCAGGATTCCCTGGAGCCTTTTAAAATACAATGTAGAGAAGGTCTTTCTATCTAGCCCAATATTTACAGTTGTGGAAGTTATACATGTAATTACAACATAAATATCAAGATTTCTTGAGTGAAACTGGGTACAAGTGAAATAAAGTTATACTTCAGATTAATATCATAAGAGAGAAAAAGGAGCTAGACCCCGGCCCTGTGATCCCCATCACTGCACGTCCCAGATTTCACAGAGAAGAGGGGTAAACTTGTGATCGTTTACTCTCCATGACATCAGCATCTCAGCATGGTGGTGATTGAATGTCCGTAATTCAGTCAGGCGACCCAGGAGACAGGCAAAGTGTTGAGGGTTTTCAGGTTGGTGAATCTTACACAACTTTTGTAGCACATCAAGAAGTGGCTCCTGAAGCTTCTCTACTGCCTCTCTGTCCTTTATGTATTGTCTATCTGTTTTGAAGTTTAAAATAAAATGACAAAATTAAAAAGTGGAAAAGCATTAATTCAGCATAATTATAGCAACGTTAACTATTTCGAAGTGTAAGTTAAATGTTGTACACAAAATGTAAAAATTAAGTGTTCAACCTGATGAATTTTTATGCACACACACACATAATTATAATGAGATCAAGATACAACACACGTAATGCTTCCCAGAAGCCTCCCTAATTCCCCTTCCAATCAAAACCCCTAAAGATAACCTGTAGGGTGGACATCAGCATCCTTTCTGTTGAGTATATTCTCAGAAGTGAAATGACTGGGTCATAGGACATATCCATGCACAACTTTAGTAGGTTCTGCTGAATAGCTTTTCAGTCACAAGTCATAATTTTTATGGTAAAGCAAAATAACAACTAGCTTCTGCCTCAATATAGTGTATAAAAATGGTCTAAGGCTAGCGTTGTTTTTATGCTTTACAAATCATGAACATGGCATCATTTGACTCCCAAATTATTAAAGTAACCCAAAAATATAGAAAAAAAAATATGGAAAGAGGTATTCATTTCAACAACAAAAAAACTGTTGAAAAAAATATTTTCAACAACAAAAAAACTGGAAATATCCTGAATATACAAACATGTTGTAAAGATTAAGTAAATGATTGTATATGCATACAATGGAATACGTAGCACATATTACAACTTTACCAATGTAAATTTTTAATGACTTGGGAAATGACTTTTGAAGAAATATAAACTCAGAAAAAAGTTCCCTATTATGTTAAAAAGTATGTAATTTCATTTAGATCCCTGCTCCAATGCCACCCACTTAGAAAAGCCTCCCGTGACCACGAATTAAAACACCATTTTTGTGCCACTCTCTTTATATTCTCATTACATTTTTTGTAGCATTTACCACCTTCTGAAAAAATATTATTGTTTCTTCATTTATTATCTTTCTCATCCTACCAGAATGCAAGTTGCATGGGAGCTGTGTCTTACTGCATCCCCAGGGTTTAGCACCATGGTTAGTACACAGTAGGTGTTCAATATACATTTATTAAATGAATAAGTGTGATTTTTTAAAAAAGACTGAGAAGAAGTGTACTGAAAGGTTAATAATGGTTCTATTTGGATGGTAGAATTATAGGCCACTTTACTTTTTCTTTATATTTCTGTGTCTTCCAGATTTTTTTCAATAAATGTTATTACTAGTATACTGAAAAAAATGGCATAAAAATTAAAATGTAACATTGAAATTACCTGGAGAGAGGATAACAATTGCTGTAAGCAGAGCATACTCCTCTTGAGTCATTTTCAGTTCCCCAATACTTTTATAAAAACTAAACATAGGTGTTATATATTCATCAGAGATACCTATGGGGGAAAGTTGCAGTCATAATAAAATTTTTGAGTGATGAAACAGTGTAAAACTAGAAACACATTATCCATATAAACACATGCTAATTTTGCAACTATATGCACACATTCAAATAATGACTGTATATTTATTATTTTTGTTATATGTCCAAAGGAAGGACATTGCAAAGACAATCAGTTGACAAAATTCTCAAAACATAGCCAAAGCAATGAGTGTATGTCTAATTTTGGCAGTGTCTTTGTTGCAGTCACTACTGAATAATCAATGATAATGCTGCTGAATTGCCAAAAGAATTTCAAAAACGTCTCCATTTTCCAGGTGGGATTTAGTGAATCTTTTGAATATGACTATCGATAATTAAGGCAGAGATCACATCTTAAACAACTAACAAAAAATGGTAGTTCTTCAGTCCATAAGTATAGACAGCTTCATTTCCAAATGGGCCAGTGCTCTTATCAAAGGGTTCTGATCTCTTCCGGAAGCACCAAGCCATTACCTACCAAGCATCAGTACTTGGCTGTTCTCTTCAAACCCAGGATGTCCAAAATCAAAGGCACCATGTACTACAGAACTAAGCTCCCCCATGTTTCTCCAAATCCACTTCTTTCCTGGTGTTCCCATTCTTGGTGAGTGGTATCCACACCACCCAACTCCCCAGGTCTGACAACTGAGATTCAGGGACCCAGGCCTGTGACTTCTCCTGCTCACTCTCACCTGATGCTCCCTCTCCTCTTTATCGCACCTGGCATTTACTTAATTTAAGCTTCCAACTCTCTTCATCTGGATTACCGCAGTTGCTCCTCACTGGTCTTTCTGTCTTTAGTTTGATTCCCTTTGATCCATCCTCTATCCAGGTACTGGAATGACCTTTCTAAAAATCAAATCACACACTTTCTCCCTACTTCTTACAAAAACCATCTAAACCTCCCCATGGCTTTAGGCATATAGTTTTAATTTTCTTCCTTTTAACGTAGGAGCCTCTAGGACCTGTACCCTGCCTATCTCACTATTCACAATAAGAAGATTAATAGTAGGAGTAGTCATTATGTATTGTGCAGTATTTTAAGCATTTAATATACCATAATTCATTTAATAGTTGTAAACCCTATGAGGTAGATACAGAGAGGTTATATAACTAGCCCAAAGACACCCGGCTGAGAGAGGTGGAACTAGGATTCAAACCAAAGCTGGCAGGCTCCAAAGTCCTGACAGTGGCAAGGCTAAGCTGCACTCCATCACACTGCATTTCCTCTAGCCACCCTTGGCCACTTGTAGTTCCCTAAACAATTCACATTGCCCAGTTTTTGTACATGTTGTGCTCTCTACTTGAAATATCCCTTTTCTCTTTCATCTAGCTCACTCCTCTTTGTCATTTAAGACTTCTAACCAGGTGCAGTGGCTTACACCTATAATCCCAACACTTAGGGAGGCCAAGGCTGGAAGATTGCTTGAGCTCAGGAGTTTGATACTTGCCTGGGCAACATGGTAAAACCCCGTCTCTACAAAAACTACAAAAGTTAGCTGGGTGCAGTGGCACATGCCAGTGGTCCCAGCTACTCAGGAGGCTGAGGTGGGAGGATCACTTGAGCCTGGAGGTTGAGGCTGCAGTAAACTGTGATTGTGCTACTGCACTCCAGTCTGTGTGACAGAGTGAGATGCTGTCTCTCTCTCTTTTTTTTTTTTTTTTTTTTTTTTTGAGACGGAGGCTCGCTCTTGTTGCCCAGACTGGAGTGCAGTGGCGTGATCTTGGCTCACTGCAACCTCCGCACCCTGGGTTCAAGTGATTCTCCTGCCTCAGTCTCCTGAGTAGCTGGGACTACAGGCGTGTGCCACCATGCCTGGCTAATTTTTTTTTTTTTTGTATTTTTGGTAGAGACAGGGTTTCACTATATTGGCCAGGCTGATCTTTAACCTCTGACGTTGTGATCCACCCGCCTCAGCATCCCAAAGTGCTGGGATTACAGGCGTGAGCCACCACACCCAGCCGAAGATGCTGTCTCAAAAAATAAAAAAGACTATTAGTGCCACTTCCTGCATTCAATAAATATTACCTTGGTGCCTGTTCTGTGCATTGCTTTATTCCACAAGAGCCATTGGATGGAGAATCATGGTGACAGAAAAACAAAACAAAACAAACAAAGAAACCTGTGATGTGACTTATGGATTAATTGAGATGAGGATGTTTCCCAGGATTGGTCCAGATGAGAATAGACTGCTCCATTTCTTCCATACCAGATCCAGAGTTAAAGAGCTTTGGCTGAGCAAATCAGAATAAACTTTGATTCCAGACGCTAAAGAGTACAATTATCATCTAATGGTATACTTACCAGAAAGCCTAAATTCTCACTTTTAGAAGAGTGTCGTAAGTGAAATAACTCAGAAGCAGAAAATCAAATACCACGTCCTCACTAAAAAAGGGGTACACATGGACATACAAATGGAAATAACAGACACTGGCAACTCCAAAAGGCAGGAGGGTGAGAGGAAGGTGAGGGTTGAAAGATTACCTATTGGGTACAATGTTCACGATTTGGATGATGGATGCATTCACCAGAAGTCCAAATCACGTCGTTACACAATATATCCATGTGAAATAGTTTGGATGCTTGTCACCTCTAAATCTCATGTTGAAATGTAATCCCCAGTGTTGGAGGTGGGGCCTGGTGGAAGGTGTTTGGATCACTGGAGCAGACCCCTCATGAATGGCTTAGTGCCCTCTCCATGGTAATGAATGAGTTCTTACTTTATTAGTTACTGTGAAATATGAATGTTTAAAAGAGCCTAGTATCTCTCTTTCTCCCTGTCTCACCATGTGACATGCCTGCTCCCCTTTCACCTTCCATCATGAGTAAAAGTTCCCTGGGGCCTACCCAGAAGCTGAGCAGATGCTAGTGTCATGCTTGCACAGCCTGCAGGACCATGAACCAAATAAGTCTCTTTCCTTTGTAAATTACCCAGTCTCAGGTATTCCTTTACAGCAATGCAAAACAGATTAACGCACCATGGAACAAACCTGCATATGCACCTCCTGAATCTAAAGTAAAATTAAAATAAATTAAAATAAAATGAATACAAAAAGGAAAAAAATTACTTCTAACATGCATGGACACAGCTCTCATTTTCTCTATCTTACAGTGATGCAAATGGTAGTAAAAGATCCCGAAGTACACTAGGATTTCTTCTTTTCAATAATTACACCCATCCTTTCCATGGATACAGTATTTCATATTTTTCAAATATGTAAACAAATTTGATTCTGTACAAGAATCCTGTGCGGGAAGTACTGATAAGCCAGTATTACTATCCCTATTTCGGACTTGAGAAAGTAAGGCTCAGAGAGGTAAGCTAAGTTTACTAGCATAATAAATGGAAAACCCAAGTCTACATTTTCTGAATCTTGATCCCGCACATATTCCCAAACTACCTTTGATGAAACACATATACATGCCATGAGACAGGTCTCTCAGGCAGCTGTAATCATGGGTAACCTACTTTAAGAAAATCTTAGCTATAAACATTCAGATGAAATAATGGGCAAATAATAAAGGAAGGTGATGAATTATTTTGTACTTTAAAAGAGAGGTGTGTTTGTTTGTTTGTTTGTTTTTGAGATGGAGTTTTGCTCTTGTTGCCCAGGCTGGAGTGCAATGGTGTGATCTCAGTTCACTGCAACCTCCACCTCCCGGGTTCAAGCGATTCTCCTGCCTCACCCTCCCAAGTAGTTGGGATTACAGGCATGCACCACCACGCCCAGCTAATTTTGTATTTTTAGTAGAGACAGGGTTTCTCCATGTTAGTCAGGCTGGTCTCAAACTCCCAACCTCATGTGATCCACCCGCATCAGCCTCTCAAAGTGCTGGGATTACAGGCATGAGCCACCGTGCCCATCCTATAAAGAGAATTACATGATTTATTTAATTTTTTGGATTTATTTAATTTTTGAGCACAATAAATGTTTAAATATTTTTTAAAAAACAGTCTTCCCAAATTAAATCCTTGCCCTTTTCCTCTCTTGTCAAAATACCACCCTCTTCTCCCCTTTGACTTTGATTCTTTAATTGACCCCAGTGGACTCTATTAACAACAATGTCTTTGTTGAGCAGTTTGGGGATTACATCATGTGGGACATTGCCCTTTATCCAGCTGTTACAGAATGAACTAAATACCCATGACCCAACTAGATACAACTTAAAGTGCAGAGGATTGGAGAATGTGAGCCTGGAGAATACCAGTCCTGGCTTCCAGCAAACCTAGTGGTTAAGAGGTCATAAGCCAGCTCTGAGTTTGAAACCAAACTCCACGACTTGGTCTTGGGACATTACTTTAACTCTTTAAGCCTTCATTTTCTCATCTGTGAAATGTTGTCACATGTAATATAATGTGTACTCCATGTAACAGTAGTGTTACATGAGATATATAGAGAGTGCTTAGCACAATGCCAGGTTCATAGTAAATCCTCAAAAAATGTCAAGTAGATAATTATAATAGTAGCTATTATTATCATTATTCAAGAGAACTGAATCAACACATTAGTCCATCTTAATCTCAGTTCATCTTAGTCTTAGATTAAACGTGTGAACTTTTGTCTTTACAAAGCCATGTTGGTTTTTAAAAACCAACAAATTCTGCAAATTACTGGGGATAAATACAAACTGGCTGATCAGTGATTTGCCTCAGTATTTTTCCAGGTATTAAAGCTACACTAAGTTCTCTATTTTCTTGGTAAGGTTGTTCTTTATAATCTTCAAAAAAATGTCAATCTTTATGCTTTCTTCAGCATTCAGAGGCTACACTCATCAGTTGTGGTTACCTAAAATAGTAATCTGTGACTATGCCATTAAATTAAATAGTACATGAAGATTTGGGGATGATATTCAAGACAGCTGAAAATATTGAAAATATTTGAATTTTTAAAAATTGCTTTGATTACCAAATTTCCTATTTCATTTGCCTTTCTAAATCCCCACACACCCTCCAGAGATGTTGCCTCCATTAGCTAGCTAATGCCTCCATTAGCTATCTAATTACAATTGATAATATGTGGGGAAAATAAGGTTAAACTTTTAAAATGATTATTTCATCTTGTGCATGTTGTAAAAGCCAAGAGTGAATATAGAGAAAATGTAGAAAAGAAATAATGGGAGAGTTAAAAAATAATTTTCCTACAGGATAGATAAATATAAATCTACTTTTGGAATTAGAGTCAACAGTCAGAGTTAACCATGCCAACATAAACAAAGGGCGTGTAAACCAGCAATTTCTAACATGAGAGATGTAACACTAACATCATCCTGAAGGGGACAGCCTTTTCCTGTTTTCCTGCTTCCTTCTTCTTCCTGGAGAATTGTTTAAAATTTGCTTCATTTTTGCTTGAAAGACCAATTAGCTGATTTTTGGTCACAAGGTGGGGCTATTTTCTAACTTAACCGTGAAAGACTTTGCCATGGAAAAGTCTGAAAATGCAAAAATAATTTCATGTTTCTGCTCCTTTTCCCTTTTTGTTAAAAGAGGTCTGTGATTAATAAATTATGTTCAATAATCAGAAATATTCTTTGAGAGAATAACCGTATGATAGAATTAACACTATACTGCTTTAGGTATTTTAAATGTTAAAAGTCTTTTATTTCCTAATTAGCTTTCTAGTCGTAATTGGGAACAAAAACTAAGCAGGGGTGTGTGTGTGTGTGTGTGTATGTGTGTTATTTACAAGTATGCGTATTACACAAGACATATATCCTGGCATCTTAAATACCTCTATATGATTTATTCTGATGATGTCCTCAAGATGGACTGAGCATCTGGTTAAAAATGATACTAATTCCTTAAAACCACGCAACTTGAAACTTTTCTAGAAATGATATCACCCCATAGCACAGAGGTCAAGGTATAAACCCCTGGCATGGCACACAAGGCTACATCTGCCTTCTGCTTTCCTTTCAAACTAATCTCCCAGCAGCCCAATAGTTTCCCTAGGAACTAATGACACAGATTCATCTAAGGCTCCTAAAGCTGACTCAGCTTGTTGCCTACACAGGCTCCCTTCCCCCTCCCTGCCCCATGGCCATACACTATGGTAGAGGCAAATCCCAGCTCCAGCCCAAGAGCCACTGTTGGTCTCATTTCCCACATCAGAGGTTGGTGTAGTTAGGGACAGCAGTGAAATTTGGGCCCATGAGACTAAAGGGGAGTCTACTAGGAAGTTCCTAAGGAAGATTTCCATACTGAGGAAGAGAGCATTTCTTTTTCATTTGACCGGTGTTGTGTCTAGACATAGTGCCTGGAACTGCTTTGGCCGTTAGATGACCAGGAGGAGAACCAGCCTGTGGGGAAGGCCAATACGCCAAGGACAGCGAAGCAGAAAGATGAGAAGGATCTGTGTTTCCAATGGTGGGTTCTGCTCCTAAATTAACCAATTCTGCTGTCACTCTTCCTCTGGGTTTCTTGTTTGAGTTAAGACATTTTCTTACTTTTTTAGGCCATGATGAGTTTGTTTTCTGTAGCTATCAGCCAAGAGCATTCTGACAGCTCCCCTAACAAGTGAGATACACTTTTTATGTCTTCATGCTTTTTCCTGAAATACAAGGCAGGATCCTTGTTAGACTAAGGCACCCCATCCATGTTTCAGGGCCAAGTTCAAATTTGGCTTCCTCTATGGAGCTTTCCCTGTCACAGAGAAGCAGAATTAGTTACTTTCTTGTCTAGCTTCAATTCTATTGCAACTTATCACAATTCGCATCTTTCCTTTTCACTGGAGTGTGAAATACTATACATATTTTATAAGAGTGGGAATCAGTTACTATATCTCCAGTGCCTGCCATGCTGCCTGACCCATAAAGGGTGCTTCATAGATGTTTTGTTTTTTTTTTTTATGACAGACTCTGGCTCTGTTACCAGGCTGGAGTGCAGTGGCACAATCATAGCCCACTGCAATTCTCCTGCGTAGCTCAAGCAATTCTCCTGCCTCAGTCTCGAGTAGCTAGGACTACAGGTGTGCACCACCACATCCAGATATTTTATTTTTTGTAGAGACAGGGACTTGCTATGTTTTCCAGTCTGGTCTTGAACTCCTGGTCTCAAGCAATCCTCCCACCTCGGCCTCCTTAAGTGTTGGAATTATGGGAGTGAGTCACTGTGACTGGCCAGATATTTCTTATTCACGTCTGCATCTCTAATAATTAGCATTCTTCTGAAGACATAATAGGAGATTAATAAATGCATGTTAAATCAGGCAGTAGTATGTTTTGGTAGTCCTTTATGATGAAGGTGACATAGTTGTGAGATATGATGGGGACAAGGGATGCCATTAAGACAATGGACATATTCTTGTGGTGCTAAGAGATTGGACTATGTCCTCTATTTCAACTGCTAAACTTTTCCCCAGGGAGTCATTTGTGCTATACTTTTGGCCCTAAGTAAAGAGCTGCCATTAAACTAGCCATTCAAAAAATAATTACTTTAAACATAAAATATTTAATTTAAAATATATTATAAATGATATACTTCCCATTAGTCCTAGTGGCTAAAAACTATTCGGCCTAATTAGGTCTCACCAGGGCTTAGGAGTTACCAGAGTTTGGACTGTCAAGTTCCAGATTCAACTCAACAAAATTCACCAATATTTATATTCCTGCTATGTGTCAGGCACCATATTAGTGCTGGGAATCTGGGAATATGAAGTCCTCAGGCAGTTAACAGGTTAATGGAAGAAGTAGATACAGTCAGCTCTTTGTGGGTTCTGTATCCATGGATTCAACCAACCACAGATCAAAAATATTTGGGAAAAGTATTGCAACTGTAATGAACATGTACAGACTTTTTTTCTTGTCATTATTCCCTAAACAATACAGTGAAACAGTTATTTACATACCGTTTACATTGTTTTTGGTATTATAAGTAATCTGGAGGTGATTTAGAGTTTACAACAGGATGTACATAGGTTATACACAAAGGCTGTACCATTTTATATCAGGGACTTGAGCAGCCATTAACTGGTATCCAAGGGAGATCTTGGAATCAGTCCTCCATGGATATCAAGGGGCCGCTTGACATAAATAGATACATAATATCTAAAACTGAACAAGTACAAAAAGCTTGGGAAATACAACTGAGGAACAATGGATTCTGCCCAGGGGCAATGGAAATATCCTCACTTGTATTTCTTTAATGTTTCCTCTTAATCCAAGGAAGGTTTCTTCCTATAATTTGAGTCCTAAATTTGCCCATGCAAAAGTTATCATGTGACCACTTTCAAAAGCAAAAGTAGAGGTGTTAAGATTTCTAAATTTTAACTTAAGCATTTATCCTTCTTATAAATATTCTATCATTTGTTTCTTTACATTTCCAACCCCTCTCAAAGACAGTATCTGAACTGATAATCAGCTTAGATTTGCATCTTTGGAAAATGCAGTTCTGGTAACTGTTTTCATTTTGTGTAAGCCGAAAAGGCTAAAGCAGTGAAATCATATCACAAAAATAAGCACAGTATACTTTAGTATGGTACTACTAAGGGCTACAACTTCATCACTCTAACAAGATTATCTCCTTTCTCTGACTTCATTGTCTATTCATTTGATCACTGACTTAAAGCAATTTGAAATTGCTAACTGCTACTTATACTTTATCCCTCAACTGAAGGGCAGAAGCCATGTTTTACTTTATGTTCCCTGCTAGCAGAAAACTGGGCAAATATTAGGCCTTGGTGAGTGACAGATGCCACATATAGAAAGAGAGCTGGGCTGTGAGTTAGAACACCCGCCTTCATTTCCTCACATGCTTTTGATTAGTTGTATGACCTTGGGCAGGTCATCTTGCCTCTCTAAGCCCATTTCTGCATCTATAAAATAGGAGTGTAACACTCACCTAGTGAGGGTCATTGAGAGCAGCACTAACAGGATGATGCATGTGAAAACAAAACATTGCAAAACATGAGATATATTGTCACACTGGTAAATTCTTACTGAATTGAATATTTTATTTATGTCTCTTGTGGGGATGGAAAAAGGCCCCAAACTACTATAAATGTCAGGGGTTATTTATATTTGAAGTGAAAAGAACAAATTGCTTTGATTTCTGAGAGGTTATTGCTAATTTCCTTAATGTTAAAAATGTAAACTTGCTCCAGGTGCGGTGGCTCACACCTGTAATCCCAGCACTTTGGTAGGCCGAGGCGGAAAGATCACCTGAGCTTAGGAGTTTAAGACCAGCCTGGCCAACATGGTGAAACCCCATCTGTACTAAAAATACAAAAAATTAATCGGACATATTGGCCGTCGCCTGTAATCCCAGCTTCTCAGGAGGCTGAGGCTGGAGAATTGCCTGAACCCAGGAGGCAGAGGTTGCAGTGAGCCCAGATCATGCCATTGCACTCCAGCCTGGGCGATAAGAACAAAACTTTGTTTCAAAAAAACAAAACAAAACAAAATATAAACTCATTCAGTGTTAGAAAACCTATTTCAGTCCTATAATATTTTATATACTATGATTATTCCTATTTTTATTAACAATTCCAACTTAAACCCCTAGTTTGTAAGTAATGGTACATTAGGAATAAAATCAATGATGCACTAGAATTGTATAGAAACGACTCAAGCACAAATTATATCAGATATGTTCTAAAGCCTCAATTAACATAAATAAACACTCTAACTCTCATTAAAAAGCATCTCAGAGACACTTATCTTTGTGTACGTGATTGGAATTTAATAATAGCAAACAAAAGAGTATGAATTTGAAGAACAAGAAAAGAAATTTCACATCATATTCTTTAAAGAGTTCCGTAGGCATAAACAGAGTAACTTTGAGACGTTATGTTACTCTGGAATTAAATGTACAATAGAAATAAGAATGAATTGTATTAGCATAAGAATAAAAAGTTAGTCTGAAAGGTCATCTTGCAAGATCAGGTTTTTATGTGTCGTGGGGAAGAGGCAATGTTCTGAAAATCCACTGGGAGAAGGAAATTCATAAATATTAATAAATTAAAACATTATACATAATAAAATATTCAGCAGCATGTGAGTTTGGATGCTTTTTATTGTCACAATATATGGTTGATATTTGGAGAAAGTATCTTATTATAAACTAGAAACATGCATATTTATTTACACAGATCATATTCTGGAAAACTTCATTCTTGAGCTTTTCTGAAACTTGAGGTATCACAAGTTCTGAAACTTATGAAATTACAAGCAAGGTTTTTTTCTTTTTGATTATATGTATTCTAACCAGCAAGACCCTCATCATGTCTTACCTAGTTATTGCATTAGCAGTTCTCTTTACAGGTCTCTTGTCTCAAGGTGTGATGAAGAAGTTGAGTTCTTGCCAATGGAATGCCAGTAGAAGTTACGTGTAACACTTCAGGATTATTCACTCACAGGGAGGGTGTGCCATTCTTTTTCCCCTTTGCCCTCCCTACTTGCTGGAATGTGTTTTTGTTTGTTTATTTCTTTGCTTGTTTTTAAGACGTA
Source organism: Theropithecus gelada (assembly GCF_003255815.1). Lineage (NCBI taxonomy): Eukaryota > Metazoa > Chordata > Mammalia > Primates > Cercopithecidae > Theropithecus > Theropithecus gelada. The sequence goes on along the minus strand of NC_037679.1, from coordinate 59,785,733 downwards.
GTCTCACTCTGTTGCCCAGGCTGGAGTGCAGTGGCGCTATCTTTGCTCATTACAACCTCTGCCTCCCAGGTTCAACTGATTCTCCTGCCTCAGCCTTCGGAGTAGCTGGGCCTACAGGCACATGCCACCACACCCGGCTAATTTTTTGTATTTTTAGTAGGGATGAGGTTTCGCTGTGTTAGCCAGGCTGGTCTCAATTTTGTGACCTCATGATCCACCCACCTTGGCCTCCCAAAGTGCTGGGATTACAGGTGTGAGCCACCGTGCCTGGCTTGGAATGTGTTTTTACCAAAATGGTGGGGAGCCATACTGGACCATGCAGATGAAGTCAGCTCTCTGTGGATGGATGAGCATGACATCCATCTGTATGGATAGAACTATGACAGAGGGACACTATGAAGATTCCCTATCAGTCCCATTCTCCTCAAGCCCAGACTATTATAAGATAAAAATACATTTCCATGTTGTTTAAGCCCTCTTTATTTTTTGTCTCTGTTACAGCAGCCAAACCTCTAACTTAAATTATGCATGAAATCTATTGTGATTAATTCTTTTCATATATATATTTCCCCTAGAAGATGAAGTCCTTGAGGATTATGACTTCATCTTATTCATCTTTGTACCACCAGTGTACTTATCCAATAGAAGTACTCAGTAAATGCTTGTTAAAAAAAAATAAGTAAACAGATACAGGTCCTAGTAGAAATGATCTTCCGTTGCTACTGGACAGTTGCCCTAGTGGTAGAGTCAAATGAAAATGATAAGATTCAAAGCTGACTAAGGATCTCATCAAGTGAGAGGGGGTGGCTAATGAGCCACCACACTGAGAAATATGAGAAGATATTCTGATGAGAGATGACATGAGTCAGAAAGGCTTGCCTGTTCTGAAGGTTTAGGATGTAAATCATCTTTACTCTACAACTGATCATCAGAGGGTCTTTTGTTCTTTTTCTTTTCCTTTCTTTTCTTTTCTTTTCTTTTTTTTTTTTTCAGATGGAGTCTCTCCAGGCTGGAGTGCAGTGGCACGATCTCGGCTCACTGCAAGCTCCGCCTCCCGGGTTCACGCCATTCTCCTGCCTCAGCCTCCCGAGTAGCTGGGACTACAGGCGCCCGCCGCCACGTCCGGCTAAATTTTTTTTTTTTTTTTTTTTTTTGTATTTTTAGTAGAGACGGGGTTTCACCATGTTAGCCAGGATGGTCTCGATCTTCTGACCTCGTGATTCGCCCGCCTCAGCCTCCCAAAGTGCTGGGATTACAGGTGTGAGCCACCGCGCCTGGCCCATCAGAAATATTCTTCAGGCAAAACACCAGTGTTTATAAAGTGCTTAATTTAATAAAAAGGAATAGGGCTGGGCGCGTTGGCTCCCACCTGTAATCCCAGAACTTTGGGAGGCCGAGGCGGGCGGATCACCATGCCAGGAGATCGAGAACATCCTGGCTAACACGGTGAAACCCCATCTCTACTAAAAATACAAAAAATTAGCCACGCATGGGTGGGGGCGGGGGGCGCCTGTAGTCCCAGCTACTCGGGAGGCTGAGGCAGGAGAATCACTTGAAACTGGGAGGTGGAGTTTGCAGTGAGTGGACATCACAGTCACTGCACTCCAGCCTGGGCGACAGAGTGAGACTCTGTCTCAAAATAAATAAAGAAATAAAATAAAATAAAAAGAGGAATAAGACAATTGTTTCTGCCAGAGGTAGCTGATTTGTGGCAGAGAGGCTCCAGCAATATGTGGTAGCCAGAAATCATGGGAGCCCCAAGGTGTAACCTGCCTGACTTTGGTTTTTGAAGCTTTTGTGTCTTCATGGCTAGAACCACACCACTTGCCTCAACAGGTTCAATTCTGGCCCAGACTCAGAAAACTCTGAGGAACTCTGTGAAGTTGTGCATACCACTTCAGGATTATTCCTTTAAAGGGAGGGTGTACCACTCTTTTTCCCCTTTGCCCTCCCCACTTGCTGGAATGTTACCAAAATGGTACGGAGTCACATTGGATCATGTGGATGAAGTCAACTCTCAGAAAACCCTGGGGAGCTCTGTGTGCACCTAATTCTAGGAACTTGGCTCTGGCTTTGTTTCTTGTGACAACCCCTGTCTTGACATATTGACTAAGCTTGGGGAGTTCATCTTTCTCTAAGCTTAATCACATTTCCTTGAAGCTGGGGTTTGACCACATATCCTTGAGCCCCAACTCCTATGGCATGTTCTTGAAAGATACCTTTTCTCAACAAAGTTATCGTCGAGAATGAGTGGGAAGAAATGTTGGAAATTTGAAGAGAGAGAAGGTACAAGACAATTTTCCATAAGAACAAGAGTGAATTGACTAGGGAAAAGGGATACATGGAAAGTACTGAAGTCCACTTGAAGTGTTTGATCACTAACTTTGGGTAAGCCAGTCATACTGTTTCAGTTCTCAGGCTCAAACACAGAGTAGGTAAAGAGTTGTACTCATCAGCCAGAGGGTTTTCTTAGGTGAAAGAAAGACAAAGAGTTGAGGATATCTGGTGAATGATCCAAGGAAATGATCATATTGATGAACCACGAACCCTAAGACAAGTACTGAGGAAAGTGTGGTTAGGCAAAAGGGAGTAGAGTCAATGGCTGGAGAGTTAGTGGATGGAAGGTCAACAAATGGATTTTTGTTTTTTGTTTGTTTGTTTGTTTTTTGAGACAGAGTCTCACTCTGTCACCCAGGCTAGAGTGCAGTGGCACGATCTTGGCTCACTGCTGCTTCCACCTCCTGGGTTCAAGCAATTCTCCTGCCTCAGCCTCCCAAGTAGCTAGGATTACAGGCGCCTGCCACCACGCTGGGCTAATATTTTGTATTTTTAATAGAGACAGGGTTTCACTATGTTGGCCAAGCTGGTCTTGAACTCCTGACCTCGTGATCCACCCACCTCAGCCTCCCAAAGTGCTGGGATCACAAGTGTGAGCCACCGCACCCGGCAATGGACATTGTTTTGGAACAAAGAATCCCTAGAGTCAGGGTACCGGAAGGTGGCAAGCTGGAAAGTTAGAGGGTAATATCAGAGCGAACGGATACTTGGGACTGATATTTTGTTACTGGGATTAACAGGGTCTAGGTCTGGCATAGAATTGGTAATATCTACCTCAAAGTGCTACAACGAGCAAACAATATTTTTCGTGTAGCAGAATGTCAGCCATGGAGATGGCCCACTCAGATCACCCTTAAAGATAGCCCACAGTAGGCAGTATGGCTGGCTGATAGCTTCCAGATGCCACCCTGTGAGTGCTGAGGACACACTTTGACCAGTCTTGTCTCAACTGGTGACTGAGCATAGTGGGTGTGTTAGTGCTGGCCCATTCAGTGGGCAGCTCAGACTAGGTCCCTCTTCAATGGCCTAGCTGAGACTTTCTCAGGACTGTGCTGTGATCTGATCTGATGCTCTTCATGCCCAATCATGCCTTCCTGCTCCCCCTTCACAGGTGTCAGATCAGCATGGTGGTGTAGAGTCTCCTGGACTCCACCTGCTTCCTCCCCCTTTATTCTTCAGAGGCATTTCCCCCAATTAACTTCTGACACATTTAGTCCCATGTTGATATCTGCTTCCTGTAGGACCCAAAGCTCACACAAACACTGAGAATACAGCCAGACACACAGTAGGTGCTGAATAATTGTTACCTTTCTGGTGCTATAATTAATAGATCCAAACATTATGCATATATGACCTTCACCTTTTTTTTTTTTGGACAAGGTCTTACTCTGTCACCCAGGCCGGAGTACAGTGGCACAATCTCAGCTCACTGCAACCTCCACCTCCTGGGCTCCAGCGACCCTCCCACCTCAGCCTCTCAACTCGCTGGGATTACAGACCCGTGCCACCATGCCCAGCTAATTTTTTAAATTTTTTGTAAAGATGGGGTGTCGCTCTGTGGCCCAGGCTAGTCTCAAATTCCTGAGCTCAAGCAATCTTCCTGCCTTGGCCTCCTGAAGTGCTGGGATTATAGGTGTGAGCCAGCATGCTCAGCCTTATACATGCCTTTCTATAAGCATAATTTTCCTCTTAGTAGTCTTGTAAACTTTTTGGAAAACTATTTTTCCCCTTTTAGCTGACCCACAGTGGAAGGGATTTTCCCTACCTCAGGCTGGGGAAGGAATCTGGTACTAACCCAGTGGCCATCATGGAAATGGCAGCATCTGACTTGGCTCAGGACCCAGGAGATCTGATGGAGCCAGACGAAGATTTTTTTTTTTTTTTAAAGGAAGCTGAGCATCCAGGAGAGAAAAAGAGACAGGGAAAGAAAGATAGTAACAACCACTGGATAATTCTCCTGCAGATGCCCTCTCATTAAAACATTTCCATTCATATGGCAGACATTGCACCCCTCTTTTTCATTGTCTGGCAACTGAATCAACTTTAAATGACTCATCTTTGAGGAGGAGGAGGAGAGAGAACACAACAGAATTTCCATATCCAAACTGTCTTTTTCCTTTTCTTACACTCAAATGCAAAAGAGATATCTGTTCCCCAAATTAACTACAATAGGCAAGGTTTAGAAGAATGTTTAACCAACTTTTTGTTCGTTACTTGTCAGCTTTGGACATTAACAACTCTGATATTCAGGGAAACAGCCATCTGGAAAGTAAATAAACAGACCAGTTTTATAGCTCTGGACACACCTTCATTCATTTTTTTCATTTGTTCCACAGAATTCTGTTGAGCACCCACTCCGAGCCAGGCACGTGCTAGGTGCCTGGGATAAAATACTGACTCAAAAAGAAGAAAAGCCTGTCTTATTAAGTTTTTATTATCAAACTTCAGGCAAGACTGCAGAATAAATATTAAAGTTAAACATGATTTCAAAGAGATCAAATTGGTTATGAGGTCTATTTCAACAGCTTTAAAAAAATGGGACATGCAGCTAATAAGTAGCGGAGCCCATATTCAATCCAGATTCCACAGTAAGTATCCTTAATCACCACTCTCTCGATGAATAAACCAAACACACATTTGCTAGAGTAGAGAGAGTAGAGACCTATCAGTAAAATGCATAAATTTTGTCATGAGTCATCATTCCTTTTTATTTTATTAGTTTTGTAAGAATTAGATTTTACTGATGGATTTTCTTTTCTTTTCTTTTTATTTTTTTATTTTTTATTTTTTGTTTTTGAGACGGAGTCTTGCTCTGCCCCCAGGCTGGAGTACCGTGGTGCAATCTCGGCTCACTATAAGCTCCACCTCCTAGGTTCACGCCATTCTCCTGCCTCAGCCTCCTGAGTAGCTGGGACTATAGGCGCCCGCCACCACGCCCGGCTAATTTTTTGTATTTTTAGTAGAGACTGGGTTTCACTGTTTTAGCCAGGATGGTCTCAATCTCCTGACCTCGTGATCCACCCGCCTTGGCCTCCCAAAGTGGTGGGATTACAGGCATGAGCCACCGTGCTCGGCTGACTGGGATTTTCTTAAAGGGAGCACTGCCACAGTCCATGGAAGCCAGAATCAAATAAATGACAAAGCTAAGCTGCTGAGGCCTTGCCCATCACAGGTTGAAACCACTATAATTTTCTGCATAAAGAGAGAACCACCAGTGTATGTTCAATAGTCTAAAACAACAATTATATCCATACATGTGAAAATTCAGCCTGTCCTTTAATTCTTTCCTAAGTTGAACTGTCAGTTATTGATTGTGGCTTTAAAATCAGGATACTTCAGTAGCTGGCCTAGTGACTAGCTAAACCACCCATCAGGAAAATTGAATTAGTTAAGAGAAGAAAAGCAGTAAGACTTGTAGAACTGAATGGTGCCTTGGAGGTTACCTGATTCAACCTTTTCCCCTTAGCCTGGACAAACACACACACACACACACACACACACACACACACACACACACACACAGAGAGAGAGAGAGAGAGAGACACAGACACACACACAATCAGTCCAGGACCAAAATCCATGTTTCTTGACAACATAATGTCTTTCGAAAGTTGATAAGCCGCAAAGATATATCTCCCAGATCCTTTCTCTTCTCTCCATTTCTCCTGACAGCAAGCATCACATCTTTGAGACTTCTTGCCTCCTAAGAGGTGACTTCTGTACTGGCTTACCCTAACACTGCTAGAAAATTTGTAAAGCTTGATTTTGACATTTTCCCTCCTCTGCTCAAAAATCTTCCATGTCTCCTATTACTTGGGAAATAACAAAATAATTATCCCAGCATCCAAGGCCCTCAATTATCTGATCCTGTCTTTTTTTCCTCTCTATTTCCCTTTAATGTAACCCTTAATCCAGTCAGCTCAGCTACTCACCCTTCTTTGTGTGCATTCCCTGAGCTTTCTTGCCTCTTTCTCTTTGCTCCTGCTGGTCCTTCTCTCCTGCACCTTGGGTATCCAAATCAAATCTCATTCAAGTCCCAACTCAAATGCTAATAAAACTTTTTTGGAGCTCTGTCAACTAGGAGTCACCATCTCTCTGTTTTTCTCTTCCATATTTTATCATAATCATGGACAGTTAATCTCTTCCCATTAGACTGTAAGCTTCTTAGGGGAAAGAACATGCTTGATTTCTCTCTTCACTGCCACCATAGTACCTTGCCCTTAAATATTTGATAGACTAGTAAATTAATGAATATATTAAGAATAATGCATCTTTTTAAAGTGTGTGGTTTTAAAATCTACCAATGATGCTAGTTACACTTTTTGTTTTTAACGAGGAAAAAACATAATGACTATGGAAATATGTCATTAAAATTAAAAATAATTTTCCTTTTAAAAAATTATTTCACTTATAATACAGATGCAGAACTGCCTGAAAACTTTCCCTCTAATCTCTATCCTAAAATATTGGTTTTAAAAGTCTTTAAATTTGCTTTGGTTAATAATAAGACGATAATACTTTAGAAAGAAATGATCTTGAGAAGTCATCTCATTCATTCTCCACTCCCAACCCATATATGAAATCTCTCGGGAAAATAAGAACTCATCCTATCTTAAGGATCTTCTAAGATAAATTGCACAGAATTCCTGGTAATTCATCTCAATGTCTCTTGAGCTTCCCTGTCACAGTGTTACTCCACAATAAGTTAAACACTGAGTAACTTGTGCTATTATCTCAACTCTTGAGAGTTAGTATAGCATAGTGGTTAAGACACAAAACTTCTTTTTTTTGAGACTGAGTCTCACTCTGTTGCCCAGGCTGGAGTGCGGTGGTGCGATCTTGACTCACTGCAACCTCCATCTCCTGGGTTCAAGCAATTCTCCTGCCTCAGCCTCCTGAGTAACTGGGATTACAGTGCTACCACACCCAGCTAATTTTTTATATTTTTAGTAGAGATGGGGTTTCACTGTGTTGGCCAGGCTGGTATTGAACTCCTGATCTCAAGTGATCTACCCACCTCTGACTCCCAAAGTTCTGAGATTATAGGCATGAGCCACTGCGCCCATCTGACACAAAGCTTCTGAAATCAGACTTCCTCTCTGTCATTGGGAAAGTTATTTAACCTTTCTTTGTCTCAGCTTTTTCATCTGCAAAATGGGAATGATAATAGTATTTATTCATAGAATATTTGAGAAGATTAGATGAAATCATATATGTATTTAGAAAAGTGTCTGAAACTGACCATGTGTGGTGGCTCATGCCTTTAATCCTAACACTTTGGAGGCCGGGCGCAGTGGCTCAAGCCTGTAATCCCAGCACTTTGGGAGGCCGAGACGGGCGGATCACGAGGTCAGGAGATCGAGACCATGCTGGCTAACACGGTGAAACCCCGTCTCTACTAAAAAATACAAAAAATTAGCCGGGGGGCGTGGCGGGCGCCTGTGGTCCCAGCTACTCGGGAGGCTGAGGCGGGAGAATGGCGTGAACCCAGGAGGCGGAGCTTGCAGTGAGCTGAGATCCGGCCACTGCACTCCAGTCTGGGCGACAGCGAGACTCCGTCTCAAAAAAAAAAAAAAAAAAAAAAAAAATCCTAACACTTTGGGAGGCCGAGGTAGGTGGATCACTTGAGGCCAGGAGTCCAAGACCAGCCTGGCCAACATGGTGAAACCCTGTCTCTACTAAAAATAGAAAAATCAGCTGGGTGTGATGGCGTGCACCTGTAGTCCCAGCTACTTGGGAAGCTGAGGCACAAAAAAATCACTTGAACCCAGGAAGGAGAAATTGTGGTGAGCCAAGATCACGCCACTGCACTCCAGCCTAAGCAACAGAGCAAGATTCTGTCTCCAAAAAAAAAAAAAAAAGTTAACTTTGGTCGGGCATGGTAGCTCACACCTGTAATCTCAGCATTTTGGAAGGCCAAGTAAGGCTGATCGTTTGAGACCAGGAGTTTGAGACCAACTTGGGAAACATGGAGACACCCTGTCTCTACTAAAAATACCAAAATTAGCTGGGTGTGGTGGTACATACCTATAATCCCAGCTACTCGGGAGGCTGAGGCACAAGAATTGCTTGAACCTGGGAAACAGAGGCTGCAGTGAGCTCAGGTCACACCACTACACTCCGGCCTGGGCAAAGAGCAAGACACTGTCTAAAAAAAAAAAAAAGAAAAGAAAAGAAAGAAAAGAGAAAGAAAGAAAAAGAAAAGTGTCTGAAACCTAGTAAATGACATATAAATGTTACTATTAAAATGTCTTCTTATTTTATTTTGATACAGATATAAAATAGCTGGATACTTAGTCTTACATACCTGAAGATTTTAAATAAATAATCTTTTTTTTTTTTTTTGGCTGAAGAATCCCAGCTCCTTTGTGCTAGTTTTTAAAAATCAGATGAATTTTCCAATCTTTACAAAAGTCTTCCTTTGGCTCTTCATCTATGTGCGGTAAAGGGGTAGTTTTGCTACTTTGCTATTACAACAGAGATATTTGAACCAAGCCTCTAGAAGTCTTATTATTTAACATGTATCTTTTTAGAGTCATTCTTCATGCTAGGCACAACAGGCATATAACATTGCGTAAGATGGGCAAGAGCCCCGCCTTCATGGAGCACACCAATTTTACTCATAGAAACAAACTCTTTTACCATTAGCCAAATCACTTACCACTATTTCGAATTCTTTCTTCCAATAGGTCAGAATGACCAGACGGAAGTTTCTTATTGAAAATCTCAGCTGAACGAAGGAACATAGCTTCAACCGCAGACCCTTTCAGCAAAGCAATCTGGTCTTCATGGTCCAAAGTTTGAAATCCTAGGTAATGATGATAATCAAATTAGTATCAGGGAGTAACAATATTTTATGATAACCATCATTGCCATTGATAAAACATTTTCATCAAGTGATTTTGTAGTTGTTTTACAATTGGGTAGTCTAGTTGAGTCCATTTGTACTCGCCAACAAAATAGAGGTTGTTATCTTCATTGAGCAGAATTTATTAAACAAGCTGGGCAAAGGGAGATGTCAAGTCCAAGCAGATACATATATTATGGCATAGATACACTGATTCAGATGAAGAAACCCTCAGAAACTAGATGCAGGCAGATTTTCTTTGAGCCATTATGTTAGTCACACCTGATGTGACAGGGTCAACTCTGCAGATTGGAAGCATCTACAAGCCAGAAAAAAACTTTATATGCACCCAGAATATTTAGCTAACTCATGAGTCTTTAGTCAAGCTAAAGAATGGGTAGTATTTCCCAAAAAAAAGCCAATCAAAGTCAAATTGGTGTATCTGCTCTGAACTTAGTACTGCAACACACAGGGTAGGGGAAAATCAGAAAAATACGGTAAGAATTGCCAACCTGAGGAAATATAACACTGCCTGGAAAATTCAAAGTCGTTATGCAGGCTTATATGGTACAGTCCCAACAGCTTCTCTGAACTCATTTTCTACTCCTTATTCCCCCTACTTTTTGTGTTCCAGCCACACTGACCCCCTGGCCCTGCTGTGAGCACACAAGCCTCTTTTTGCCTCAGAGATGAATGTTCTTCCCAGATATCCCCAAGCCCCATGCCCCGCTCCCTCCTGCAATCAAGCCTCTGCTCCAGCATTCCCCAATCTAAAATACACTCCCCACCACTACTAGTATCTACCTTCTTTATTTTAATTTATAGAACTTATCACCACCTGACATGATATTATAGATTTATTTGCTTATTCATTAATTATCTGCCACCTCTACTGGAGTGTACATTTCTTGGAGGTAGAGGCTTTGTTTTTATTTTCTTTTGTATCCCTGTTTCCTGGCACATAACAGGTACCTAAGAATTATTTGTTGGATAATTGACAGATTGAATGAATGAATGAATGGGAAACAAAACACAAGCTCATGTGCATGCTGGCACATATACTCACATAAATAGAGATAACACCATAAGGGTCTAAATGGCTTAGGAAGAACTAAATAGCAAAGGGAGTATAGAGAAGAGAACAACGCTAAAGACTGAGCCACCATCCTAGAGAATCTAAGAGCTTCTTTGAGAAAAGGAGCCATGCCTTACTGCTTTCAGGGACTCCAGCACCCTGGACAGTGCCTGCACAGGGTGTGCTCAATGAATACTGAATGGAATGATTCAATTCAGTTTTTCACAAAATATCCCTTCAGTATTGGTACTATATCCCTACTATTACTACTTGTAATAATGCTATCTCTGTCATTATTGTCCATTTTTTTTCCTTCTCAAGGGTCTTTTGCCTTTTATTTCCTTCCATATTTTAAATTTTTTCCTTCTGCTTTACTCATTGAACACACATAATTGTACTCACTCCCTCAGGAATTAAGCTAGGCACTGGGAATTAAGAGATGCTAAGATGTTACTATTGCTTTCAGATAAGCTACTTTCTTATGAATAAGGTTTTTATTTGTCTTCAATTATTTCTTGATTCAAGACCAAGTGACCATGTGAACTTACAAAATCTCTTCCCATAAATAACCAAAAACATCTCCCTTGTCCAGTTCTTTCCCCCACAGTTTTTACTTTTATGTCATCCAGTTTTTTATTGATACTGTCTTCCGTTTAATTAGCATATAGTAAATTAAGTTCCTCTTTCATTGTTAATAAAGAAATGACAGCATAGTAGTGTTTCAATGATAGTGAGAACTTTCTCCTCACACTTTATGAGTTTTATGTAGGCTTATGTCTATCTGTGACACATTTAATAAAATAATAGCATAATGATGGAAAAAAGAAGGCAAATTAACATGTTTAATTAACATCCTATATCAGAAGTTATCTTCTGTAATTTAATATTATAGTATTATGCTGCTATACAAGGTATTTATTATACTCTTCTAGACCATGGGATTTCAATACACCAATATTTTCATAAACATTGAAACAACTAAAATCCATTAGCTTAGATAGCATTGATGATGTGGCAAAAAGAATTTGAGGCTAGGATATAAGAAGACTCCCACATTCTAGTTTCTATACTGGCACCATCAGAATGAGTGTGGATAAGTTAAGTCCCTCTCCCTCACCTTACACATACAACTGTTCCTCAAGCCCTATCAGTTTTTGAATCTCTCTTCTTTTTGTTTCTTCTTCTCTTCCCTACTGCTATTGCTTTATTTCAAGCCCTGTTGCCTGGACTTGTGCAGTAGCATACTACCTGATCTTCCCTGCCCCCAGGCCGTTTCCATTCAAATTCATCTTACATGAACCTGATTAAGTCATTTCTGTATAACAAAAACTTCATCATTTCCCTCTGTTACAAAAACCACCAAAATCTCTTTACTATCCAGGGGACACAGATTAAATTCCTTAGTTAGGCCTTCATCAGTCTGGTACCAACTTACCTTATTGTCTAACCTAGGAGCCCACCACAGACACTGTGCTATTACCACAATGAATTTTCTCTCCCACCTGGAATAATCCTATTCTTGTATGCCTCAGTGTCTTTTAACAAGCATATCTCTCGGCCAGGCATGGTGGCTCACTCCTGTAATCCCAGCACTTTGGTCAAGGCAGGCAGGTCATTTGAGGTCAGGAGTTCGAATCCAGCCTGTCCAGTATGGTGAAATCCCATCTCTACTAAAAATACAAAAATTAGCTGGGCGTGGTGGCATGTGCCTGTAGTCCCAGCTACTCAGGAGACTGAGGCAGGAGAATTGCTTCAACTAGGGAAGCAGAGGTTGCGGTGAGCCAAGATCATGCCATTGCACTCCAGCCTGGGCAATAGAGTGAGACTCCGTCTCAAACAAAACAAAACAAAAACAAAAAAACAAGCAGATCTCTCATCTTGGAATGCCGCTTCTTCTCCATGCCAACTGGAAAACTTCTTTTTCTTTTAGACTCAACTCAAATATGATCCTCCCTGAAGTCTCTCCATCTTTCCTAGACACAATTAGCAACCAGTTCCTCTCTGTTCAAACAGCACTTTGTATGTATGTGTATGTATGTGTATTTATTATCATTATTATTATTATCACCTTTGACCACTCTCCCTGAAGGTAACAGTCAGGCACTTAGTATAGAGTAGGTATCAACAACTGCTTCCTGAAGGAATAAATGGGTGAATGACAACCTTGCAAAGTTTCAATTTTTAATCTACTGATTTTGAAGAGTTATTATACATTATTTTAAATATCCTTTCTAGTTCTAATATCTTATGTCTATAGTAGTTAGACTTGTTAGTTTAAATCAGATATTAGATTATTTTCATTTTACAAAGAACAGACCTGCCTTTCTCAATGTCACAAGACTATTGCAGAGAATAGCAGTGAAATAAGTACATGTGAAAATACTTGGCAAAGTAATACTGAAAATAGAGCTGATCTCACAGGAATGTTTTGAAAAATAAAACACCGTGTGTAAAACAGGTAATCTAATCTGTGAGCACATATTTAAATTCTCAATAAATATTAACTTTGATTATTTAAAAAATACCTGGTAGCTTTTTTGTGAATTCTACAAGAACTTGTACATGATTGGTTGCCATTTCCGTTAAAATGAGAAAATTTTCTTCTGCACTGAATTCTTCTTTTAACTAAATTTTAAGAAAAAAAAGATTAATAAGTAGATAAGAAAACGATAATATAAAACCATTAGACTAAAGAAAAACTAGATTTAGATGATAAAATTTGAAAACCCATCTTACTGTTTCTCAGATCTTTGGAGGGCAATTATCAAGATAGATGGGAGACTTCTTACTCTTGAATTGTTTAATGTTGCTAAGAGTTTAAAAGTCTAACTTGAATTCTCAGCTCTAATCATTTCAAAGTAACATATTCACATATAAATTATACCTTCAAGGCAGTAAAATCTCCAGGAAATATTAACATTAAACCCACATATTTTCAGATATTATACATACAATTTTATTTGTTATTTCCTGAGGCATCTTCTGTTTGCTATATGAATCCATAATGTAATGTAGAAGATTCTGTTGATCTGGGGTGAGTTCAGTTTTCTCCTACACTGGCAAGAAAATAAAAGGTGTTAGGGAAGTTGTGTATAAAGCCTTCTTTCTATATGGGCATTCATCTGGAGGGAACTAATAGCAGAAATTATTTTTTTTAAAAAGCCATAAATACGGCAGGAATTATGAGCTCTAATAGAGTGTATAATTTCTTTCTCTGGGTCCTCGGGCAGGCCATATCACATTTCACTGTATTTTCCCATCTATAAAATATGAATAACAAAATATTCCACTTGTGTATTTCTTAGGAATAAATGGTAGTCTGGATATGAAGACTAGTGAGCCCATTCATATTGAAGGTCACTGAAAGTTCAAGCTTTAATTATAACTAATGAAAGGTTCTCACATAGTATGACTACTATGAATACTACATTCATATGGTATTCAACATGAATTCCACTTGGAGAAATCATCTAAGAGTACTCATGTGGAGGAGGGATCAACAAACTGTGGTCCATGGACCAAATCCATTGGATTGTAACACAGCCACACTCATTTGTTTATGTGTTGTCTGTGCTACTTTTGCACTAAAATGGTAGAGTTGAGTAGTTGTTGTAGATACTATGTGGGCAAAGCTCTTTAAAGAAAAATGTTTGTCAACCTCTAAAATAGAGAGTCAATAATCTGGACAATTCAGATCCCAAACATCTCCTTCTCCCTCTACAGCATCTTTTGAAGAGTGTGAATAATTATGTCAACTCTTTGCTTTCTTATACCAAAGTGTTACTGACGAAGCACTATGGCAAAATAATGCTTTCATATAAAATACTTTTTCTTAAATAAATATAAAATTATGGATTTATAAAACTAAATGTGGATAAAGTTTTGTCAACAATGAATAAATATTGAGAAGGGTATGGTTTGGACAATCATAACTTATTGGTTTTTCAGTTAATGGCAAAATAAAATTCCATCAAATGTCCTTTGCATTCTCACAATGTGTTTGTCTAAACATCTTGGATGATGTTCCCCTATTTTGTCCTGAGTTGCTCAATGGATTTCTTGAGAAATTTGTGACCTCAGTGTGTAGCACTTTTCTCTATGGGTCCACACATGTGTATTCACCCTGTTTTACTCATTTATAAGGATTAATCCATAGCCTCTATTGAGACCACATTCTTCCCAGTTTGAGCCTTTCTTCTCAAAAAGAGGGAAAAAATGGTCAATACGCAGTGGGAAAAAATCCATTTTATACACCAAATCATTCCTGCTGGCAAACACTAGGTAGTAGGACTGGAATGGAGTCAGAGAGAAGGAAAACTTTCACTTTTTAGTTTATGCACTGCTATTATTTGAATGTTTACATTGAAGTATGTATTAGGAATCCATTTTAATGAACAATTGGACTAGAAATTCAGCTGTGCCTGTGGCTTTAATTTGAAAGCCTCCTGGCCAGCTCACTATGTACCTAGAAACTCAGTTCCTGCCAGTCTTGGCAGACACCATTGCATATTATTACCCTGCATGACTTGGTTGTCGAGGTCACTTGTCGCAAGTCACGACCTTGACTGTCTTCATTCATGGTCTGATCTGCATGCTGCTTCACATTTTTTCTCAGTCGCTTAGATTTACACTGAATTTCGGTTAACAAGCCTAAAATAAATAAGCATAGAGACTTCACCAATCACAGAAAGTACTGTTGGGTGTGTGGTCATAAAACCACTGATATGTACCTGGCCCAGAAGATCCCCTATGCAATGACACAGAACTAATGCTAGCCCTTTATGCGTTTTAAAAAGGGAAGGCCAAGGTTTGAGATTTAATCTTGAACAAGTAGTTTAACCTCTGTGAATCTCAGTTTCCTCATTTGTAAAATGGGAATAATATCTACCTTATAGAGTTTTGTGTAGATTAAAAGCAATCAGATCATTTTAAAATGGGCTTTATATAAAGAACTTGTGATACGAAAGCATTGTACAAATGCAAGGGATTCAGTCAATGAAAAGGTGAATGACACTCTCCCTGTTCCTGCTCTAGGGGACCATGAAAATTGGTGTTTTAAAACATGCCATTAATATTATTTTCAGCCATGTTTACATATTGTACCAGAAGAAGGATATTGAATTTCACATTAAACATATATAAACTTATTGAGAAAAATAAATGTTAGCATCCTTTAGGGATATTTTAAAAATCCTGTTAATTTTGAGAACAGTGCCAATTCCCGAGAATATAGTTAAAAATAAAAATAATACAAGGTGACTTTAAAAATGTCTTTGAATGATCAATCAACCTCATTGATTTACACTTAAAGGGAGCTATTAAAAATAATGTAAAACAATCTTCCCTTCATCCCATTTAACGTCCTTACTCTTCTCTCAATGCCAATAAAACAAAGTTCCAGGAATTTCTTTGTACAGGGAATTTATTTTATAGAACCATGAAATATCTGCATCTGTTACTGGACGAGTTTGTGTTCGTAAATATTATAGATTGCTATATGTGGCTTTATGCAAAATGTCCTCAGAGCTCCAGCTGGAACAAGTTCATATCTAAGTGATGAGCAATATGAGCTGCGCAGTGTCAGAGTAAGTGTTTCCATTGTGAGATTGGATTCCAGCAGCAGCCCCTATTGCAGGCTCTCGTTTCATGTATGCTAAGATGCGATTGTGATCAGCTGCTATAAAACTTTCATCCACCCAGAGCTGGATTATTTACACAGACCTATTTTCCCCCAATCGGCACGCATTATTTCCCTGGGTCCATCCCAGTTGCCTGTACAGTTTGGTAACAATAGAACTGGAGTCACCTTCTGAAGGCTTTTATTTCATGTGGCATTCCCTGCCTGAATGCTATCATCCCCTTGGTGACATTTGTTTGTCTATTTGTGTTTTGAGGAGAAACAGGACATATCTCAGAATCTGAGTGGTCTGTAGAATTTGCAGAATGAAAAATTAATTATGTTATATACTAGCATGCATTCCAATTTTTGATGAAGATTATAGTTCCTCACAAAGCCAGCAGTTTAATACAGTGTCTCCTTATCAGATAGAAGGACAAAATTATATTAAAACTGGGAGTAGTTAATTTCCGGTGTAAACCTATACAAATTGGTTCAAAGCTGCACTAAGAGAAGACAGATTCTTAATAAAATGACTTGGTTTAAAACTCTATTTAGACAATTCAGAGGCAGTTATACCTTATAAAGCACTCTTATTTTTTTCCACAATAGTGAATTTGTATGCTAATTAAGCAATACATAATAAGTATATTAAAATCAAATTTAGAGGAAACTTTTAGACTGTCATTCGTAGCTCATTACAGCACGTTACTTGAATGGTACGCTAATGCCACTGGGCTCTATGTATAGTTCACTGTGACAAAGAACAACAACAACAACAAAAAAAAAACCAGACATTTCTTTTGGGTGACTAAAATGCTCTTTAGTTGACAGTTTGGACAATTTCAGTGGTTCATTACCCTTTTCAAGAACTTAGATGGCTTAGTAGGTTCCTTCTTTAATATGTGAAGTAGCACTGTCGTGATGAGTTACCTGACGTCTGCCTCCTTAAGAGATTTTTAGTGAAATGTAATTGCTTGAAGTGAATACCTGTATACATACATTCAGCCAACATTCCCATCTCTTTGCATTTCCTTAGTCGACACTCTTGACACTTTCTTCTCATGTACATATCCATCACACAGTTGCCCCCGTTTTTACACTTGTACACGGCGTTTTTGGTAATGCTTCTCCTGAAGAAACCTGTGGGAGAAACACTGAAAAGTGTAAAAAGTCCTCTTACAGCTTCTCAGGAAAAACACAGGTATGGATTGAGAGATGCCAGGACATTTTCTCACAAACTGCTAAAGAGCACCCAGGCCACCCTTGAGCACACCAGTGACAAATACTTTATATGACATTGTGTTGTCGAGAAGGCTGTTGTTTTTAATTTATCTTTCAGAAATAAAGACAAGTTTGAATTATAGCCTCTCTTAGGAAAAATGTGAATTTGTTTTCTAAGATAAATTACTTTCATAGATCTTTATTGGGGGACAATTCTATGCCACTGAGCACTAAGTGCCAAGGGTACAAAGGCAAACAGTTCACCCCTGGGCTCCGAGAGTTTAAAGGTTGGCTGAGGACAAAGACACACAAACAACGAAACAAGTGGAATTACATGTTGTCTGGGCTCTAAAAACTGCATGGCGGCAGAGCAAATACACAGACTCCTCAGTTTGGGATAAAGAGGTCAGGATAGGAAGTGAGCATTGAGCTAAGTTTTGGAAAGTGAGTTGCTGTTAACCAGGCATTCAGGGAGAAAATGGCATTCAAGGTTTCAATTCAGTACTTTATATGCCAGCCTGGCATAATAATAAAAATGCCAACCTTGAGCTAAAAGCAAACATCTCCCCCAAGAAGGCATAGCACAGCTGCAGCCTATTAACAGGTAAGATGCCTAGAGTGAAAAAGGGAGGTAACCGGCTTCAACTCTGCTGCTCCATTTCCCCACTTTCTGCTTTCTCCTCCATCTGACTAACCATAGTTTCTGACACTTTCAGAGTCAAGGAGGCAGTGTCGAATAGGGAGAGGACTGTGAGAGAGGTAAGAGAAGAAATGACAGGAAGGCAGTTACTGGACTAGTGTTGCTGTAAGCCGGTTTGTGTGTAGCAAGTTTTCAAAGTTGACTCTCCATTGGGTTGGGTTCTTTAGAGACTTCTCATCTTTGGGATACTTTCATCTGAACTTTGTTTTTTGTTTTTTGTTTTTTTGAGACAGAGTCTCACTCTATCACCCAGGCTACAGTGCAGTGGCACAATCTCGGCTCATGCAGCCTCTGCCTTCCGGGTTCAAGCGATTCTCCTGTCTCACCCTCTGGAGCAGCTGGGATGAAAAGTGCCACTCACCACGCCCGACTAATTTTTGTATTTTTAGTAGAGATGGGGTTTCACCATGTTTGCCAGGCTGGTCTCAAACTCCTGACCTCAAATTATCTGCCCGCCTCAGCCTCCCAAAGTGCTGGGATTACAGGCATGAGCCACCACACCCAGCCTCATCTGAACTTTTTTGATGAGGGCAAATACATCTCTATTCTAGCCCATGGTATGTGTCTCCTTCAACATCTAGGAATTTGGCGATTCACTCCACGATTTTTACACTGAGGTCACTCCTTGTGGTTCTCTTGACATGGACCTAAGATAACCCCATAATGGCTTTCTCTGATCTAGCAATCTCTGTGGAGCAGAGAAATCTCTCCCACTTATCCAGGAGCAGTCAGCCACCCAGCTTCCTGCCTTCCAACTTCTCAGGTGAAAGGGAGACACAAAGTCCCCATGTCTATCAGCTTCAGGGGATACATGTCAACCTACTCAAGTAATCATCTTGAAGACTCTTTCATTGGGCTTGGCGCAATAGGACCTCTTCAGTATACATTTTGGGGACACAAGGGGACACCATTTTCCAATCCTCAAAAAGTTACTACACGTTCCAGTGGTGGCCCGAGGGACAGACACTCCCACTTCCAACATTCTCCTTTGTAGTAGGGATGTAAGATTCACACAGCACACTAGTCACATGCTCCAAAATCTTTACAAGACCTCTCTGTAATTTCCAACTCCTGATCTCTTCATTCTCTCAAAATAAGTGACATGTTTAACTGGTTCTTGAATATCCACTGTGAAATTTCTGCCAGATGGGCTCACCTTGGAATGTAGCATCTAGTGTCTTCATGTCTCTATCAAAACTGAGAGGAGTCCTTCTTATTTTAACAGACTGTTGGAATAATATCTAACATTTCTTAAGCACTTAGTAGCTATTGTTTGAACAACTTTACCTCCATTTACTGATTTAATTGTCATATCAATTTTATGATGAAGATAGTATTATTTGTCCCCATATCATAGATGAAGAAAAAAGGCACAGAGAGTTTAAGTACCTTGGCCATGATCACATGGTTAGTAGTTGGCTAGGAAGGTTCAAACCCAGGCAGTCATGCACTAAAGCCTGTACTCTTAACCACTGTCTTGCAATTACCACCCTTGGGTCACAAGAGAGTAAAATAATTTACTGTTAAGTAAAAACTATCTGAAAGCTGCATTCTCTGACCTGGGAAATACCAAGATGAATAAGACATTCCTTGTCTTCAGAGTTGCATACTTAGTTGGAATAAACAGAAGTAAATTTACAGCATAATACAAAATATGAGTAATAAGATAGCTAAACAAGGAATAAATTATTGAAATGTAGAAACAGGTCCACACCATATGCTTGTAAAGATTGTGCCACATTTAAGGAGGAGAGGCAGCAATTACATTGCACCCATGTAGAGCTGCATATTTCTTATGACAATTTTCCAGCAGAAGGCACTTAAAAATTGTTCTAACAAGGTAAGTATAATATGACGATTTCCTAACTGCTAGAAGTCAAGTGCCTCGAAGAAAAGGCATTGCATAGACTGGGAGTGATCCTGATTAATTAAGAGTAGCCAGAATCAGGGAGAGGTCCGTGAAGGAAATAGAATTTGATTTGGGCCTTGAAGGATAAGTAAGGTTTTAGAAACATGGACCATGAGGGAGGAAAGACATTCAGAAAAATGAACAAACAGGGTGTTATGAAAATTCCAAGAAAGGGTGGATACTCCGTCTTGGTGGCAGTAGGGTAGAGTATGGAGAGAATTAGTGGGAGACGGGTAAGCAGTTGTAGTAGGAACAGAATCTGATGAAGTGTCCTTGAATACCAAGCAAAGGAGTTGAGTCTTTACCATGTTGAAAGAGGAAAGCCATTAAAGGCTTTGACAGGGGAGAGTATGACCTAACCTGTATGTTGGGAAGCTCCTTGGAGCAAGGTAAAGAAAGGTGAAATGGGTATTGGAGACTAGAGACAGGAGACTATTGCCATAATACAACTGAGAGGCTACCAATGTCTGAACTAAAGTGGGACAGAATAGAAAAGAGGAAACAGAGAGAATATCAGGCTTTGGTAACTCGTGAAATATGAAAACAGAGGCTGAAGGAAAAGTTAGAGATGTCAAGGTTAAGAAAGTCACGGACTTGCTTGTGAATTTTTCAGATGGTGTAAATTTCAGTAGGAGAGATCTTAACATTTTCCTAAATGTCAAATCCAACCAAATAAAGTCTAAAAAAAGACTTTGTGCTACAGATCAGTGTTGATATTGAGAGTGCAAATACCAAAGCATGCATTTTAAGAGACTAAAAGCAAAAAGAGGACTTTTTCTTTCCTGGTACCAAATCATGACCTCAATGTCCTCTTGAGCCTACATGAGTCAGCCTTCCTACTAATAATCTTCTGCCCCTCCCAGGAATGATTTCCTTTAAAACTGTCATAGATACTGATAGACAGCTTAATAGTTAACAGAATAAAACTCTTTCTTCCAAGATGAGTCAAAGGAACAGTGCGTGGAATCATTCTGCAGGGTTTTTTGACTCTGGTATTAACTGAAAAAGAAATCATTATCATATCAATAGCTGAATTAATTAGCTTTCACTCTGAGATAGCAACACAATATTATCATTATATCATTTAAATATGGGTACATATACTGTATTTATACTTATGCAAATCTATCCATACACATAACTCTGCCTCTGTCTTGCTCTTTCTTGTGCATATTCAACAATGCTCATATCAGAAAAGTCATTTGAAAATGAATGGAAAGGAAATTCACTGAGGAACAGAGCCTTGCTAGTAATACAGGATGAGTAGACAGAGTTGGCATTGCCATCTGGGGAATGTGTAGCACCAGTGGGATCCCTGGGGTAGCAAGCAAACAGCTAGAGGATGGTACTTTTATATGGATTCCTCAATTCTGCAGAATATTGCACACTGCTTTTCCACCTCTATTTTTTTTTTTCTTTTCCGAGATGGAGCCTTGCTCTGTGGCCCAGGCTGAAGTGCAGTGGCATGATCTCAGCTCACTGCAACCTCTGCTTCCCAGGTTTAAGCAATTCTCGTGCTTCTTTATACTGGTGGAAGCCACATACCACACCCTATTCTCAAGTCATACACACATATGTGTACATACACATGCACGTACCAGACTCCAGTGACTGATACTGGTAGCCACTGGTAGTAGGCCACCCACTACTTTGCAATCAATAAAATATTGGTTGATGTTGTAAAACTTTAAGGGTCTACAAGCTTTTAAAATAGCAGCAAACACACAGAGGTGAGTAATTAGATATCTTTCCATTCAAGATGACCTAAATGGAGACAGCTTCTAGATCTGTCTCCATATGTAAAGCACTTATTTTGTGCCAGGCACTGTTCTAAAATGGTAAATGGCAATTCATTTCCTATTCATAACAATCCAATGAGGCAGATACTATTATTATTGCTTTCTTACCAAAGAGGAGACTGAGTTACAAAGAGGTTAATTTGCTCAAGGTCCTGCAGAGAACAAATGGTAGAGTTCAGATGTGAACCTTGATAAGCTCACCCTCTGCATTCTTTTTATTTTTTATTTTTTTTAGACAAGGTCTTGCCCTGTCGCCCAGGGTGGAGCGCACAGTGCAATCATAGCTCACTGAAGTTTCAAACTCCTGGGCTCGAGCGATCCTCTCACCTCAGCCTCCTGAGTAGCTGGGACTACAGGTGCACCCCACTATGCCCAGCTATTAATAATTTTTAAATTTTGTGTAGAGACTGAGTCTAGCTATGTTTTCTAGGCTGGTCTCAAACTCCTGGACTCAAGCAATCCTCCTGCCTCAACCTCCCAAAGTGTTGGGATTACAGGCATGAGCCACTGTGCCCAGCTGACTCTGTGCTCTTAACCACTGCCTTATGCTGTCCTTTTAGTAGGAAGTTTACATTTTTAAAAATTATCTTGAGACATGAATCTACCCAAGTTTTACACAGCATGGCAAGTGCCAGCCCATAACAAACTTGTTACCTTCCCCAATTTGAGTTCATAAATGATTGTTTTGCAATAATTGTAGGAACATTAAGATGAACGGATAACTGATCAAGGTATTTATGTGTGCTTTGTTCTTGCTTCTATTGCTTTTTCATTTTCTTTTCCATCCCAAGAGGGCAGAAACTCTTCTTCACTTGCTGGCACAAAAGCTGCAATGTTTCTGTCTCTAAATAAAGATAACTCTCACATATGATTTTTGTTTTCAACCTCTCATTGAAACGGTTATATTGGATCATCTCAAAGATGTTGAAGGTGGAGGTCAATGCTTGTAGAATTGGGAATGGGATGAGTCTGGGAGGTTCTGTGAGTATTGAACCAGCACTAATAAAGAGCTTCTAGAGGAGTGACAGATCTCCAATGATGTAGTTCTGAGATGAGGACAGGAAGATACTAAGAACCATGGCCTTGAAAACCCTGGGGTAAGATGTCCATGCTGGACTGTGGCTGAGTTGTTCATATTCAAGGGACCAATTAAAATTTGAACATGATCCTGAGGTTTGTGCACGATCCTGGAGGAAGGAGTATTCTCAAACACAGACCAAATGAATTTCACATCAGCCGGGAGAGTTATGAGCTTAGAAGAGATTAAATTTGATTTAGAGAAATATAGGAATATAACACATCTTACATCACAAAGCGTTTCTAAAAGGTTACACATAATGCATATAGAAGACATAGAGGTGACTACTTAAAGAACTAAGTGAAAATGAACTAAATGGATATGAAAACGCAATTTATCAAAATGTATGGGATGTGGCAAAAGCAGTGTTTATGAGAAATTTATAGCACTAAAATGAATATATTGATTAAGATCTAAAATCAATAATCTAAGCTTTCACTTTAGGAAGCTAGAAAAGAACAAATTAAATCCAAAATAAGCAAAAAAAAAGTAAACTGAGCAGAGATCAATGAAATTGAAAGTAAGAAAATGATGGAGAAAAATCACTGAAACCAAAAGCTGGGTCTTTAAATAGATCAATAAAAATTAATAGATTCAATAAAATAGATCTATAAAATTAATAAGGCTAGGCTAACCAAGCTCAGCAAGGTTAACCAAGAAAAGAGAGGGAGAGAAGACACAAATTACCAATATCAGAAAGGAAGGAGAGGTCCATCATTACTAATCCCATGGACATTAAAAGGAAAATAAAGAAATACGAATAACTCTAAGCCTGCAAATTTGATAACTTAGATGAAATTCCTGGAAACATATACCCTACTGAAACTCAACAAGGAGAAATTGGTCATCAAAATAGGCCTATACTATTAAAGAAATTGAATCAATAATTAATAACCTAAAACAGAAAGCAACAGGCCCAGATGGTTTCACTGGTTTATTCTGTCAAGCATTTAAATGTCAAGAATTTAAAGAAGAAATGATACCATTCTGTACAATCTCTTCCAGAAAACAGAAGCAGAGGGAACACTTTCTAACTTATTTTATGAGGCCAGCATTACCCTAATACCAAAACTATACAAAGACATTATAAGAAAGGAAAGCTACAAATTCATATCTCTTTTTCTTATTTTGCTTTTTAAATTTAGTGTGTTAGCATTTGTTTTTGTTTATTTTTGTTTTTCTCTGGCATTGTGTTTTGACTCTATTATAAAGATTAGGTCATCAGGTGGGCTTTGGAAGTTTTATTCTTTTGAGATGATCTGGACCAAGCTTTTAATCAGCGTTTCCCAAATTTGAGCCTACCTTGGGGACACCCTGACTCCAAGCCCTATCATTCAACATACTGCAGGACCTCTCAGGCATCTCTGCTGAGGATACCCCTCCTGGAAACTACTGGCTCATCAAGACCATCGACCAGGGTAACTTGGCAACCATGAAGTTGGCCTGACACACCCTAACTAGGAAAGAGGTAGTTGTGCAGATCATTGATAAAATCAAATGGAACTCCTTCAGACTCCAGAGACTGTACAAGAACTGCATGCTGCTGTGCATGCAGCCCCAGTGGGACCAAGAGAACTCAGTGCAGTGGAAGATGGAGGTGTGCAAATTGCTTTGGAGATATCTCAACCAGTTTCCATTTAAGCATATATCCCAGACTTCCAACTCTTTTAAAAGCATTGTCTCCAAAATAACTGATGAGTTTAAGCTTTATAAGGCTGCCAAGAGCCACCTGGGAGACAAGAGGAGGGGCTGGCCATCCTCCCCATATCCCCAAGCCTTCCACCTCAACACTCCCTCTTCAAAACTGCAAAGATTGGAGAGGTGTGTCCTCCAGGGCATTTCTTCCCACCAGTCCCTTCTTTTTTTCTTCCATGTTTGTTGGGAGGGAAAATGGTATTACAGAAATAAATAAAGACCATCCACACATATTTATAAATAAATAAAGACCATCCACCATGCCCGGCTGGGTGCAGTGGCTCACGCCTGTAATCCCAGCACTTTGGGAGGCAGCGGCCGGTGGATCACGAGGTCAGGAGATCGAGACCATCCTGGCTAACACCGTGAAACCCTGTCTCTACTAAAAGTACAAAAAATTAGCCGGGCTTGGTGGCAGGCACCTGTGGCCCCAGCTACTCAGGAGGCTGAGGCAGGAGAATGGCATGAACCTGGGAGGCGGAGCTTGCAGTGAGCTGAGATCGCGCCATTGCACTCCAACCTGGGCGACAGAGCGAGATTCTGTCAAAAAAGAAAGCAAGAAAGCAAGAAGGCAAGAAGGCAGGAAGGCAGGAAAAAGAAGGAAAGAAGGAAGGAAAGAGAGAGAGAGAGAAAGAAAGAAAGAAAAAGAAAGAAAGAGAGAAAGAAAAGAAAGAAAGAAAGAAGAGGAAGGAAGGAAGGAAAGGAGGGAGGGAGGGAAAGAGAAAGAAAGAAAGAAGAAAGAAAGAAAGAAAGGAAAGGAAAGAAGGAAGGAAGGAAGGAAGGAAAAAAGAAAGAAAAAACAATACAAAAAGCAAAGAAAACTGAAGTGGTTCTTAGGGGTTGCCTGTAGGAGCAGGTGAAGAGGGTAGGGCTGGGGCTTTTTCCTGATGATATGCCTTTCTTACCATTTGACTTTGGAATCACGTGCACTCATTGCTTTGACAAAATGCTTATTAAGTGATGAAGGAGTCTAAAGGAGTAGAAAGCAAAAACCCACTGACACCGTCAGACCTACTGGATGTCTACTGAGAGGATGAGGACAGAGGTTATGATGCTCTGCTGGCACTTGGTTTTGGATATCTTCAACAACTATTTAAAGTGCCAGGTAGGCAAACTCCCAGAAGCTGGTGGCCCACAGTGACCAGTACCTGCTCCCAGCATCTTCCCTGGGGTTCCTAGGGGTGTTCTGGGTTCCTAATAGGTGAATTCCAGCACTGGGAGGTGCCTGATGCTGCTTGTAGCTGCCTGAGCCCAAGTGAATTCTTTTGTTCTGTGGGGTTAAACCTTTCACCTCCAAACTCCTGCTTAAATGCCTATTTCCACTTTTTCTTGGGTGTAGATTTGTAACTTTCCTCATTTAGTAATTTATGCTTTAGGACGTTTCTTTTAATCACTACTCATACATATTGTTTATATGTTTGCTTTAAACATGTTCTCTTTTTTAAATTTAGTTTTTATCATCTTAGTTTGTCTTGCCTCATCACCTATGTGTTTATATGGAATATCAGTTCATGTCCCCTGGAAATTATCTTGTTACCATTGCATTTTTCTCTATCTTCTTTTCGATACTCTTTTACTGATTTTATATTTCTTAATCTTTTTGTTTGCTTGACTGTTTTCTCTTTTTGTCTACTTTAGCTCAGTTATGTAGACTGTTTTTCTGCTTTTGCTTTAGAATGGTGACTATGAAGGCAACAATTTGGTCTGGTTTGCTCACCAAGGCATCTCCTATGCTTAGAATACAGCCTGGCATACAAATTGGTACTTAATAATACTTGCTGAATAAAGAATTGGGTTAATTAATAGGAATAGGGAGAGTTTTGAAAACAGTGTATGACCCCAACTGGGGAGGCTGGATGAACAGAGGAATACCAAATAAGAATTCATCAACAAAATAGCATCTAATGATTATTGAGCATGTAAGAGTGCCAGGTACATCATGACTAAAACCCCAAAAACAAATGCAACAAAAACAAACAAATAAATAAATGGGACCTGATTAAACTAAAAAGATTCTACACAGCAAAAGAAATAATTATCAGAGTGAACAGACAACCCAGAGAATGGAAGAAAATATTTGCAAACTATGCATCTGACAAAGTACTAGTATCCAGAATCTATAAGAAACTCAAACAAATCAGCAAAGGAAAAAACAAGTGATCTCATCTAAAAGGGGACAAATGACATGAATAGACATTTCTCAAAAGAAGACATACAAATGGCCAAAAAACACATGAAAACATACTCAGTATCACTAATCATCGGGGAAATGCAAATTAAAATGACAATGAGATACTACCTTACTTCTGCAAGAATGCCCATTTTTAAAAAGTCAAAAAATAATAGATGTTGGTGTGGATGTAGTGAAAGGGGAATGCTTTTCACTGTTGGTGGGAATGTAAATTAGTACAACCTCTATGGAAAACGATACGGAGATTTCTTAAAGAACTAAAAGTAGACCTACCATTTGATCCAGCAATCCCATTAGTGAGTACCCAAAAGAAAAAAAGTAGTTAGATAAAAAGACACATGCATATAAATGTTTATTGCAACCTAACTCACAATTGCAAAGATATGGAACCAACCTAAGTGCCCATCGACCAATGAGTGGATAAAGAAACTGTGGTATATATACACCATGGAATACTATTCAGTCATAAAAAGGAATAAAATAATGTCTTTTGCAGCAACTTGGGTGGAACAGAAGGCCATTATTCTAAGTGAAGTAACTCAGGAATGGAAAACCAAATGCCATATAAGCTATGAGTACGCAAAGGTATACAGAGTGTATAATAGACTTCAGAGACTCAGAAGGGAGGAGGGGAGAGAAGTGTGGGATAAAAAAATACATATTGGATAAAATGTATACTACTCTGGTGACACATACACCGAAATCTCAGAATTCATCACTATGCAATTCATTCATGTAACAAAACACCACTTGTACAACTGTGCCCCCAAAAGCTATTGAAATTAAAAAAAAAAAAAACTTTTTAAAAAGAGTGCCAGGTACTGAGCAAGATATTTTAAAAACAATATCCATTTTTTAAAATTCACAACAACTCACTGATAATAGTAATAATAGCAGGCAATGATTGAGGATTTTCCATTGGGAAGAACTGTGTTAAGTACTTTACACACATCAATTTATTTAATCCTCATGACAATCTATAGATACCTGCTACAAAAGACTATCCTGAAGATTAAATGAATTAGTACATATAAAGCCCCCCAGAACAGTTCCTGCACATAGTAATCACTTGATATAGGTTATCTATCAACATGATTATTACTATCATCATCATCACCACATCACCAACATTACCATCATCACCATCATCATCACCATCACCACCATCATCACCATTATCATCACCATCATCACCATCATCATCATCATCATCATCTCCTCATCCTTATCATCATCTTCATTGTTGTCCTTATCTTACAGGTAAGGAGTCTAAAGCTCGGAAAGGTTAAGTAATTTAGGACACCTGGGAAGACAATCAGCTGGGATAGTGAACCATGTTGTTTGCCCTCAGGGTCCTACTCTTCCCATGATTTTCATGACACTTACTACAAAAGGCTTCCAATGCAGTGAAATAGTTTGGAACCCCATCTTGCACCATACTTCAAGATAACTTGACCTCTAGAATTCATTAGGATCATTATTAAATTGTTTAAAATCAGACCTCACTTGATCTTAAATAGAATGTCAATAAGTTTATATATAGGTCAGTACTCCTCAGCTTTCACAAATGTCCGTAAACAAAAGATCCTTTGGAAACACTACATCTATTCTATACTGGAATAGTTTCAATAATTTTGGAAGCTTTTTTAAAACTTCAAAGCTAAGTCTAATGCTGGTTCACGATCTTATACAAAAATATATTCAGAAAGGCAGTAGGGTCACTCATTTCCTCAGACAGTATCTTTTAGGAATTCTACCATTTTCTGATGTGTGTAGACTCTCTTGGCATTGAAACGAATGTGACAGACACTGACCTATTTGGAAATGCAGCCATTTGAAATTTTCAGTCAGATGCTGATCGGTTTTGTTGGTTGAGGTTTGAGGTTTGAATCAAAACTCATTCAGACATTAGCACATTTCCAAAAGCCTCACTGATAACTGAGGGCAAAAGAAAGCTCTTGATTTAATCTAGTGCTGGGAAAGTGGCAGTCATTGTCACTGTGCGCGATGCTTGTGTTCCAAAGTTATTACTTAAAAAAATTGAAAACCATCATTTCTCTCATTGATGCCATAAATACTTATGACAAATAAAAACACCAAAGCAAATTAAAATATTTTTAGTGGAACCAGATAAAGAGACCAATGTAATGAGGAAATTTAACCCTGATCTTTGTTTTGTTTCTAAGGTGTCTTTTTTTTTTAAATTCTCTTGTGTTTTCTTTGTTTTAAGTATCACAGGTCTGACAAATCTCCAGTGAAATCCTAAAGCAAGAGAGCTGGTAAATTCTAATATATAATATAATATAAATCTTGTACAATCCACAAAAATGGCCTGCAAAATACATAATATCCCCATTTTGCAGATCTGAGGCTCAGAGAAAGTAAGTGTTGTATAGTCTTTAAGGATTAGCTAGCTCTATATCTACTGCACCTCCCATCTAGTCTAGTTCACATCCTATTACCAGAGGCAGGAACTTGCCCGGACTCCCTTTGCAGCTAACATGGTGGATATGATTTAAGCTCTTGTAAGACATTTAGAAAGTAGAAGTAAGCTGTTCTGTTGTTTCTACTGGTAAGAGGGATGGTGGAGTTTTGCTGTGGCAGCATCCTGGCTTCTAGTCGCTAGCTTTGAGGGTATTGAAAGGCAGGGGGCAGGGTATTCATCGTTTATAGCTGCACATTTGTCAGGCAAGCCCGGCTCTGGAGCTAGTGATTGCCAGTGAAGGCAACTTCCTGATCCCTAGATGGCAGCTGAGGCAGTGTCTTCCTGGAGCCAACAGTCCTGAGGTGGCTTCCTGAGTCCCCATCTTCTTGCTTTTGGCAGAAGAGCAACCGGCAGGCCAGTTCTGCAGTGCGGCTCTGAGCGTCTCCTGGAAACTCAGCATAGATCCTGTTACTTTGACTCTTCCAACTTCTGTATTAATTCCTTTCTGCCTGAATTGTTGGTTTCTGTTTTACTTCGCTGAACTCTAACCAGTAAATATTAAGTAACTTGTTTATTCAGCCAAGAAGTGCAGAGCCTAGATTCAATGTGAGCTTGCCAGCCCCCAAAGCCCACGCTCCCTTTGATGGAAAGCTACAGAGTAAAATTTGCTTTGCATCTGCTGAGTGCAGATATCCAAGAGATGTGCACGGGGGAAGTGGACGACGGGGTCAGTGGGGATACCAGGTTGACTGAGCAGCTCTCACAAGACCTGCAGGCATGAGGCATTGGTCCTCTGATGTGCACTCCACCCTATTCTGTCCTTCTCCTCTGGTTTTCCTCACAGCCCTTCCTCATTCCTTATTCACTAAGCTGGGATAATTTTCATTTGTTTTCACAGGAGAACGCGTAAGGAAGACAAAGGAGCCTGTTTTTGGCTTTTCAGTCACCAGAGCTTAAGCCCCCAAATCCTAAAGACCAGATAAAACTTATTCAAGTCGGGAGGAAGCAGAAAACTAAAGAGGAAGTCAAAGAGCTAAGACATGTTAGGTACCTGAGAAGGTCCTGAGCTCTGTCCCTCCCAACTCCCTCTCCCCAGACAGAATTCTAGGATAGGTGGATTGAGAGATGATAGAAACTCTATGTCATTTGGGATCCTAGAAGACGAGGATTCTTGTGCCCTTTCCTGGGTAGAACTGGAAAAAACCCTAGGGTTCTCTGCACCCAGCATGGCATAGAGCAGATGAAATGGCGGCATGGTTTCTCTGGGCAGCCAGGCATCCCGACACAGCACTGAGGCTACATCAGAACCCACCCACCTGAGCTGAATGAAGGAGACAGACAGGGCCAGACGTGATGGAGGAGTGTGCTCAGGACCCCAGGATGATGCCACAGAGACCTTTCCCACTGGTGACTGAAGACCAAATAGAACAGCACTCTAACAGATCTCGGACTGTGTCAACAGCTGTGGCACCAAGCCCCACCCAGTCCCACAGCTGTGAGACCAGAGCCCCACTCCCCAGTGCCCAATCCCTCCACAACCCTACCTTAATCCTGGTACTCAGATAAACCCCCAGAAGAATTTTGGCTGGGGTGAATGGAATGATCCTGAATAAAATGAAATAAAGTTTCCACCAGAGCTTGAGACTGAATTAAATCCAATTAAAAAAAAATAAAGTTACATTTCTCTCACATATGGGCTGTGAGTTGAGTCTTGTGCTCACTTACTACACAGTTTCCAGTTAATTTGTACTCCAACCCTTAAGAGTCATGGGTCAAGGCCAGGCGTGGTGGCTCATGCCTGCAATCGCAGCACTTTGGAAGGCCGAGAGAGGTGGATCACTTGAGGTCAGGAGTTTGAGACCACCCTGACCAACATGGTGAAACCCTATCTGTACTAAAAATACAAAAATTAGCTGGGCGTGGTGGCTGGTGCCTGTAATTCCAGCTACTTGGGAGGCTGAGGCAGGAGAATCACTTGAACCAGGGGGTGGAGGTCGCTGTGGGCCGAGATTGCCACTGCGCTCCAGCCTGGGTGATAGAGTAAGAGTCCGTCTCAAAAGAAAAAAAAGAGTCATTGGTCAAGAACAGTGTTCAGCAAACTGCAGCCAGCCATTTTTGTTTTTTGTTTTTTGTTTTTAATTTTCCTGCCTATTTTTGTAAGTAAAGCTTACTGAAACATAGCTATGCTAATTTTCTACGTGGCTGCCTTTGCACTCCGGTAGCAGAGTTGATTAGTTGCAACAGAGGCTGCCGTGGTGTGAAGCCTGAACTTGTTACTGTCTGGATGTTTACAGAAAAAAATGTGCCAATCCCTGGTATAGAACATGGGCCCTGCCTGGCTCCAACCCATCCTCTCCCTTACATGCTTGTCCTTTTCCTGACACCATGGGGGCAAAGTCTCAAATCAAAATCAATGGAAAAATTTTGTCTTTCTCTGCTGTTAAAAACATACTTATGTCCAAATCCAGCTTCTCCTTCCTAAACCTCCCCAAAGGTTGGCTCTCTTCTGACTACTTTCTTCGTCTCCTTTTCTTCTGTGATCCTGCACTTCCTTGTAGATTTCTATCTTGATTACTTCTATTCTATATCCTTTGTGGGTTTCTCTTCCCCTGACCACCTTTAAGGTAAGTGTTTTCTAGGGTTGTCCTTGGCCCACTGGTCTCACTCCATTTACCCTGCCATGCCCCAGAACTCTTTGCAGGTGGACCAAGTTTCACTTGGTCATAAGCACAGTTCACAAGAGAGAAAGACAAATTCACTCCTAAGGAGATAAGCCATCCAAGGTTAGTGACTTCAGGGGTTCATTCCCTTGGCTTAGAGAACAACTGATACCTTAACACCTAAACGGACTGTTTGGTTTTCTTCCTCTCGCCACTGAATTAGTCAATATTACCCTTGAGCAGACAACTGAAGAGCAGAATGATCACTTAGTAGACAACCAATAAAAGGCATCATAGCCTGGTGGTCAATCATATATATATAGGCTCTGGAGTTAGATTATAAGCTACAGTTTTGAAGCTCTTATTAGCTACGAAAACTTGGGTAAGTAGATTAACGTCTATGCTTCAGCTTCCACTTCCATAAAATGGGCATAAGGCACTCAACACCACTAATCATCAGGAAAATGTAAACCAAAACTACAATAAGTAGCACCTCACTCCATTTAGAATCACTATCAAGAAATCAAAAGATAAGTTTTGGCAAGGATGTAGAGAAAAGTCAACCCTTACTGCTGGTAGGAGTGTAAACCTGTGTAGTCATAATGGAAAACAGTACGACGTTTCCTCACAAAATTAAAACTGTAACTACCATGTGATCCAGGAATCCCACCACAGGGTATATCTCCAAAGGAAATGAAATCAGTAAGTCAAAGAGATATCTGCACTCCTATGTTTATTGCAGCACTATTCACAATAGCCAAGATAGGGGATCAACCTAAGTGTTCATCAATGGATGACTGGATCAAGAAAATGTGGTATGTATACATAATGGAATACTATTCAGCCATAAAAAAGAATGAAATCCTGCCATTTGTGATAACATGGATGAGCCTGGAGGATATTACATTAAGTGAAATAAGCCAAGCACAGAAAGACAAATACCATAAAACAACAAAAACAAACAAAACCTACAACAAATTCAATTTAATCATAAGTTCCCTTTAGCTATGTGTGAGGTTGTGAAAAGGAAAAAAAGCTAAATACTCCGACTAAGCTAGATACTCTAACAGTCTTAAACATTAAGCTAAAAACTCTAATAGTCTTTTCCTACAGATCTGTGACTGCACAACAAAGGTGAGGAGGTAGGAGCAGAGAAGGAGAAAATGGGAAGTTGCCTGGGAAAAGGGAAGCAACTAGTTCAGGGATTTCAACAACCAATACAGTAAAATCTGAAAGAGAAAACTGACAATCAAAGATGCTTACCTTTGCACCCCTCACAGGTCAGTGCATTATAGTGGTATCCAGACGCTCTGTCTCCACAAACAACACACAGCTCATCCCCTTTGATCCTCCCTGCTGACGTGCCCATGCGGGGCTTCTTTGTTACAGGCATCTCTGCTACCTCAGTCTCTCCCTGGTAGAGAGACTCAGCTGGCATTCGCCTGAGTTCATATATTCCAGGAGAGTACCACTCTTCAGGCTGCTGGGGGTAGAAACCCAGGTTGGAATAATAGGATGAGGAGGAAATCTGTGGTTGAACTTGGGGAAACTGAACATTGCTGTATTGAGAGTATGGTTCCACTTCCAGGTTCTGTCCCAGAGGACCTGCCACTTGTTCTGTTAAAACACCTGAACAAAAGTGACAACAAAACTGGAATGAATGTCATCATTCTGGAAATTAGAGAGGCAGTTTGGCGTAATGGTTAGGAGTGTGGGCTCTAAGAAAAGATTGAAACATTTAACTACATAAAAGTTTACAACTTTTTAAGAGTATATATACATAATATAATTAAATGACAAATTAAAAATGTTCTGCAACATAGAGGACAGAGTCATCTCATTAATGTATAAACAGCTCTTGAAAACCAATAAGAAAACATTTGAGAAGCTATGGAAAAAGGGATAAAGGAAAGGAATAGTTTTAGAAATATAAACGTAAGTGTTTTGTAAATGAAAAAATGTGCTCACCTTTGCCAATAATTAAATTTAAATTGAAACTAAAACATTACCATTTTCATCTTCAAATGTGTGACAGTTTAAAAAGTTTGATTATACACACTGTTGGGGAAACAAATACTTTTTGGGGGAAATTTGTGAATATTTTCCAGTTTTTTAAACTTCAATGTCCTTTTAACCCAGCATAAATTTTCCACTGCTTGAAAATTTATTTTAGAAATATCCTTGAACCTCTGTGAAAAAGTGTTTTGTAAAAATATTCACTTGCAGCAAATTTGCAGAGCCATAAATTGGAAAACAATCTAAATATTCATCCATATGAGTCTGGTCAAATAAATTTGTTATATCCATACACTGAAATATTAAGTAGATGTAAAACAATTATTTAGATTTCTATGTGCTGTCATGGAAAATTTCTACAATAAGGTGCTATATGAAAAAGGCAAGCAATAGACCAATGTGTATATTCACATGGGTATTAAACACTAATGGGGTGTGTGTGTGTGTGTGTGTAAGTGTGCAGGTGTGTGTGTGCAAAGGCAAATTTCTGCATGATACAGAAGAAAGTAGGTGGTGGTGACTGTGAGAAGTGATATTTTTACATTATATTCTGGGAGAGAAGATTGCATAATTTTTTTTACTGTTTGTAGTTTTTGCCATGTGTATATGTATGCGTTATTTTAATCATTATAAAACAAAGGAGGAGCTTTAAAAAAAGAATACAGTGCCTGCAATCTATCTACTGTATTCAAATTCCTGCTCTGTTACTTACAATCTGTGTGCAGCTGGCAATTCCTTAATGTCTTTAAGTTGCAGTCTTCTCCTAATAAAACAGAGAATAATAATATCTACCTCACTGGGTTGATATAAAGATTATATGAGATAATGTGTGCCAAGTGCTTTGCTAAATGTTTGGCACACAGGAAGTGCTCAATAAATTATAGCTGACTTAAAATAGGAATAATAATTATTATTCTTACTACCATCATTATTAAAGGAGCCCCTTATTTAGAAAACCTCTAGGTAATAGAAAACCATCAGGTTATGAAAATGCTTCTATTTCCTGGAAACATCAACTATGGCTCTTTAGAAAATAAAAATATTTAAATTATGCAAATACTGAAAAAATAGACATAAATAAGAGATAGGAAAGTTTACAAATGTGTCTGACTCTTCCAAATGTTGTCAGACAATTTTAGACCAAAATTCCAGTTCCATCTCTTACGAACAGTGGGACTTTGAGCAAATTATTCAAACTATTGATAAACATCGGTTTTCATGGCACCAAGTTTGGGATGATAACATCGATATCAAGGGTTAGGCTGAGGAATGAATGAGATGATACAGATTCACAGTTCCTTATCTGAAACCCTTGCAGTCATATGTGTTTTAGAAGTCAGAATTTTCAGGATTTTAGAACAGAATACTGTGCTATTTATATATCCCTCCCAGCACAGTCTGGAACAGAACCCAGAGTCAAATACAGCAATATTTTCCACAGTGAAATATATGAATATTCACAGTCAGTGCAATAAGTGAAGACTATAAATAGTTTCACATTCATTCAGGTCAGGTTCTGTCACCAAAAAAGTGTGTGCCAAACTTTTAGAAAAACGTGGTTTTTTGGGGCTTTGGGGATTTCGAATTGGCAATGCTCTTTGCTGTGCTCAAAAGATAGTTGAAACGATTACTATAATTATTATGATTACTATCACTATATTTTGCAGAAAACTTTTATAGAGTTCTTTGTAGCGGCAGGCACTTGTATGTTCTCATTTATTTCTCACAAAACCCTATGAGTTAGGTAACATTATTAACCCCCACTTACAAATGAGTACCATGAGACACGTAGAAGTCAAGCAACTTTACTTCTACCTACCTAAGTAGATGCGATTTGAGCTCTAGGAGTCTAATCTCAAAGTCCATGCACTGAATTGCTGCTCTCTGGGGGTAATTTCAGGTGTGTGATGCTTAAAAACATGATATTCAAAGCCCCTCTCTGCATCCTCCTACTTGCGTTTGTTACCCCCTTCTTGGCCTCCGCTTGCATATAACGGGTCTGCAGGTTTCTGCATCACTCTACCCTTGCTTTCTTTTCCAGCCATTTTGCATGTTTGGATGTCTCTGTTTCTTGAATGTGTCTTGCTGCTTCCAGACTCAGGATTTCTCCCACCTGCTGCTTCCTGAGCCTGGAATGGTTCTCAACACAGCCAACCCCTCCCAGGGCTTCATCTCATTAATGTCCACTTATCTCTACATTCCCTGTAGGTATTGCTTCTCTTGGGAAGTTTTCCCAACAGAAAAGGTTACCAGGTCCCTGGGAGTCATGTTCCTGAATCTAGTTATATGGCATTTAAAAACCGTTACTTACTCTACCTGGGCTCCCTCTGTTTATCTGTAAAGAAAAGACTCCACCCTAGATGATCTTCTAAATCTTCTTTATATCTAAAAGTCTCCATAAGTATATGACTAATAGTTTATGAACATTAGAATTCAGGGCTTTTCTACACTGGCAAAGTTCAGAATATACATATTACATGTTGAAAATAATGCTTTCTGCATTAACCCAGGAAATGATTGACAGAGCACATGGTATACAGTATCTGGACAAAAATCAATTTCCTTTCCTTCTGTCTGACTTATCCATATAAAAATAGCATACGCCAGGTACGGTGGCTCACGCCTGTAATCCCAGCACTTTGGGAGGCCGAGGTGGGTGGATCACGAGGTCAAGAGATTGATATCATCCCGGCCAACATGGTGAAACCCCGTCTCTACTAAAAATACAAAAAAATTAGCTGGGCTTGGTGGTGCACACCTGTAGTCCCAGCTACTTGGGAGGCTGAGGCAGGAGAATCACTTGAACCTGGGATGTAGAGGTTGCAGTGAACCAAGATCACGACACTGCACTCCAGCCTGGCAACAGAGCAAGACTCAGTCTCAAAAACAATAACAAAACAAAATAAACAACAACAACAAAAAAGAGTATGTCTAACAGACAAAATATTTTAGAAATGGTGCCTTGTCTTACCACCACAAAATGGAAGGGGGAAAATATGGAACTATTACACAAAAAGAAAAGATAAAAATAAGCAAAATCCTGATCTATTTCATCACCAAATACGATGAAAATTTCTGGAGTGAACGGAATTGAAAAAAACTAAAAAGTATTAAAAGCATTTAGTTTCACTTACACTTAGATTTTATCCTCTAACCTATCTTATTCCCTTAACTTCCCTTCCTCCCTCAGCCCAATTTCTTCTGCCACAGCTCTAGTAAGGATAAGTAATTTGCCCAAGATCAAAAACCGATAGAATCTGGATTCTGTAGCATCCAAGGAAATGTGTACAGTTTTTTTTTTCTCCTCATATGACAATTCTAAAATCTTTAAGCATTATTTCAATAAAACAATTATTTTCATAATCAAGAAACACAAAGGAGTCCCAAGTCAAGTCAGATAATGATATCACTGTCATATCACTCTCTGGAATAATCTAGATCAAAATGGAAAGTTTTCACAAAGATACAGATAATATCATGCTAAAACAGTAGGACATCAGTAAAAATATGAGAAAAGTACACAATAATATTAAATAATACTTCTATTCTTGGCCAGATGCATTGGCTCATGCCTGTAATCCCAACACTTTGGGAGGCCAAGGTGAGTGGATCACCTGAGGTTAGGAGTTCGAGACCAGCCTGTCCAACATGGTGAAACCCCGTCTCTACTAAAGAAACAAAAATTAGCTAGACATGGTGGCAGGCGTGTGTAACCCGGCCACTCGGGAGGCTGAGGCAGGAGAATCACTTGAACCTGGGAGGCAGAGGGTACAGTGAGCCAATATCGCGCCATTGCACTCCAGCCTGGGCGACAGAGTGAGTCTCCGTCTCAAACAAAACAAAACAAAACAAAACAACAACAACAAAAAACCTTCTATACTCAAAGCCCATTCACTTCTAGCATTTCATAGTGTGCCCCCTAAATCTCCACAAATAGAGAAGTAATTACGCAGGAATCTTACAACCAAAGAACCAGCATGACCAACATATTCCAAAATGGTTGGACTAGGACAACTTCCACCATTAACTGACCATGAGATCTTAACTGGCTAAGCTTTTCCTATTTCAATCTCTTCTGTAAAAATGGGACTGTTGCTATCTCAGAAGATAGTTCTGAGTGTAAAATACGGTTGTTGAGAAGCAGTTTTGGTAAGTCGAGTGTCATTAAAAGACATGTTTCCTAAAGAATCTAGCAAAATCCTGATTTTAGTGATAGTTAATTGATAGTTAATAAGTAATTATTAACACATAGTCTGTCTTGATGATATAAGTATTAGGATAGTTCTTTCATTACAAATATATATTTATAAACATATGCTCATGCTCTGTGTGTGTGTGTGTGTGTGTGTGTGTGAGATAAACACTTGCTATTTAGCAGTCACTGTGTTAGGGTCTGAGGATATGAAAGTGAAAAGACACATATGAAGGCCCAGCCTTTCTCTTGTTTGTGTGTTTTGGGAAGTGGGGATGTCAATGGTTGGGACAAAAATAAGTAAACAAGTAAACGAATACAACATTGTCTGGCAGAAAATAAGATGTGGAGGGAGTAGAGGTGTTTGACTTTAATTTAGAGTATGCTTTCTGAAAAGGTAAATTTATTTCTGTTTTGATACAATTTAAAAGGGAAAATACATATTAAAATTTACATTTAGGAATTTTTATTTTGGAATTAGTCTATCAAAGAGTATGAGAATTAGGATTCCTTTGTGATGGTTCTCCATGAAAGTTTAGGAAAGAGTTCTTAAATGAGAACACATGGATGGACTCCAGGGGAGTCTGAGAAGCCCTGAAAATAAAGTAAAATTTTTCTAGATAGACAGTCTCCAGGTTTCAACACCTTCTCTAAAGGAGTGTCATCTGAGGGAACTTTCTGAGGTGATAGAAGGGTTCTATGCCTACCAATACGGTAGCCACTAAACCACATAGGGATATTGAACCCTTGGAATGTGGCAAGTGATACTTAGAGTCTGAATGTTAAATTTTATTTAATTCTAAGTTAAAATTTAAAGTTGAATAGCCACATGTGGCATATTAGCCAGTGCAGCTCTAAGGAGTCTGGGACCAGAACCACTGTACCCCCAAATGGGAAATCAGGTTTGCATAAAAACAATGGCACTCTCCCATAATCTCACAGTGAGTTTCTGATGCTCCTGAGAAAGGGTCCAGGTTATATCCAGCTTTTCATCCCTGGCAGAATGCTGACCATAGTAAATGTTTAATGAATGTCTCTGTTGAATTGCAGTGCCTAGAAAAGTTGCTTTTTCTGCCTTACTTTATTTCTTAATCCATGGTTTCTTCACTAAACGGCAAGGCTTTACCGCAAAGTTGTTTGCTATTCCTGGCATTGGGCCTTTATGATGTTAGTGCCTCTCCCTGCCTTGTCAGCTGATCACCTACTTCTGGTCACCTACAGCAGGAGGCCTGCCCCAGTTCCCCCAGGTGGAATTCACCTCTCCTACCTCTGTACACACTTCTATTATGGCACGTATTGGAAGTATATACAATCATTTCTTTTGTTTACAGGCTTATCTTCCACGCTGAACTTGAGATGGTATGAGATACTGCCTAAGAGTGCCCTCTGAGCAGACAAATCTGGATTCAATTCACCCACAACTTGTTAGGGATATGAACCTGGGAAAGACATGGAACTTCTTTAAGCTTCTGTTGCTTCCTTTACAAAGCTGAAATAATGTAGTGCCTGCATGAGAGGCTATAATAAAGATGAACTAAGACAAAGAATATAAACTGCATAGTGCCTGACACCACATAAACATGCATACTTTTGTGATTGTTGTGATTCGTCTGTGAACTCTTTGATGGAAAATATTAGATTATATTCTCTTCTTTATATTCCTGGCATCTAACTCAATGCCTGACACATAGTAAATGTTTATCAAATGTTGGTTAAATTGAAGTAAATGGGAAATTTGCTTCCCTGGCCTTCCAATTCATTTCCATTTCTAAATACGGTGTCGATCACTTTTAAACATCACATTTAAACAAAATGGTATGCTACCAAGTCTATGAGCAAAAACATGTTCACAATGATCAGTTTTATAAAAATTATTCGAGTTTTTTCTTGCTGGAAATTTAAAAGATGAATTTCTGTTTTAAAAAATATTAAAATGTGATTTACATTATACTGTTTTAATTATAATCTATGTTTTAATTCAGAGAAAACCAAGAGCCTGGGCCTAAAGCTCAACTCTGTGCTTATCTGATTTTTTATGGACTGTTGGAAGAAACCTGTTGTGAAATTACTTCATTAATTTGTGTTTCCCAAACTCTTCATTTCTTTTTACCACAACCTACAGTTTTAGATACATTTTATCTCATATCCCCTGTACATACTCCTACGTATGTAACTGAAACAAGATTTCATGAAATACCACTTGTCTTTACTCCTTGAGGGACACTCTGGTATTTCTATTCTATGTTCTAATCCAGTTTTTAATGCTGGTCAGAAGACACTAAATAGATTTTGTGATCCCCTGGGAACTGAGACTTGCCATTTTAGGAACACTGCATTAAACAATGTGTGTTAAAATGTTTTTTCAAGTGTCCACTGATATCAATGTTAGAACTGTCTAATGTTTGGTTTGGAAGAATAGTGATAATTTGACATAATAGTCTATGAATAATTTTAAGGGAAGCATCCTTAGATTTCATCCCAATAAGATATTCGTCTGTTTAGAATCCAATAAAAATCACTCCAACCCAAACTCCCACCCCAGTCTTCTGGGTCTGACTGAGCCACCAGCTTTGACAGACATCTGTTACTGTCATCTCCAACCAAAGTCCCCAGATTTCCTCAGTCCAGTTGCAAGAGCACGACCTGAGAGCACCTGTGAACGGTGTCCTACCTTTTGCGGGCTTCATACTCATCATTTCCGTGAAAAATCCTGACGGTGTACAGCTGCAGTGAGGACTAATTTGAATTGGATTTTCTAACTCCTGAAACTGCATTACCATTCTTAGCTTATTCACAGCAACTGAAAATGAGACTAGGTAAGGAGTGAGAGAGGACAGAGGTTGTGTGGTTTACTGATTAACTTCATTACGGAGCAGAATATTTGTAAATGTTTATGAGAAAAGTCCTCAATGCCAAATTGCCTAGTAAGCTGGAAACCAGTCTCTTAGATAAACATTTTGGGGGAGCACTTTTCCAGTTTAAGAACTTTTAGAAGGTAGGTTTCTGTTCAGTGGCTCTAAAACTGGATTTGGAGGTCAAGTGCCATGCTCCAGGTCCTGACATTTGTTCCCATCAAAAGGTGGCAGAATGGTATGATTTAAAATGGAATGGTATGATTTAAAATGGAAGCATTTTAAAGCATAATGCTTGATGTGATTTGGCTGCGTCCCCACCCAAATCTCATCTGAATTGTAGCTCCCATAATTCTCATGTGTTGTCGGAGGGATCCAGTAGGAGATAATCAAATCATGGAGTTGGTTTCCCCGACACTGTTCTCGAGGCTGTAAGTCTCACAAGAGCTGATAGTTTTATAAAGGGTTTCCCCCGTCGCTTGGCTCTCATTCTCCCTTGCCTGCCACCATGTAAGACATGCCATCTGTAGTCCCAGCTCCTCGGGAGGCTGAGGCAGGAGAATGGCGTGAACCCAGGAGGCGGAGCTTGCAGTGAGCCGAGATTGGGCCACTGCACTCCAGCCTGGGCGACAGCGCGAGACTCTGTCTCAAAAAAAAAAAAAAAAAAAAAAAAGACATGCCTTTCAGCTTCCACCATGATTGTGAGGTCTCCCAAGGCATGTGGAACTGTGAATCCATTAAACCTTTTTCTTTATAAATTACCCAGTCTCAGGTACGTTTTCTTTTTTAAGATGGAGTCTCACTCTGTCCCCCAGGCTGGAGTGCAGTGGCGGGATCTCGGCTCACTGCAAGCTCCGCCTCTTGGGTTCACGCCCTTCTCCTGCCTCAGCCTCCCGAGTAGCTGGGACTGCAGGCACCCATCACCACGCCCGGCTAATTTTTTCTGCATTTTTCGTAGAGACGGGGTGTCACTATGTTAGCCGAGATGGTCTGGAACTGCTGACCTCATGATCCGCCTGCCTAGGCC
This sequence comes from Theropithecus gelada, assembly GCF_003255815.1. Classification (NCBI taxonomy): domain Eukaryota; kingdom Metazoa; phylum Chordata; class Mammalia; order Primates; family Cercopithecidae; genus Theropithecus; species Theropithecus gelada. The sequence continues at coordinate 59,744,089 of NC_037679.1, read as the reverse complement.
TCCCAAAGTGCTGGGATTACAGGCATGAGCCACCGCGCCTGGCCCTCAAGTGTGTTTTCATCAGCAGTGTGAAAATGAACTAATACAATGCTTAACAGCGTGATGCATGCAGGCCAGATGACCTGGCCCACTGTTGTATAGTATTATAGGGGCTGAATTGTTCCCACCCCCCAAATTTAATACAGATACTCCTTGACTTACGATGGGGTTACATCCCAGTAACCCCATCATAAGTTGAAAATATCATAAGTAAAATGCATTTAATGCACCAAACCTACCAAACAGCATAGCTTAGCCTAGCCTACCTTACATATGCTCAGAACACTTACATTAGCCTACAGTTGGATAAAATTATCTAGCACAAAGCCTCTTTATAATAAAGAACTGGATATCTCATGTAATGTATGGAAAACTATGCTGAAAGTGTCTCTTTCACACCATTGTGAAGTCTAAAAATAGTAGGTTGAACCATTGTAAGATGAGGATGTATATATGTTGAAGCCTTAAACCCCAGTACCTCAGAATGCGACCTTATTTGTTGATAGGGTCATTACAGAGAAAATCAAATTAAAATTAAGATCCAATATGACTTGTATCCTTATAAAAATTGGAAACTTGGTTACAGAGACAGAAACACAGAAAGGGAAGTTGATGTGAACACATAGAGAGGAGACGACCATCTGTGGGCCAAGGAGAGAGCCCTGGAGCAGATCCTCCACCCACAGCCTTCAGGAGGAGCCAACCCTGCTGACAATTTGATTTTGGACTTCCAGCATCCAGAACTATGAGATAATTTCTGTGGTTTAAGCTACCCAGTGCATGTTACTTTGTTACAGCAACCCCAGCAAACTAATACATCCAGGCTGTCTTGGCACTTATTGGCTCTGTGGACAATGGACAAATTCCTGAACCATTTTCTGCCTTGATTTCCTTGGTTGTAAAACAAGGTTGATAACTATATAACCTCAAAGAATTATATGTGATTATTAACTAAAATAGTATTTATAAAATGCTTAGCACAACAGATGGCTACCCGTCATCACTATGTTGATGTTATGATTGCTTAGCTTTGGACTCATGTTGTACCTTGGGTTGCTTATTGAACAGGAATAATTCTATTTTTTACTCTGCAGCATAACTTTTGGACATCAAGCTTAAGTCTACTGGTTGTTTTTTAAAAATGAGGGCTTTAGAAGGGGACTCAGTTGATCCAGGGTGGAGCCCAGGCATAATGTAGCCAGATGCACTGTGTAACCTTATGTAAGTCTCTCAGCTTCTGTGGGCCCCATTTGTCCACATCAATAGATGGTAAAACACAGATAATAATTCTTGCCCTACTTAGGCCTGTTCTGCAGATAAAATGAGATAGTAAATATGAAAGCAGTTTTAAAAGGCAAAGGTGAGCTATACAAGTGGAATAATCATTGCTAAGACATTTCTATAGCCTTCACAAGTTTCCAAAGTGGTTCTATATGCATTATCTCATCAGATCTTCACTTGCACCCTTTGAGGGAGGTATTATTTCTAATTTCCACTATCTTTAAGCCTATTTCTAAATATATATATATATTTATATATATATTATATCTATATATAAATCTAATATATATCTAATATATCTATAGATAAATATATATATATTTAGAAATACATATATATTTTTTATTATTTTTTATTTTTTATTTTTTATTATTATACTTTAAGTTCTAGGGTACATGTGCAGAACGTGCAGGTTTGTTACATATGTATACTTGTGCCATGTTGGTGTGCTGCACCCATCAACTCGTCAGCACCCATCAACTCGTCATTTACATCAGGTATAACTCATCATTTGCATCAGGTATAACTCCCAATGCAATCCCTCCCCCCTCCCCCCTCCCCCCTCCCCGTGATAGGCCCTGGTGTGTGATATACCCCTTCCCGAGTCCAAGTGATCTCATTGTTCAGTTCCCACCTATGAGTGAGAACATGCGGTGTTTGGTTTTCTGTTCTTGTGATAGTTTGCTGAGAATGATGGTTTCCAGCTGCATCCATGTCTCTACAAAGGACACAAACTCATCATTTTTTATGGCTGTATAGTATTCCATGGTGTATAGGTGCCACATTTTCTTAATCCAGTCTGTCACTGATGGACATTTGGGTTGTTTCCAAGTCTTTGCTATTGTGAATAGTGCTGTAATAAACATACGTGTGCATGTGTCTTTATAGCAGCATGATTTATAATCCTTTGGGTATATACCCAGTAATGGGATGGCTGGGTCATGATTTGTCTATAGTCATCCCATTAGTAAGGTATGAAGCTGGGACTTTAACCCAGGTCTTCTGACTCAAAATCCCGTGGTGGAAAAACTAAGGTACACTTGCTGTAATTGCCAAGAAAGAGGAAAAGAGTGGTGGTCTATAGGTGTATTTCAGTTTGAATTTCTTGATCAACGGTCGCCATCTGCAAAACCATTTTCAGTTCTCAGTTTACTTCTGACCTCATTCTCCCCTCCTCACAATCCCAGAGCTATCCTTGCCCTGAGAGGATCATAGGTGAAAGAGCTACCCAAAGGATATGAAGCTAGACGAATGATTCAGAATTTTCATTTCAAGAATTCTCCACTGAGTTTTTCACTGGCCAAAATAAACGGACCTGTCGGTTGCCCTCAGAAACATCTATACTAGATAAGAAATGAGCAGGATTATTTAGTTGACCCAGGAAACCCTTGTTGCTGAGTGAAATTCACACAGAATGTTCTCATAACAAGACAGATTGGGTACCTTTGCATTTCTCTTAGGGATGATCAATTGCCTCATATTATTTTTTCCCTAAAAATTGATTTTTTTTCCTGAATATATCTGCTGTCTGAAACAGTAACCACTAGCTATGTATGTCTATTTATTAGTCTCTTTTCACACTGCTATAAAGAACTATCCAACACTGGGTAATTTATGAAGAAAAAAGGTTTAATTGACTCACAGTTCTACATGGCTGGGGAGGCCTCAGGAAACCTACAATCACGGCAGAGGGTGAAAGGGCAGCAAAACATGTCCTCAAAAGGCGGCAGTAGAGAGAGTAGGAAGGGAGAAGCACCACACACTTATAAAACAACCAAATCTCATGAGAACTCACTCACTATCATGAGAATAGCATGGGGAAACCACCCCCATGATCCAATCACCTGCCACCAGGTCCCTCCCTCAACATGTGGGGATTATAATTTGAGATGAGATTTAGGTGGGGACACAGAGCCAAACCATATCAGGCTATTCAAATTAAATTAAATTAGAGTCAGTTCCTCAGTCACACCAGTCACATTTTAAACGTTCAATAACCACACGTGAATAGTGGCTACCGTATTGGATGAAGTAGATCTAGAACATTTCCTTCATCACAGAAAGTTCTATCTGATGGCACTGTTTGGCACAATATTTGGGAGCACTGTGAATGTTGTATCCCTCATGCTGAGTGGGGCATCAGTTATGACGGCATGAAAAAAGGGAGGTCCCAGAGTAAATGTTGGCAATGCTTTTTTTTTCTGAGAACTATCCCTCAGAACAGACATGGTCAGCAGACTTTAAAGGAAGATAATCTTATTGAAAGACCTTCCCAGTTGAGAAGGTGAATAGAAGTATTCTCTAAGCCTGGAGACCTAAACATTTGATTTTGTTTCCTTGTCCTGATTATATTTCAGTTGCCTACTTACTAAGTATGGAATGTTTAGCACATTATTTAACATCACTAAATATTCATTGTCACACCATAAAAGGAGAATAGTAATGGTTCCTACCTTATAGGTGTGTTGTGAGAGTGAATTTTAGTGGCAAATAGAGTACTTGTGGTGTATCAGGCATTCTTCTTATCACCCTATTAAATAAGGCAAGTAATTTGCACAAAGTTAAGGAATTTGTCCAAGACCACAGGGTAGTAGATGGCAGAGATTGAAATCAACCCAGGAAATCTGTTAACAAATCTAAAATGTACTTAGCTTGATATCTGACACATGAATTTCTATAAAGCACTCAAGAAATACTAGCTGTTATCATTACAGTTATTTTTATTGTTGTAAGTTAATATATTTGCAATATGATTTTATAGTCAATCCTTTTCAACTTGCATCCCTAAGAATCTGTTTCTTAGCCTGCAAGGTTGAGAGCTAAGGCCTAGACTGCAGTGGAATCACTCACCAACTGGCCAACTCTCTGACTCATTGCACACCTTTTCCAAACTCTGCAAGCCCTAGCTGAAAGAAGCAGTAATCTATTTTGTAATAAGAAAAGGCTCATTCAGTATTTCTTTCCTTCTCCCATTTCTTTACTCCACTAACAAGAGAACCAGATCTGAGATTCCTTGGGAAAGAAAAAACCAAAGTCACGGTAAATTAAATGCCTTAGAGATTGCTTGCAGCTATGGAAGAGCTGTGGAGAAGAAACAGCAGTGGCAAAATATTTCAAGTATGCTAAAGCAAAGCTTCATTTTATCTGAGATAATGGTATCTCGCCATCTTTTGGAAACTTTCAACTTTACTTCACCCAAGAAGTCAGAACTACATTCACTTGAGTTGAACTCAGTGAGATGGAAAAATACCTGAAATCAAATGTCAGAAATATTCTACAAAACTGCATCTCAAAACCTTTAATTGCATTTTAAAACATCTGACTGATTCTGTAACACCTGGAAGATTCTTTTAATTTAAGCAGAAGTCATAGAGAAGAAGCAGATTTCAAAGTGAGTGTATTCTGATACAAAGAAAGCATGAGGAGCCTGAGGAGGGAGGATGGCTTGGGCCCAATAGTTCAAGGCTGCAGTGAGCTCTGATTATGCCACTGCACTCCAGCCTGGGTGACACAGCAAGGCCCTTTCTCTATAAAAATAAAAATAAAGAAATAAAGCGCACCCTGAGAAAACGGACATACACAGCTGAGTGAAGCATAAGGCAATGAGAAATAGCCAAAAGAAGTGAAAGGGATTAGGATCTACCTCCTGACACTTGCTAGGCCTCAATCAGAATGGGGTTCTGGAAAGACTATTAGATACAATATTAAATGCAATACAAGACAGGGATTCCAAAGCTGTTGTTAACAATGTAATAATGCAAACGTGAGATAGAATATGTGTTCCCTCCTTAGGGTACCCAGAAATTTATTTACATATTGTTTGCTTTTGTTTTTGTTTTGTTTTATTTTTTTGTTTGTTTGTTTTTTGAGACTGAGTCTTACTCTGCCGCCTAGGCTGGAGAGCAGTGGCACAATCCCATCTCATTGCAACCTTCCCCTCCTGGGTTCAAGCGATTCTCCTGCCTCAGCCTCCCAAGTAGCTGGGATTATAGGCATGTGCCAACACACCCAGCTCATTTTGTATATTTAGTAGAGATGGGGTTTCACCATGTTAGCTAGGCTGGTCTCAAACTCCCGACCTCTGGTCATCTGCCTGCCTTGGCCTTCCAAAGTGCCCAGCCTTATTTACGTATTGTTGATTCTCTCTGGCCCCTTGAAAGTTCTTTGCACTCCACAATGTTGAGATTAGCAGTACTTCCTTCTTTTAATGAGTGGAATGGTGTTTATCAACAATTTAAAATGTAACAACTACATTTCAAACTCTGGATTAATTGTAACAGTTTAGGATGCCTTGCAGCTTACAGAGCACTTTCCCGTACAGCTCATTCCTTCCTCCCAACAACCTGTGAAGTGTGACATTATTATCCTCATTTTAAAGGAGCGAAAACAAGGTCAGAGAATCTCACTTGCCTCTGAGATTTCAGTTCCCTCTATTTTATTCCTTATTTCCATTCCCAGTGTCACTGTGCTACGTGAATCAGGAACCACTGTACCAGGAGCATTGGTTGTGGGAGGATAAGACTGTACTTTCTCTTGCTGCTTCTCTTATTGTTGGAATGCTTTGTCTCTTAATTTAGTCTTTAAGTTTTTGTAAGTTTTGAGTTTTTAAACCATAATTTGCTAAAAGTAAATATAGACTTTAGTTAATATACCATCTCCTATCGTATTCATTCTGTCAAATGGTGGGTGGCTGTGGACTTTGTCATTATTACTTTTTATTATGTACTAGTTGCATAAAACCTTGCCTTATTCATTCAACAGAGACGCCTTTTTTATCCACTAAATTAATCTTTGACCAAGCTTCCTGGCTTGCAGGATCTCCCAGAGGAAAAGAGACAAATCTCTGTGTGGTAACTGTGTCCTTCCACCCCCAGGCCTCTATGTGGTTTCAGTTACTGATGGGCTAGATTCCCATCTGGATTTATCAGGGATGTCTGGCAACAGAATAAATTAAAGGACTTCACGGAGGTGATTCCAACCCCCACCTCTCTAATTCCATTCTGTCCAAGTTTCTTTTCTTCTTTTTCTGGTGGTGCTGTCACATCCCTTCAGCCCATCTCTGATCTGGGCCATATCTGTGGCAACTGATCATACACGAGCTCAGATGATGACCTCAGGCTGACCGCCTGTCATTTCAAGAGCATGCCGCCCATCCCTATGCTTTCTGCCCAGGACTTCTCTAATCTCATAGGAGACAGCTTGGCCTGAGCTCAAAAACAGTCCAGAAGTGCGGGGAGTTAATGCCGCCTGGGGTGACGCTCAACCAACGGGGGTCAGAGGCCAGTTAATATTAATATACGCTCCAGTCCCTGACCCTTCTGCTGACAGTTCTCTGTGCTATTCCCAGTGGCATCAAGCTGGCCTCACCCACAGCAAGGATCTTGACAACTGACCTCTTTTGTTTTCCCTCCTTCCCTGTCACATCACCCACTCCCTCGCCTCTGCTCCCCCATCACCTCTCACATAAACTGCCTTCACACAAGTCCTCATTTGGGCTCTGTTTTTTGGAATAAACATTACAGGAGTGAAGACATTTCCCCTTCACTCTAAGCAAAGCCTTTGAAGAGTGAGGGACCCATGGTCACCTCTAGAAGAAGCTGCAGGTTATCACTGAAAAGGTCATTAGTGTCTCCAGCACCCAATAGTGAGTGCTTGTCAGTATTTGTCTTTAGGTCACCTTCTAAATGCCTTAAAGATGTCATTGAATTACGGCCTTTATAATAACCTGCAGTGAAGGGAAACATGCCCAGGACCACCTTAAAAGGACCTGTTGAGCCATGTACCGGGTGAGTACCATTGAGTCACCACTTCCTGACATGGACAACGGTAGCATTTTTGTAGACTCAAATGTTTAACCTAGATGGGGTCCTAGAATTCTCAGCCTGATAATCTACCTTTACCAATTGAACTTGAGTGAGTTGTTAAGGTTGCACAGCTGGTTAATGGGAAAGCAGTTGTCTACCCCTAAATAAAAACAAGTAGAAGACAAGGCCTTTCTGAGTCCATTCCAGACTTTGGGCCTTTGCATTTGGTATTGCCTTCTCTTCAGGCTGAGCTCAACTGTGGACTCCTCAGGGGCCTTTCCTGACTATACCACTTAGAGCAGCCTATCCCTCCAGACACTAGGGCATCACTCTATTTTGTTGCTTTCATAGCATGTATCACTACCTTGGGCATCTTTAGGTCCAAATAAGATATAAAAACGATACGATTTTGTTTATTGCTTTATTTACAAGTTTATTGTGAGTTTGTTCTGTCCTAGGATCTTGCCTGTCCTATTCCCTGCTTTATTCCAAGGCCCAGCATATTGTCAGTGCCCGATATTTGAAGAGAAGAAATGACAGCTATCTGTAGACTATTCCATTAACCTTGTTTGCCCTTATTGTAACAACATGACTGCTGTTTTGAATACACAGTTAACCACTGGAAAAGAGTCCAGCTTTCTGGGCAGTTGAACCCATGGATTAACCCTTCTGAACCCCTGGGATAGCTTAGACCCAGGAGTACTGAGTTAGGCCTGTGGGCTACTCATTCATGGGCCAGTCTTTTCCCTGATGCCTTCCACTCTAAACACACGAAGAGGCCATAGAAGCCATCAGTGTCATCATGACACATAAGAAGATGAGGAAGAGGAATAAAGGAATCAGAATTTTCTTCATCCTCCCCTGTGGCATACCTTTAGCTCAGGTATGATTTTGTTTTTGTTTTTCTTGAGATGAAGTCTCGCTCTGTCACCAGGCTGGAGTGCAGTGGCGCGATCTCGGCTCACTGCAACCTCCGACTCCCTGGTTCAAGTGATTCTCCTGCCTCAGCCTCCCAAGTAGCTGGGATTATAGGCACGCGCCACCACGCCCAACTAATTTTTGTATTTTTAGTAGAGATGGGGTTTCACCATGTTGGCCAGGATGGTCTCGATTTCCTGACCTTGTGATCTGCCCACCTGGGCCTCCCAAAGTTCTGGAATTCCAGGTGTGAGCCACCACACCCAGCCTAGCTCAGGTATGCTAAGTGGAGTGAGACTGAGGGCCTAGGGAAAAGAGATTTGAAAATAATGTTAAACTTGGCTCTACAGCCTAGTGGAGAAAAGGAAAAGGAGTCCTAATGGTCGCACATGGTCAGATTAGCTTACCAGAAGAGGGGACCAGATGAAGAGTTGAGGAGACTGCTCCAGAGAAGAATTATAGCTGTGCATTGCAGCTCATGCAGCTCATGCTATATATTCTCAGAAACCTTAAATGCAGTGTTAGGAAATGGAATAAGAATGTGGTCCAGCAAAAAAGAGAGAGGAGAGAACCACACCATAAAAGCAGAAGGCACAGTGCTTCCTTAGCAATCATTTTGAGATGCTTCTAACCTGATGGCATCTTCATGGTTTTTTCCGTATTTACTGACATCTTTTTCACCTTATGGCTGCAGAAATCACCCTGAAATCTTGTGTGCTGGCTAAAAATTGGGCTAGCTTGGAAGGAAAACACTACAATTTTTTTGTGTGTGTGTACAAATTGGATCTGAATAGATTGGTTTATGAATCATGAGGCCTAAGCTCAGAAATCTCAGCCTACAGTCATAAAATTTTCCAGCAGGAAATGGCAGTTTTTATTTGAAAAAAAAAATCTTAAGTGGAATTTTTCTTTATCAGTGGTATATGCCAACAGTCCTAATTATTCTGTGAGTTCTGATTGCTAGAGGAAAAAATCATTAAGATGTCTATACATTGATTTTGTTCTGAGGAACCATAGAAGGGGAGGCAGGACAGAAGCAAATGGTGAAGTGGCTAGACATGGAGGCAGGGCCTGCCACTGCCCTTGACTGCATCTACAGGATGAAGATAAGCCAACTGGAAGAAATAAGATGCAGCAAGTACTTGGGAGAACTGGCATTTAATAAATAATTACTGCTGCCTTTGGTCTCTCTGAGAGTTACTGATCAACATCTGTTTTTTCCCTAAACCTCTTTTTCCTTTCCTTTCTATTGTTTATTACTGGACTCTTATTTATCAAGTGCCTACTAAATATGCACTGAATAATAAAATATTAATGAAATATGGTCACTGCCCTTAAATGCATTTGTACTGTATGGAGGCAGGTAGACATGTAAATAATTATTACAAATAATGACCCCTTTTTGGAAATGGCCTAATCAGCTATCACACACTAAAGTGTTAATGACTAATAGGTAACAGCACAAATTATTAATTAACAGGTCCTAGGAATATCAGCAAGCAAATAAGCAGTAATGCCTTCATACATTGAACTTTGAGGAACTTCTAGTGTTTGCATTTTCACTATTATGGTATATCATGGCCCATATATTAACGTAGGGTGAAAACTGGGAGCATCCTAGGCTCCCAGCAGGGCCATTATGCAGAAGGGAATTATTTTAACACTGGCAGAAAGGCTCCCTGCCCCACCCAAAATATTGCCTTGGCTGACTCTTTGTTAATGTTCTCAGTTGAAACTCTTTATAATGAGATGTTTTTCATAAATGCATAAAGTGGAGCAATATATCATTTTATGGTATCATCTAGTTACAGATCTACTGAAAACTACTTAGTACAAGTCGTCCTCAATCCTGCTTAAATGACTAATCCTGACACTGTGCCATAGATCCCCCAGGACCGGAGGAACTGCAAAAGGAAATCTGCCCAGCTATAACCTAAGTAAACTCAGCCTTTAATAGGTATCATATTAAGCCATAAGAATCATGATTTCATAGTTTAGTACCTGCTATAATAATATTGGAATTAGCCTTAGAGCAAGAATCGCTTTCTACTCCCTGCTCTGTTAATTATCTAGCCTCGCGGCCTTGAGCAATTCACAAAGCTTTTGCAGTCCTCATCTATAAAAATGAAGACCATTAGGTTCTATGAATCCAAGGTCCGATCTTCCTCTAACCTTGCAGAGTAGCTAACATTGATTGAGTACTTAGAAGGAACAAAAACATGTTCTTGACCCTGGGTTGGACTCATCATCTAGGCATTTCCTCATGTATTCCCAAATCATAGTTTGTTCTTAGTGACATTCAAATGAACTTGACAACTTACCAAATAAATTTTCAGAAAAAGAAAATTCATCTGTGGTAGGCAAATGGGAGTGTTCAATGAGATTCATTTTTGATCCCATCCAAATTTTTCAATTGAAATGCACTTTCTTTATGGTGGCCTTCAAAAAAAACTCCTGAAAGGAAAATAAATAAATAGAGTTTGTGACTGTGGGGATGGGGTACAGGTCAGTTAGGAAAGCTAGGGAAGGAGAGAGTGAGATCGTTTACAAGAGTACAAATGGCTCCCTTTGAATGCATTTTACTATAGCCTTTCTGTATATCTCTTTTCTCAATATTTATCATTTTTATACCTCATTTGGACCTAAAAATGCCCAAGATATGTGCTTTCATAAGAGATACTCTCTAATTTATCTGAAAAAAACATCATATATTTTCATTCAAATTTCAGCCTTTGGGAGATTTGGGCAAGATATGATGACATTTTGACTATGTCTTTATTAGAAAAAAGAAACATATATAAAAGGCCTTGATTTAAAATGACATGAATCCATCCCAGCTACTTGGGAGGCTGAGGCAGGAGAATGGCGTGAACCTAGGAGGTGGAGCTTGCAGTGAACCGAGATCGCGCCACTGCACTCCAGCCTGGGTGACAGAGTAAGACTCCGTCTCAAAAAATAAATAAATAAATAAAAATAAATAAAATAAAATCAGATGAATCCATGATTCATTATCTTAAACTTTATTCTAAAGTAGAATAGGTTTTTATAAATATTAATAGGGATTTAAAGCCACTTCCTACTGGAATTTTTTTTTACTATCCAGGCATTATGTCAGCAGATCAGAAAATCAGAGATCTTCCTTATATCTGCCTTTTAGAGGACATTTCAGGGGCTTTCATTTTCACTGTCATGATCTACCTTGGTCATGCATTGATCTGGGGCTTTTTAAAAAGATACAGTAAAAAGAAAAATAATGGTAAATCTCACCAAAGTGTCTGAAGTTTCATCTTGAGGAAATGTCCAGAAGAAATCCAGGAACCCAAGAGAAGCAGTGTTCACTTTGAGCTATGTCTCTAGGTCTTCTTTTCTTCTTTCACTCCTTCCAAAATATTTTCTACCTCCCTAAAGAAGTAATTTGAAAGGATAAATAATTAAAAGTGATAATGTGTGCTATCAGAATCTCTTTTCCCAAGCTGTTTTCTGATGATGATTTTCAAACCTTTTTTTTCTGTCTCCACCAAGACATGACTTTATTTACAAATAAACAGCTATCTATATTTGCTGCCCAGGAAGAGAATATAGTGGATTTTTTGGATAAGTATGTATTTCATTAGTATTTACCCACTATTCACGTCTCTCTTTCTCTCTCACTCACCAAATGTCCTAGCTCAAACAGAAGTGAGTTTCAGATGCACTTGGCTTCTGGGAAGGTAGTGCACCAGAAAACTGTTTGCTTCATTCATTCATTTATTCATGCTTGCAACAAATATTCAGTGAGCATATATTCTGCACTAAATTCTGTGCTAGATATTTGAAGATAAAATGGCAACAGGAAAATAAACATTCATGATCCATGACATCAAGCTTAATTAGGAATAAATATTAAACAAATAATCACACAAATACACAGATGATTATATATTGTCATGAAAGCTGTTTATGAGGACAAAGAACAGGATGCTGTAACAGAGAGGTTTGGATGTGAAGAGATAGGGAGTCAAGAGATAGAGAAGTAGCTGAAGGAGGATGCAGTTTCAAGGGCAATTTTTAAAGATAGGTGATACTAGAGCAATCTGCACTGATGGGAAAACACCAGAAGGGAACCAGCTGAAGAAGCAAGAATGAGGGAGAGTCTCCTGAGAAGACACACAAACTGTGTCCACTGTCAGGTCCAAGCATATCTGGGTCCCTCTGGTAAACCAGTGGTATAGCCTATCAAATTCCACCACACCCTACTGCCAAACTCTACGATCCATTAATATAAGGGGCTTGGTGGGAGAAAATCCATTCTAAACTCATGGGGAGCTAAGGACCATGAACTTCACCCCAAAGGAAAGCCTTAGCCTTAGAGACATGTGTAATTTTTAGTGTAGCTGTGTTTGACCAACCCAAACTAGATTCAGGAGACCTTCCTACCACCCAGAGGTGAGAAGAAAAGGGTTGTAAATAAAAATGAAGTCTGGAAACATTGGGGTATAAGGCAGATCCTTCCAGTGCAACAAGCAGAAGAGACAGAGCTCATTTCAACCTCACCCTCATTCTCAAACAACTCTGCCATATGTCACCGTGGAACTTTGAACCCAAGAGGGCTGGGCAACAGAGGTGCCCAGCAGGGGAATCATGACTACTGGTTGGGCACTGCTCTGCCCCATGGACACAAAATGGAGTGGAAGGAACAGCCAGAGCAGACCTAGTTATAAACATGAAGAGACCCCAAGGCACTCCTGAAATAACTGGGGAGTTGTCGGGGAAGGAGGCTCTGATAGGGAGCTGGAGGTCCTGAAGAGTAACTCAGTAAAAGTTGAGTTTCTGGCTAGGCACAGTGACTACTGCCTGTAATCCCATCACTTTGAAAGGCCAAGGCAGGAGAATCACTCAAGCCCAAGAGTTCGAGGCCAGCCTGAGCAACATGACAAAACCTCATCTCTACTAAAAATTAAAAAATTAGCTGGGCATGGTGATGCACACCTGTAGTCCCAGCTAGACTACTTGGGAGGCTGAAGCAGGAGGATCACTTGAGCCTAGGAGGTCGAGGCTGCAGTGAACTCTGATCATGCTACCGCATTCCAGCCTGGACGACAGAGCTAAAGTCTCAAAAAAAAAAAAAAAAGTTGAGTTGTTGTTATTAACAGAACCTCATTCATACTCACAAGCTAGTTGAGGACTAGGGAAATTCAAATTTCAGTATGTACATATCAATTGTATAAGGATATATATAATGTGTATATATAAATACATATTGAATCATGATACTACATGTGTATACGTGCCTGTATATTGTATGATAACTGGACTTAAACACTCCCACTCTGCATCAAAATTTAGGCAATTATTGTTTTAGAGCTTCTCCTATTTTGGGAATAGGAAATTCCACCATTTCCCATAATAATATTTTCCAGGAACTCACAATGTGAACGGTCAGAAAGTTTTCCTAATATTCAACCCAAGCTTATACTCTATAACTTAAAACCCATTTCCTCTGGTCTTTAAAAATAGAATATCACAGCTCTGTGACTCTGACTTTAGGTTTCCCTCTGTGCTCTCCTTGTCTCTGTCTTTTTTAACCTTGAGCCATGTTCAGCAAGCTCCCCCGTACTTCCACCACACATTACAGCTTTTTAATATTTTCCAGGCACACTCATCTTCATTTTGGATTCCTGTGATATATTTTCTTCAATACATTCATATATAAACTTGGCACCTTCAAATCAAGTGCCTGGCATACAGTCAGCCCTCAAGAAATGTTGGCTCTATTAAATTACCTGCATTTATTGTTTTTCTTGCTTAGTTCTGCCAAATTCTATGACATTTGACTTGCTCTTCCTGGAGAAATGGTATAAGCCCTATTGGCAAAAAAGCTTAGGACATAATTTATCACTTGCTCTCCAAATGAAAAGTCCAATTCCCCTAATTCTGCATCATTTAAGTTATTATCCCTGATTGGAGACCCACCATGTGAATGCCCCTGATTAGCTAACAGCAGAGCTCTCTAGAATCCAGATAGCAGGGTCCACTCAGGTCAGATTCATTGGGTTTACAATTCCTGAATGGGCTTTAAAAAAACAACTCTAATTTTTGAAATGGTAACACAAGCCCATGGTAAACAATTCAAATAGTATACTGAAAAAAGTCTTCCCAGCTCAGATACCCATTTCCCTTACCCAAATACTGTTACAATGGCTAGTTCCTTGTGTATCCTTCCAGAATATTCTCACTCTTCAGTATAAAAGAGCCTTTAAATACTGTATTGAAAACCAGAGTTCGTAAACTATTGCCTGCAGGCTAAAGCCCGTCAGCTGCCTGTTTTTGTGTGGCCTGAGAGCTTAGAATGGTTTTTTTTTTTTTTTTTTAAATTTATTTATTATTATTATACTGTAAGTTGTAGGGTACATGTGCATAACGTGCAGGTTTGTTACATATGTATACTTGTGCCTTGTTGGTGTGCTGCACCCATCAACTCGTCATTTACATCAGGTATAACTCCCAATGCAATCCCTCCCCCCGCCCCCCTCCCCATGATAGGCCCCGGTGTGTGATGTTCCCCTTCCCGAGTCCAAGTGATCTCATTGTTCAGAGGATGTGGAGAAATAGGAACACTTTTACACTGTTGGTGGGATTGTAAACTAGTTCAACCATTATGGAAAACAGTATGGCGATTCCTCAAGGATCTAGAACTAGATGTACCATATGACCCAGCCATCCCATTACTGGGTATATACCCAAAGGATTATAAATTATGCTGCTATAAAGACACATGCACACGTATGTTTATTGCAGCACTATTCACAATAGCAAAGACTTGGAATCAACCCAAATGTCCATCAGTGACAGATTGGATTAAGAAAATGTGGCATATATACACCATGGAATACTATGCAGCCATGAAAAAGGATGACTTTGTGTCCTTTGTAGGGACATGGATGCAGCTGGAATCCATCATTCTTAGCAAACTATCACAAGAACAGAAAACCAAACACCGCATGTTCTCACTCATAGAATGGTTTTACATTTTCAGATGGTTAAAAAAAACTGAAAGAAGAATATTTCGTGACACATGGAAATTATATGAAATTCGTATTCAGTGCCTATAAATAGTTTAATGGTACACAGCCACACTCACTTGTTTATGGAATATCTATGGCTCTTTTCTCCCTACAGTAGCAGAGTTGAGTACAGTAGTTGCAACATAAGACTGCACAGTTCAGAAACCCACAAATATTTACTATCTAGCCTTTTACAGAAAAAGTATGTTAATCCCTGTCTTAAACAAATAACAGAAGGGATTCAAACAATCAAAGTAGTATTAGAGGTAAACTATTAATAAATGTAAAGAGTACCTTGGGGATATAAACCCACTTAATTAAATATATCTCATAATAGTCAGATTTTCTTTACCTCTTAACAGCTTCTTACTGAGATTAGCAGCTTTAGCCTATTTGCCAAGAGCTTCCATATACGTTATTTGTCTAATTACGGTTACTTCGGTGCCCTTCTTTCTCTAATACTCTTCACTTTCATGTCGGGGAAGGAACTGCAATAGAAGAACTCCCAGGAGACCCTTGACTTTAGCTTGAAGTCTTTCTTTTTTCCTTCAAATCCTCCCTTCCATAAAAGGAGTCATGTTACAGGTTGAGAATAAGCTCATTTAACCTTTAAAAGACCTTGAAAAACAATATGCTCCTTCAACACACTTTTTGGGTTGACATCTAATGTCTTTCACTAAAAAATAAAATAGTTGCAAGAAATATAATTTCTGACATATTATAAAAATTGACATTTTTACATGTTGTTGCATTACTTTTAAATAATTCAATTAAATCTCAATATCACAGCAACTTTATACCCTCCCTTATCCTTTTAAGAAATAGATGAAGTTATTCTTTAACAGCTGGAAACTTTTTAATCATTTCTGTTCTTCCTCAAGTTTATATTTCATTCCATTCACTTCACGACAGAATTTTATCCTAAGGTAGCATATGTCTACAGTGAGAGTCTGTTATTGGACATTTTATCACATTTTCTGCCACTAAAATATGTATATAAACTTGAATTTTTTTCATTTCTAGTGACTTTAAGATTTTAAACATTTTTTAAGTTTTCAGGATTTACTTTATGACTAGCTATTATGAGTATCCATTTAATCAAAATTATGCCTTGTCCATTACACTGTCTCTACAAATGAGGCAGCTCATTCTCCATGCCAAAAGGCACAAGTAGAGAAAGCAGTCTATTGCAGAGGAGAGAACACCAGATCAGAAAGGAAAACAACATTATGGCCGGGCGCAGTGGCTCACGCTTGCAATCCCAGCACTTTGGGAGGCTGAGGTGGGTGGATTACTTGAGGTTGGGAGTTCCAGACCAACCTGGCCAACATAAGAGTAATAAAAATACAAAAATTAACCAGCCATGGTGGCGCAGGCCTGTAATCCCAGCTACTCAAGAGGCTGAGGCAGGAAAATCACTTGAACTTGGGAGGCAGAGGTTGCAGTGACCCGAGATTGCACTACTGCACTCCAACCTGGGCAACAGAGTGAGACTCTATCTCAAAAAGAAAAGAAAGAAAGGAAAACAACACTGTCAGGTGATAGCCATGGTCAACAGTTGGCAGAACACATGAAGTAGAGGAAGCAAATCTACTTAGAAATGCAACGAAAGGCCAGACGTGGTGGTTCACACCTGTAATCCCAACACTTTGGGAGGCCGAGACAGGTGGATCACTTGAGGTCAGGAGTTTGAGACCAGCCTGGTCAACATGGTGAAACCCTGTCTTTTCTAAAAATACAAAAATTAGCTGGGTGTGGTGGCAGGTTGCTGTAATCCCAGCTACTCAGGAAGCTGAGGCAGGAGAATCACTTGAACCTGGGAGGCAGAGGTTGCAGTGACCCGAGATCACGCCATTGCACTCCAGCCTGGGCAACAGAGCAAGACTCTGTCTCAAAAAAAAAAAAAAAAAAAAAAAAAATCAGCGGGTAAAGAAAAAGATTTGATTTGAACATGCTCACTTCCCTACCTTCCCCCTGACTCCCCCACTCCCCACCCCTGTCCTAGAAGAGGGATAGGGTGGATGCAGGATGGATTAGCCAGCTGCCCCCTCTATTAGCTTAATCAGTCTCAATTAATAGTTTGTTAATAAAACCCCAACTTTAAGAATTCCTTTATGCACTGCTTTCCTGAAAAGTTATTAAAATTTATTTTTTAAGCTAAAGTATTTTTAAAATAAAAGGGTTATTGCAGAAAATTGAGGCAATACAGCAAAGCATAAAAAATGTCAAGTTGCATTCTATCATTTTTTTTCCATTTACACTCCCACCAGCAGTAAATAAGAGTGTCTTTCTCGTCATACCTTTATGAGCATCACCCACTCTCACTTTGAACAATTTTTTCTAATTTATTAGGTGACAAATTCTATCTTGTTGCATTAAATTACATTTCTCTGATTAGCAGTAAGTTTGAAAAACATGTCTTTACATCTATATTGGCTATCTGTGACAGTTTCCATTTTGAGTTTACTTCCTTTGCCATTTTTCTATTGAAGTGTTCTTTTTTTTATTGACTTGGCAGAGTTCTTTGTATGTTGAGTGTATTAGCATTCTATTATATTTACTACATGCCTTTAAATTACCTTTATCTAAAAAGTTTTGCATTGTATGTACTTAAATATATCAGATTTTTTAAAGGTTACTTTTATTGCTGCTTATTTTTAGTTTATGGTACAAGGTGGAATTTTTTTTTTTTCAGAATTGCTTCTTGAGTACCTTTTCCCTTACCCATTGGTTTATAATGCTTCTTTGATTAAGACTTTAGTTTTCCATTGATCGTGCAGTTACTTCTTATATCAATATCATCCCTTCCTATTATTGATCATTCTCTTTCAATATTTCCTGAGATACTCTCGCTTGTTTTCTATGATAAAATTATCACATCTTGTATCACACTCTTAAAAAGGAAAGTTTCTTTGGGAGTTTGAGATGGTGCCAAATGTAGATATTTAGGGAGAAAATCTGCTCATTTCTTATATTTAATTTTGCCTTTCAAGGGCACAGCATGTCTCCATTTGCTCAAATGTGCTCTTATACCTCTCAGTCTTATCAATTTTTCCCCTGTATGTCCCAGTTTGTTGATGGATGCTTCCTTGTCATTTTTCTCTCCCTCCTCCTCGTACAGTAATTAATGCTTTGACTTCATCTCTTTTGTCTTTACTATATCACCAGATTGTAAACTTCTAGAAGAGAGGAAGCATTGCTTATATTTATTTTGTATTCTCTTTGCATGGCTAGCAATGTTTTACGTATGCAGAAATAATAGCTTTGGTCTAGTATAAATATCACTAGGGATGAGACATGAGAAGATTATGGGTGGAGTGCCAGTTCTGACCTTCCGTAGCTTCACACGTGACCTGGAACTGCTCACTCAGCACCTCCTCCCGACACTACCACCGAGAGGCTCCCCTGATTGGGGGGTTAAATTGAAATAATAGGGTTGCTGTAAAGATTAAAAAGTGAACCTTTCCTAGGTTTTCAAATATATGTATACAGTGACATGTATAAAAAAAGTTTAAGGCCGGGCGCGGTGGCTCAAGCCTGTAATCCCAGCACTTTGGGAGGCCGAGACGGGCGGATCACGAGGTCAGGAGATCGAGACCATCCTGGCTAACATGGTGAAACCCCGTCTCTACTAAAAAATACAAAAAACTAGCCGGGCGCGGTGGCGGGCGCCTGTAGTCCCAGCTACTCGGAAGGCTGAGGCAGGAGAATGGCGTGAACCCGGGAGGCGGAGCTTGCAGTGAGCAGAGATCCGGCCACTGCACTCCAGCCTGGGCGGCAGAGCGAGACTCCGTCTCAAAAAAAAAAAAAAAAAAAAAAAGTTTACCACATTGTTTCCAATGGTAAGAAATTGGAAACAGCATAATGTCCATCAAAAAGAGAATGGATACAATAAATAAATTACACATACACAGTTGAATACTATACAGCAATTAAAATAATTATAATCTGAACTAAAATAAATGACTAAAAAATTAACTAGCAGCTGGGCATAGTGGCTCACGCCCGTAATCCCAGCACTTTGGGAGGTCGAGGTGGGTGGATCACCTGAGGTCAGGAGTTTGAGATCAGCCTGGTCAACATGGTGAAATCCCATCTCTACTACAAATACAAAATATTAGCCGGGGGTGGTGACACACGCCTGTAATCCCAGCTACTTTGGAGGCTGAGGCAGGTGAATCGCTTGAACCCAGGAAGCGGAGATTTCAGTGAGCTGAGATCGCACCACTGCACTCCAGCCTGGGCAACAGAGCAAAACTCCATCTCAAAAACATTAAAAACTAAAATAAAATAAAATGAACTAGAACTAGATGTATTCATATGAATAAATGGGAAAACATCATATTGAGCAAAAGAATCAGGTTGCAGAATAATACATACAGTTTGATGTAAAGATATGCAAAACAGTGCTACATATTACTACTGTTACTCTACTGCAGGGGTCAGCAAACTATGACTCTCAGACCCAACCCAGCCTGCCAAAGACCAGATTTGCCCTTTTGTTTACTTGTTGTCTATGGCTCCTTTCTAAGCTACAGTGACAGAGTTAACTACTGTGGTTGCAATATAGTCCATATGGTCTGCAAAGTCTAAGATATTCAGTCTATCCTTTGTAGAAAACGCTTGTGATCCTTGCCTTAACTGTAAAGACGTGAATGAAAGTAATGAGCCTCATATTCGGAATAGAACTGCAGAATGTGAGTGGGCAGGTACATGGGGAGTATCTATAATATCTGTAATACTCTCCTTCTAAGTTGAGCAATAAATACAAGGAATTTGATTATATTACTCTATTTTGTTGCATGTTGAAAATATTTCACAATGAAAAGATCAAATGAAATTATATATGGAAAGCTTCCTATGTAAAAATACGTAAGTTCATACAGGGCTTCTCTCTTTCTCACACATTCTTGCCCTTGCTACACACCATTCTTAAAGCTTTGAGGAAAAAGCAATTCCTTCCCATAAAATGTTTGGGGAGCCTAACTGTGGTCAGTGGGGAGCTACTGGAAATTTTGAGTGGCACAATGAAATCTGTAGTTACGATTACTCTAGTGAGAAGGTGGGCTGGGGAGGGGAAGCAGTAAAAGAAGGAGAAACATTCAGGAAGTTGTTGTGTTATGACCAGAGTGCATAGCAGCGTGGCGTCAGTAGAGGTGGGAAGGAAGGAACTTGTGTGGCCTCAGTAGAGGTGGGAAGGAAGGAACCTGTGTGGCCTCAGTAGAGGTGGGAAGGAAGGAACCTGTGTGGCCTCAGTAGAGGTGGGAAGGAAGGAACCCTCTGTGGCGTCAGTAGAGGTGGGAAGGAAGGAACCTGTGTGGCGTCAGTAGAGGTGGGAAGGAAGGAACCTGTGTGGCGTCAGTAGAGGTGGGAAGGAAGGAACCTGTGTGGCGTCAGTACAGGTGGGAAGGAAGGAACTTGTGTGGTGTCAGTACAGGTGGGAAGGAAGGAACTTGTGTACGCCATACAAAAAGGAGGAGGAAGGAGAAGCAGCATCCCGATGATGCAAAGTTTAAGCCTTGGGTATTGGTGAAAGCAGGGACAAAATGTTTATTTCTAAAATGCTGTAACCTAAGTCATCGTTTAAGGACTCAGGAATTATTTTAGAAATGGTATGCACTGTTTGTTTTTATTGTGATAAGACACATAGTTACTGGTAGCTTGGACTCCCACTTTCTGGTTATCAATATTTACTTATTTAGATACTGTGTGTCACGGGAAGTTCATGGTGTATGGAGCTCCTCTGATTTAGCATAAACCACTTGCAATCGGAGACCTTGGAAAGACACTGCTGCAATTAAATAACTTTGACTCTGACGATAGAGGAATCTTAGTTTTTGGAGGATGAAGATAAAAACCGATTACATGCATTAGTTCACTATGAACTCTATACATCAAGCCATCATTCATGGTGACATTGTCTCAGATGAACTCAGTTGTTGATAGCAAAGTGTACACTTTGTTGGATATCTATGTAATCCATTTTTAAAGGGTAGGAAAAAACATGAAGGTTTTCTAACCATCATCTTTTTATGCTCAGAGGAAGTCTTAGATTCTGCCCAAAGGGTGGAAATACTTTTTTTTTTTTTTTTTTTGAGACAGAGTCTTGCTCTGTCACCCAGGCTGGAGTGCAGTGATGCAACTTCAGCTCACTGCAGTCTTCATCTCCTGGGTTCAATCGATTCTCCTGCCTCAGCCTCCCGAGTAGCTGGGATTACAGGCATGCGCTACCACATCCAGCTAATTTTTGTATTTTTAGTAGAGACAGGGTTTCACCATGTTGGCCAGACTGGTCTCGAACTCCTGACCTCAAGTGATCTGTCCTCCTTGACCTCTCGAAGTGCTGGGATTACAGGCATAAGCCACCACACCTGGCCTGGAAATATGTTCTTAAGGAAAAAGAGAAAAGAGCTCTAGGAAAAGAAAAAATATTTTATTTTTCCAAGCATTGGTCTTCAAGCAGCACTCAAACTGAAGTTCTTTTCAGGACAGAAATACAGATTTACATTAAATAGATACTTCCAAAAATCCTGAGACACGTCAAGCGCAATATATGGCCAACAAGGATGGCTGTGAGCCATTATGGCCATTGGACCACATCATTCTGAAAACAGTGTTCTATAAGGACCAAACAATTTTTATTACTATCTTAGTAACCACTACATAGATTTTTTGGTGATAGATTAAAATAAAATTTAATATTTAAATTAACATTTTGATTAAATTTTTAAAATTAAAATTAAAATAACTTTAATGAGTAAGCAGGTTCCATGTGATGTTATCTGATTTAATCCATCATAAGCTAAGTAAGGGCTAATATAAACACTTTACAGATGAGAAAACTGAGGTTCAGAGAGACTAAGCAATCTTTCCCAGGTCATGTAACTAGTAAGAAGCAGAGTGGGGATGTAACCTGTGTCTAACTCTCAATCCATGCTGTCATGCAGCTCTCCCACCGAGACTACCACCAGCCACCCGCAATCCTTAGTGAAGGTCACTGGGCAGTTCTGTAAAGTCACTTCTGCTAAGGCACTCAGCATTAGCTGTTCACATGCACAAATCAATCAGGTAAGTTGGAACAGGGTTTAACCACAGTATTATTTTGTTTCTTCTCAAACTTCTTTTGCTGTTTCTAAAACCTCCATTGAAAGGCATACTTCCTTCAGGTCTATACATCAAAAATACCTGCATCGACTGGGCGCGGGGGCTCATGCCTGTAATCCCAGCACTTTGGGCCAGGCAGATCAGATCACGAGGTCAAGAGATCTGCCAGGCAGGCAGATCACGAGGTCAAGAGATCAAGACCATTGTGGCCAACATGGTGAAACCCCATCTCTACTAAAAATACAAAAATTAGCCAGGCATGGTGGCACACGCCTGTAGTCCCATCTACTTGGGAGGCTGAGGCAGGAGAATCGCTTGAACCTGGGAGGCAGAGGTTGCAGTGGGCCAAGATTGTGCCACTACACTCTAGCCTGGTGACAGAGTGAGACTATGTCACAAACAAACAAATAAATAAATAAATAAATAAAAGTACCTGCATCAACCAGATATCCACAGCTTTCGAAGCTTCTCTGCTCTCTGGAGCTTAAACAATGGTGCCTAAACAACAGCTGACCTTTATTTCCAACTAGATGTAGAAGAAGCACCTGGAGTTGAAGCCTCTAGGACCAGGAACCCAGAAGTAAATGTCTTCTTAAATTTTGCACCCTCAGTGCCTCACTTGCCTAGCTCTAGGTCTAGCCCTGCTTCTCAACTCCTTGACTAGCACAAACTCCAGGAGACTTTCATAACCCTGGGTACCTCTTCTTTGTAGTGGTGTCACGACGGTAATTCAACCTTTGTTTTTGTGGATTTGGTTTTCTGTTTCTCCCATTAAACCAGCAGCTCTGGGAGAGATTACATTGGATCTCCAATGCCTAGCACAATGCCAACCAGGTACATCTTAGATGCACAATAAATTCTTGTTAATTGAGTAAACGAACAAATGGTTGCATGAATAAATAAAGTAACTAATACATAAATAAGTGAATGAATAATGTACCCTACTAGATAACCACCTTTAGAATCAGTCTTGTTTGGGCCGTAGGACAGAAATTAGTGAATAGAGGCATACAACACAACACACACAAGAGCCGAAGAAGGATTTTTTTTTTTTGTCACATAAAAAAACCTAACAACTAAGTCTGCTTCCCCACAATGTAGACTAATTAGTGAACGGTAACCATTTTTACTGGAAATCTCTTAGGCAATAGGCTTTTCAGTCTCCCCATGGGAACTATTTTATACATGAGTCGACCACCCCAGGAACTGTTTTGTTTTGTTTCAGGGTTTTTGTTGTTGTTTCTTTGTTTGTTTGTTTTGAGACAGGGTCTCTCTCTTTCACCTGGGCTGGAGTGCAGTGGTGCCATCTTGGCTCACTGCAGCCTCGACCTCCCGAGTAGCTGGGACTACAGGCATGCACCACCGGCCCAACTAATTTTTTTTTTTTTTTCCCCTGAGACGGAGTCTCACTCTGTCGCCCAGGCTGGAGTGCAGTGGCGTGATCTCGGCTCACTGCAACCCGGGTTCCGTCTCCGGGTTCACACCATTCTCCTGCCTCAGCCTCCCGAGTAGCTGGGACTACAGGTGCCCTCAACCATGCCCAGCTAATTTTTTTGTATTTTTAGTGGAGACGGGTGATGGGATTATAGGCGTGAGCCACCGTGCCTGGCCTCAGCTAATTTTTTTTATTTTTTGTAGAGACAGGATTTCACCGTGTTGCCCAGGCTGGTCTAGAACTCCTGAGCTCAAGCAATCTGCCCACCTCAGCCTCCCAAAAGTGCTGGGATTACAGGAGTGAGCCACCATGCTGGGCCGGAATAGTTTTAATTAATCTCCCAAATTTCCCGTTGTTAATTTCTCTTCCATTAGAACTACCAGGAATAGTTTTGTTGTGGTGGTTGTCTTTTAAATGTTGGCTCTTCATAATCAGGAAAGTTTGTTTTTTCTTTTTTCATGTATGTACATTAGTCAAAATGGTCAAGAAGCTATTTGTTTAATGCTTTCTCCGTGACTAACTTGTCATCTTTTTCAAATACTTCATTGGATCTTCTGAAACATTGTGCCTCTTACTCATGTAAATTGTTTGCAAAGATGGCCACCGCAACTGCTTCCTTTCCACACACTCATCAATGCACGAAGTCTGTTTCCCTAGTCCTTGGACCTGAACTGGTCTAGTAACTTCCTTAACCAACAGAATGTGGTAGAAGTGAGGTTGTGGGACTTCCAAGCCAGGCCTTAAGAAACCTTGCAGCTTCTGTTTTTCACATCTGAGAATGCTGCTCTGAGATTGCCATACTGTTTGCAGATATCCCAGATTTTAAAATCTCATGGAGAAAGAAGTTCAGCTCTTCCAACTGTCGCAGCTGACAGCCACATCAAGACCCCAGACATGAGTGAGGCCATCTCGGTCCTTTCATTCCAGTTGATCTCACATCTGAATGAGCAACATGAGTGAACCCAGGTATAACCAGCAGAGAAGCTGCTCAGCTGCCCCACAGAACTATGAGAATTAATGGATCATTCCTGTTTTGTGCCACTAAGCTTTGGGATGGTTGTTACAAAGAAATAAATAACTGGTAGAGAAATCAGTACCTAGAAGTGAGATGCTGTCTAAGAAAACCCCTAACATATATAGCCTGGGCTTTGGGATTGGGGGATGATCTGAGGCTAGAAGGGCAGAGAGGAGACGCATTAGTGGAAACTGGAAGAGCAGTAAGAAAATTCCCATAGGAGGTGGGAAGATGGCGGTCCTTTTATAATCATGAAACCATCAGTAAAACTGTCTCCTGTGGTAACTTGGAAGATAGAAATGTTTCTAATAAACTCATAGATCTAAGATTTCCCACTAGCATGGTGGATGTGCCTGTTGGTCTCTTTAGCTATGTGTGGTAAGGTACTTACTCTTTAAAAATGGCATTTCAACATCAATTTCCCATTCATTCACTCATTTATTTAGTCAGTGTACATTTATTGACAGGCACTGGACAGAGTAAAAAATAATGACTTTTCAGAAAGCTTAGTAGAAAAGTCAGGCAAGAAAAACCCAATTATAGTAGTGTGAGGATTGCTACAACAGAGCTAAGCACAGGTGCCATCAGGAGCCCAAGCAGGGACATTCATTCATCCAATATTCATTAATTCTCTACAGTATACCAAGTTTCGGTCTAGGTTTTAGAAATACAGTGGTAGGTAAGACAGAGGGCTTACATTCTAGAGGGATAAGTGAATAATACACAAGTCAACAAATAATAGGATTTCTAATGAGGATAATAAGGAAGTAAAAGAGAAGGATACAGTGTTGTAGTCGAACACTATTTTGGAGAGGGGAGTCAGAGAAGAGCTCTCTGAAAAGTGGACATTCGAACTGAGATGTGAAGGACAAGAATGAGTAAGTCACGCAAAGGGAAAATAAGTTCAGGCAGAGTGATCAGCAAAACCTAAGGGCCTGGGCTTGGAGTGTTGGAAGAACAACACAAGCCCAGCAAGGCTGGAAATGAGTGAGCCAAGGAGGGGCTATAGGAAATGAGGTCTGAGGGTAGGCAGCTCTTGTATGGCCTGTGGGCTATGGTAAGAAGTTTGGATGTTCTTCTAAATGTAAGTAATTGATGAGTTTTAAACAAGGGTATAGCGAGGAGAATGAGGGAAATATTTCTGAGCGTGGAGGGTTGATTCCTGAAACTAATCTTGAAGGAACAGGCATTAGGCTAGGAAAACAGCACACAACAGGGATGGCTATAGGAAGGGAAAATAGCATGCTGTGTTCTGAGCAACCCTAAACAGTTGTCTATGCTGTAGCTAGTGGACTCAGCTCAAATCAGTGGAAGATGGATGACCTATTCAAGAAATCGTGGCAAGAAAATTGCCTATGCTTTGAGGGTAAAAATAAAGATATCCTTATGCATCATTCTTGGAAAAATACATCTCAGATGGATTAAAGACTTCGAAAATTATAAAATTATTGGGAGAAAATATATTTATGATCTTTATGGATTTGGGGATTGAGAAGGACTTTATTAAATAAGAAGCAAATAGGAAAAGAATACATTTGAGAACATTGAAGTGTAAGACAGAGATTAAGGCATTATAAACAAAGCTAAATATATGAAAATGGATGAAAATATTTACAACATAAATAACACCAAAAATATTAGTACAAACAATATATAAATGATTCCTATAAATAAAAACAGAAAGGATAAACAATCCAAGAGAGAACCTGGCAAAGGACACGAAAAGGAAGTTCACCAAAGTGGAAACACAAGTGGCCACTGAACACAGAAAATATCTGAAACTAATAATAATTAGAAAAACGGAAATTACTCTAACTAAACACCATTCTCACGTATCAGATTATCAAAAATTTTTAACTTTGATAATATTCGAAGTGTATGAAAATATGTATTCTCACATATTGCTAGTGGGGGCATAGATTTTAGTCTTTTTGGAGGGCTCTCTAGCAGTGTATGTCAAAATAAAGTGCAATTTTAATTCCTAGGTATCTTTCCTAGAGAAATATTTGCCAGTGTGCACCAGGATGTTCACTGAAACATTGCCTCTAATGCAGAAAGGGAACAAACCACCTAAAAAACCATCAACAGTGGAATGACTAAATGAACTATGCTCTATAGTATCAAATATTAGGAAGTGGTTAAATAAGATTAAAGTGTTTTGGTTTGTATTAACATTGAAACGGTGAAGTAGAGGAGAATGGGGCTAGGGGAAGGTCAAAAAATATTTGAGACTTAGTTATAATGTTGTAACTTTTAACACAGTGACTACATTAAGATATGTCAGTCTCCTAGGGCATCATTTCCTGTCCTCAATTTTGCCAATTATATAATCAGGTGCTATAAGCAGATATATTTAGATTCTCTAGAAGAGAAGGGTTTGCTTCATTTTCTTAAAACAATTTTAGGACTATACAGTATTTTTGAGCTTCAGTGAAAATTATAAACCTCTCTTTAGGAAAGACATATACAAACTACAGAGATTTTTCTAAATTAATACATGTTTAAGAGAAGTTTTATGTTCACTATAAAATTGAACAAAATGTACAGACAGCCTCCATATACCTCTTCCCCCCAACCCCCCACACATGCGCAGCCTCCTCTACTTTCAACAACTAGCACCAGAGTGGCACATTTTTTTTTTTTTTTACAAGCGATGAACCTACGCTGACACATCTTTATCAGCGAAAGACTATAGTTTACATTAGGGCTCAGTCTTGGTGTTGTGTATTCTATGGGTTTTGACAAGTGTATAATAACATGTGCCCACCATTGGTAATATCATATAGAATGATTTCACTGCCCTGAAAATTCTCTGTAAAATGCATAGATTTTTAAATGTAGTCTCAAGTGACCCTGGCCCCCCTGAAGCCCAATTATAGCCTCACATTCAGTCGGGACCCCAGGAGAACAAGAATCTTTTACATGACCACTTTGGAATGACATTTTGTTGTCCTGTCTCTGCCCTGCAAATTCTGGATGGCAACCAGCTTTTGCTCCTTAAGCCCCAGGCTGGTATCAACTCGCCATCTACACTGGCAGCTTCCATAGCTCTTGAGGACATGGCAGCAAATAGCTCTCTGCTTAGAAACAGTCTCAGCCCAGAGCAGTGTTTTTATTTTCTGTAATCAGCAACATCCCACAGCAGGACTGTCTTCTCCATGCACAGCTATATTATTTACCATGTTTTCCAGATAACTGTGTTAAATATATCTACAGGACTTGACAATGCAAAGCCACACCATTTCTCCTTTCCTTTACATTCATAACATTAATTAAAATGTAAGAGACCCAGATTATCTCAGGTTCATTGAGACCTGGAAAAGGCCATCTAAATCTCTTTAAAATGGGAAGCAAAATCTCAAAGTTTTGTTAGGATTTTATCTTAAAAAAATGAAAATTAATAAAAATTTATTTTATATTTATACATATTTATTTTAATCACCACAACCCTGTTATATTTCTTAATCCTAACAAATAACCAATCTTATTTTTTTCCTGTGCAATATTTGCAATTTTACTTTGCAATCAAGTTGCCTTATATTAGTGTCATTTTATCACAAATTTACAAAGCAGATAGAGTAGGAATAGTAGATGTTCCTTTATGGCCAAAATTGGAAATGGGCAAACTGAGGGAGAAAATAATTCACTGTGAAGAGCAAAGGGGTTAGGGGATTCCAGAGCAGGATGAGAGAAGGGAGAGAAAAGAGAGAAGGATGGATATTTGTACGTAATAATGATTTTTGCCTCCTCATACAGCTTGGTGACTAAGGACACTCGTATAGTGATGCCTGTTAGCTACATCGTCACTGGTAGGAACGACTGTGACAATAAAAAATACATGGGAAGAAAAGTTTTCCTACTTCTTATTTCAAAAAAAATTTGAGGTGATGTCTCACTATGTTACCCAGGCTAGAGTACAGTGGCATGATCATAGCTCACTGCAGCCTTGAACTCCTGAGCTCAAGCAATCCTTCCACCTCAGCCGCCCGAGCTGCTGGGATCACAGGCACTCATCACTGTATCTGGCTTGTTCCTATATTTTTTAATTTCCCTTTATAATCTATGTTGCTACAGATTAAGATAAAAATGAGACTGAGAGCAAAGAGAAGGGAAATCTCTTTCTATGAAGAAAAGAACCTTTTCTGTCCTTTGTGCACCCACCTGATGACAATGTGAGCCTTTGAAAATCTATCACATCATGATATGCATTCTCATGGCACTCATAATCCGGAGACTGTGAGCCACAGCAGTTCTGAGCTCCTCTAAGATGTCCCTAATCACAGCAGCATGGAGAGTTCATTGTGGTCTTTAATTAAAATGCTGATAAATGAAATGTCCAACAAGCTATCCTAGACTGGTCTCTGGGTGAAAAGATATACTGCTCGAAACTTTTCAGTTTCCCTACTGATGGTGCAATCACTCAAAAATGCCCTATGCAGGAGGTTTCAGGAAACGTCAAACTTGTTCCTGGGTTTAACAAATCACCCCTGTCAGGCTGGAATGCTTAACGGCTAGGATCCCCCCGCTCCCCCATCATTCCCCATTTCAAGTTTTCCCAGCCTCCAGCAATATCGGAGTAGCCAGGAAGAGGCTTTGGAGTCAGAAAGACTCACCCTCAAATTTAGGTCCTGCGACTTCCTAACCATCTGCCTGTGCACCGGTTACTTGTCCTTTTTGAGTCTGTTTTCTCATCTGTAAAATGAGTATAAGAAAAATTCCTGGCTGGGTGCAGTGGCTCAAGCCTGTAATCCTAGCACTCTGGGAAGCCGAGGTGGGCGGATCACCTGAGGTCAGGAGTCCGAGAGCAACCCGGCTAACATAGTGAAACCCCGTCTCTACTAAAAATACAAAAATTAGCAGCATGGTGGCGCGCACCTGTAGTGCCAGCTACTCAGGAGGCTGAGGCAGGAGAATCGCTTGAACCCAGGAGGCAGAGGTTGCAGTGAGCGGAGATCACGCCACTGCACTCCAGGCTGGGAGACAGAGCAAGACTTTGTCTCAAAAAAATAAAAAATAAAAAAATAAAAATAAAGAAAAACTCCCATACAGGGTTGTTGTAAGAAGGAAACAGGCAGGTGAAGTAAAGGCTAGGACATGTTAGTAGGCACTAAAGAAAAGTTAGCTCCATCACACACTCATGCATACACACATTTCTTTTCTTTTCCTTACAGAGTACAAGGGCCTCACAACCATTGGATATTCCATTGCAACTGGCCCGATCTTGGAGAGGTGGAAACGAGAGGAAGGACAAGGATTCCATGACTTTGCCTCTCCAGCTGCGGGGAGAGGGCAGAGGTACATGGTGGGAAATTGCTGCAAATCTTGAGGAAGGGTCAAGACAGCTTTGTCCCTGGCCAGTACTTCATCAGTTAACCAGGAATTGCATCAGTGTTTGTTGCAACATCCTCAGAAAACAGAAAAGTCCATGGTACAAATGGCACAGATCCATCATTTGGAGGACTGGGGGTAGGAAGGTAACACAAAAGATAAAAGCATCTATCATTTTATAAAATCACAACTAGAAACAAAATGGTAGCTCCATGTACATCTTTCCCTCTCTTCTCCCTTCCTTTTTTTAGGAACACACAAAAAATTATATACATATAAACCACTTTATTGAAGTGTGACTGACATATAAAAGCTTTACATATTCCATATATACACTTTGATGAGTCTGGGGATAGGTATACACTCATTAAATCATCATCACAATCTATACCATAAACCTATCCATCACCTCCAAAAGTTTCTTCCTGCCTTCTTATTTATCACTAATATTATTTTAAGGGTCCCTACCCCTCTTGTCAATACTCCTGAAGTGGTTCTAAAACAGCACCAGAAACAGCATCAGATTTCTTTAAAGCTCAAAGCTCAGGTGTTTCTTAGAGGAAGAATTCAAGGTGAGTCACTTGTCATTCCCTCCTGCCCCTTCCTTCTAAATAAAAACCCAATTAAAAGAAGTAAGTGAGGCTCCACAGTTGCCCCATTCACTTTTTCAGTAAGGAGACAAAGAGATATCTTATCTATAGATTTAGTCCTTGGACAATTTCATCACTGAAGTTCTTCCTTATACTCACATTTCTGTCTTTTAAAAATATTTTCATTTGATATTAATATTCGAAGTGCAAAGCAATAGAAGAATTTACAACTGAAGTCAAGAAAGAAGAATTTTTCCACCTACTCTTCTTTTAGGGAAAAATTTCATTTCAATTAAGCATAGGTTAAATGTCCTATTCTTAGTTCCCAAGTCATCTGACATTAGCAATATTCCCAAACTCACTTCAAGATTTGATAAATCACCAAAATATAGCACGCTATACAGGTCAAATTGTTTATGGAATCAGAACGGAAACATTTCTGAAATTTACTGTCTCCAGTGATTTACTCAGGTGACCACAATGTTAAAAGAATATTTCTAAATAAGTTTTCAATAGGTAAGCAACTGCTAAGACTCATTAACTTCTACTTCTGTTTCTTTTCATTTTTGAGTTTCTTTCTTTTTTTAATTTTCAGGACTTCATATCAAACTCTACTAACTTAGAATTCATTTATTGACATAAATTACTGATGTCAAAGAGAAACTTTTAAGTGACTATTGTTTCTCTGTTGCCATGAGATAGACACCCCACTCCCAAAGGAATTAGGTACTTACTTGGATTGTTTTGGGTCAGAGATGGACTTTCAAGGCCCTGGGAGGATTCTGAATCGAGTCTTCCTCTCCAGATTCCAGCAATTTTGCTACAAATGCTCAGAATCCAATTTCGCATTAGGATAAGTCAGGGAGACAATGAGGTGAGGAGGAGGAGAGAGTTCTAGTGTGCTGTGCATGATCACAGGCGGCCTTCCGGGCTAGCAGCAGCATCTCTTCCTTGGCTCTGTGCCTCATGGACACAGATTAGTCATTAACAATCCTTCCCTGCTAAATGATGTAAACATAGAAAGGAACCTTGGGAGAGCCTCGAGATTCCCAAGACAAACCCACAGAGTCCCAGAATGAGGAATGTGACCAAACCAAGGAGCCCTGCAGCTTGCCTTTGAAAGCACTTCTCCTCTGGCCATTTTGGGGGCTCCTGGGCACCCATATTTCTGTGCACATTAACTAAAACCAAACTGTCATCTTCCCTCTCTCCCACTCCAACTTCTTTGAATAGCTCTATCGCTTCCCAGGGACTGAAAGCTGGGAGGTTTTTTGACCCTTCCCTCTGCCCAACCACTCATATCAAACAATAATAGATTTGGGTTGATTGTATCTTTGGAATGTCTCTTATTTCCAACCCACGTTGTTCTTCTCCTAATTTGGGCCTATCATAGCTTCCTTTCTGGGTGACATTGGTCCCATAACCC
This sequence comes from Theropithecus gelada, assembly GCF_003255815.1. Taxonomy (NCBI): domain Eukaryota; kingdom Metazoa; phylum Chordata; class Mammalia; order Primates; family Cercopithecidae; genus Theropithecus; species Theropithecus gelada. Next base: position 59,712,106 of record NC_037679.1, on the reverse strand, counting down.
CTTTTTCTTCTCTCCCCTTCTTCTGTTTTCCAAATTGCACAGCAGTGTGGAAGCATGGACTCTGGTTAGATGCCAACTTTTTAGTCACAGCCTTGAGCAAGACCCTTATCCTCTCTGAGTCTCGGTTTCCTCATCTGTAGAATGGATATGGAGAAACCATCTCATGGGCTGTGATGAGAATTATATGAGCAGTTAAAATGTTCATAAACTAGTGTGGCAGATAGCAATCACCCAACAATTTGTGGCCATTATTATTTCTTTCCTTCATTAGTTGAACCATCATTGATTGATTGTCAGCCTACTATGTACCCAGCAACTTGCTAGGCGCTCCCCTCATCAAAAATCCCCAATGTACTCTCTATGCCTAACAAACAAACACAAAAATGCATGACATTTAGAACCCCTTCCACCCCTGAAGATCTAGCCCTAATGTCTCTAGGATTTTCTCACATTCTGTCTCCAGACATCCCAACCTCTGTCAACCTGTACCAAGCTCTCCTGCCTCCACTCCTTTGCACAAACTCTTCCTTCTACCTCAGCTACCTTCTTTGCACACCCACACATCTTCCAGGCATGAAACAGAAGCAGAGTGCTCCCTGAAGCCAGCCCCATTCCTCATCTGCCCCTACTCTCCCTACCAAACGCCCCTGATCTTTCATTTATAGTTTCCTTGCTGTCCCTTAACTCCTCTGACCTTATATATTATAGTTTTCTACTTGTTTTATCACCTTTACAAAAACTAGGCATGGTAGTAGACTTGTCTTTGTATCTACTGCCTGGCTTAGCACAGTGCCTGTCACAGAAAAAGCATTGTATAACTTTCTGTTAATCAATGAGTGAGCCAACTTTGCAAAGTAGCATGGCTGTACATGCATGTGTATGTGTGTGTATGTGTGTGTGTGTGTGTGATGTGTGCATTTCCCATCTGTGATGTGTGTCATTTGTTTCCCGTCACAAGGTCAGCTGGTAGAAGATCTACATTCAAACCTGTTAGAAATGTTATATTCTGCTTCTCTTATAAAATAGCATTTTTGTAGGTCCTACAGGCTCCCACTTCCTACCTACTTCTGGGGGTTCCCAATGTACTATGGTGCATCCTCCAGCCCCTTTGGCACAAGGAAGAGGGGCACCCCAGGCCTGTACATTTTCATTTGAAGAGAGTTTGCACTGACACTCACTGCACTCTGCAGCTATGGGCTGCCTAAGGGACTCCTATGTGACTTCTGTGTGACACCAAGCCCATTTCTTCTTGGATGATAAGAGTTTGTACTGTGATTTCATTCTCTCCAGCAGAGAAGGAGACAATGACTGAAGACACAGACTCTGGCACTGGCCTGGCTGGGTTCAAATCCCAGCTCTGCCACTTACAAGCTGTGTGACCTTAGACCTTTGGCTTTTACTTAACATCTGTCTCAGTTTCCCCATCTGTAAAATAAAGGTATAATTACTATGTATTTCATATGAGGTTATTGTAAGGATTTAATGAATTAATCTATGCAAAGTACTGGTACCTGACACACAGAAAGTGCTGTGTAGGGGTTAACTGTTGTTATTTTCTCTGGGCCTTCACACTGACAATCGTATTTGCCCACTGGACTGGGTACTCCCTGAGGGTGGCATGTATTTCTCATCCTTTTGGATCTCCAAAGGTGTAGCACGTAGTGCTGGGCATGACATAAGTTTCAAAAATTTCCCATTCAAAAATTTCAACAATTATTTTTCTTCTCTTTTCACCACACAATCAATCCATTAGCAAATGTTTAAGTTTTACCTTCACAGTATATGTATTGAATCTGATACCTTCCCACCACCTCCACTGTCATTTCTCTGGTCCATGCCAGGTTTCTTGCACCTGGGTTTGTGCCATGGCCTCCTAAGTGGCCTCCTTATTTCCATGCTTGCACTCTGTCATTTGTTCCCAGCATTGCAACCAGAGTGATCCTACCAAAACCAAAGGATCATGTTGTTCTGTTGCTCAAAACCCCCACTGGCTTTCATCTTTCTCAGAGTAGTGGCCAAACTTCTTACAGTGATCCCAAGGATCTAAATGACCCTGAATCCTACCCCATCCCACCATAGCTCTAACTTCCTCTATCACTCACCCTGTCATGAGTGACATGTGGCCTGTCATGAGTGACATGTGACATGTCATGAGGCCTCCTTGTTGTTCTCTGAACTCATAAAGCACATTCTCTCCCCAGGGCCCCTGTACTTTCTGTTCCATTGCCTGGATTGATTTTTGCCCAGAGACCTTCCATTGCATGCTACAGGTTTCTACTCATCTTACCAGAGAGGCCTTTCCTGGACACACCAAATATAATGCTATTTCTCTCCTCAATCCAGGATATCTCTTCTCATTCTTTTTTTTTTTTTTTTTTTTAAGGAGACAGAGTCTGGCTCTGGCTCTATCGTCTAGGCTGGAGAGCAGTGGCGTGATCTTGGCTCACTGCAACCTCAGCATTTCGGGTTCAAGCGATTCTCCTGCCTCAGTCCCCCGAGTAGCTGAGACTACAGGCATGTTCCACGACACCCAGCTAATTTTTTGTATTTAGTAGAGATGGGGTTTCGCCATGTTGCCCGAGCTTGTCTCAAACTCCTAAGCTCAAGCGATCTTCCCATCTCAGCCTCCCAAAGCGCTGGTATTACAGGTGTGAGCCACCACACCTGGCCTCTCTTCTCATTCTTACCTTGCTTTATTTTACCCTGTAGCACTAAGCACTGAGCACCACGTGGCATATATGGACATATTTCATGTCTTTCTCACTATATGGGACATAAATAGACGACTACACCTATCTTGTTCACCACTGTGTCCCTGATAACTGGATGCCCCAGGCAATGTGCTAGTGCTGAGTAGGAGAGGCCCAAAACCCAAGCTCTGAAAGCTCACCATCCCATGAAGGAGGGACACTCAGCAAAATAATAACAGCAATAATAATAATAAAGTAAATCCCATAAAGAATGAATAACATTCACTTGTGTTACGTGATAAGATGGAAAAGTTCAGGGTGTCATACAATACTGTCCATTAATCATAACAAACAGAAAATGTGCTCTGTATTCATGGGATTAATTCTAACTAGCACAGAAAGAAAGAAGTGGAAAAGGAACAAGCATTTACTGAGCAGTTAATATTTTCCAAACAGTCAGTTAGGCACTGGTGAATCAGCAGTGAACAAAATGATGTGGTCCCTGCAGTGATGCAATTTACAGCCTGGTGTGGGAGACAGACAATTAATAAAAACTACACAGATAATCTTGTAAGTTCTCTTGTGACAGCATGTTATGAAGGAGAAGTACAGGGTTCTGTGATTGTATTTAGCAGGGAGCCCCCACCATGTCAAAGGGGTTTAAAAAGCCTTCCCCTAAGAAAGTGATGTTTTAGCTAAGATGGAAGGATCTCTGATGTGTGGGGAGTGAAAGGCGTTGAGGAGGAGATAAAGGAGCATTTCAGGGTAAGGAAAAGACAGCAGCAAAGGCTCTAAGACAGGAGGGAGATTGGAGAATCCCATGAAATAAAGAGGATAATGCCTTTCAAGGAAGAATGTGGGGGAGGAACAAAGAAATAGGGGTAGAACAGGAGGTGGGAGCAGTGGAGTGCTGGTAAGTGATTAACAACCAGCTCTCAGAGAGGTGCGTGAATATATACATATAAACATTTATTTTAAATTTTACTGATAGAACAGGTAAGTAACACATGTTTTACAAATAATAATAAATATACAATTTCTGTATATTGTAAATTCCATGTAGCCAGTGAGTCAACTGGAATGTTTTCATTGAGTTTTGCCAAACTCTTGTATTGATAGCCAACTTACGGTTGCCTTTCAACCATGGTTTGACAAATGGAATCGCATTCCAGACCACTAATCCTTTCCCCAATATAAACATCGTTCTGAAATGTTATATGTGATCTACTGATAAACTATGATTTTCATACAAATTATCTTTGTTAAACTGAACCCTCTTTGAGTTCCAACTTTATGTATGTTGGAAATTCACTTGTTCGTGAGTGATGTGAGTAGCTTCTTTGCTGAATCAAATAATAGTTTTCATATACTGGGAGAACATTTCTTCAGTTACTGTGTGTGTTCTTCACAATGTAACAGCTACTAATATCATGCACTTTTAAGTTTAATCTCTTTGTTAACAGTTTCTTTATCACTAAGACTAAGGGTCAACAAACATTTTCTTTAAAGGGCCAAAAAGTAAATATCTTAGGCTTTGCAGACCATACCTAGTCTCTGTTATGTTTTACATTCCTCTAAAAATGTAGAACTTCTTAGCTTGAGGGCTGTATATAAACATCCATGGGCCAAATTTTGCACACTGACCTTAATTTGCCAACTTCTTAGACCAGTAGCTCTCAATGGAGAGAAACAGCAATTCTGCTCCCCAAAGCATATTTGGCAATATCTGGACACAGTTGTGGTTGTCACGACTCGGAGGGAGTGTCATTTAGTAAGGAGAGACCAGAATGCTGCTAAACATCCTACAATGCACAGCTTCTCCCTCCACAACCAAGAATTATGCAGCCCCAAATATCAATAATACCAAAGTTGAACAAGCCTGCCTTAGAAAATCGACAATACAATAAATCAGGTCTTGATTTGTAAATTTTTTTCATGTTATAAATATTCTAATCGTAGCCAATTTCAAACTACCAATGTAATGTCACCTACCAACGGACTTGGGGAGGATATAAACTGGCACAGCATTATATGCCACCACACAGATGCACTAGGCATAAATAAGCACAAGAGCATAGACGACCATAAAATAGAAAAATAATTAGGGCATGATCAGTTTTGAGTATTTATTACTTTTGTTTGTTTTAATGTCTTTAATTATAAGTTTATATAATTTAATTTTTGATAAGGGCTATGTTTAACAACAACCAGCTCAGAACGCCCTGAAAATTTAACAACGGACTCTCATGAACCAGGGTAAGCTGGCTCCAGGGCAGCCCTGGGAGAATGAAAGCTTCTTTCACTTAGTCCTTACAAGTTAGAAGCCAGACAGTATTATCTTCCTTTAACAAATGAGGAGACTAAGCCTGAGAGATTCAGGCAAAGAGACAAAGACTTATGCAAAAGAGACAAATCAGGGGCTTTAAATACAGGTTTGTTTTCTCCAAAGCTGATAGACTTTCTCCTATCCTGTACTCCACTATCAACCCAGGGAAAGTGAGATCAAAATATTTATTCTGTGAAATGCTTATCAGTACTGGGACATTTTAATTAATTGCTGAATAGAATAGAGATAGAAGTCATTAACATATTGTTAGTGATCAACTCTGGTATAATATTACAAATATAGCGGAAAGGCCATCCTGCCAAAAAAGATTTGCATCCATAGAAATTATTATTATTTTTATTAATATTTTTACTTCCTTATCCTTTCCAGGATTCTCTCTTTTCAATTAAACATCTGCACTCCTCACCTCTCCCCCTCAGTGAATTAGTTCACAACAGGTCAGGAACTGTAAGATTCTGAAACAAACAGGAAACAAAACAGGTAAACCTTGGATATTAGTATTTCAAGGGAGGGGTCTATGCCAGACTCTGAGGCCTGAGTGAGCACTACAGTCAGAGTACAGTGTCAGGGCATTCAGCTTCACAAGGGGTGGCCACAAAGGGGACACTGAAATGGACAAGGAAAGGGAAGGAGAAAGAGCATGGATAATCCAACTGGCCTCTCTCCCCACTGGCTCAGGCTTGGCTGTGAGTGTGAGTCTTTGTCCCAACATGGAATCAATCTATTGGAAAGTGCTTGGTGGCTGCAGCCTTCAATCACTTTTTTTTTCTTATTAGACACCACAGCGCTCCAGCAGCTGAGTTCTCAGAAGGAGACAAAATTTCCAAGACCTAAAGGCAACATGGTAGGGGTGGTACTGAAAGCATGGATGTTAGGGTCAGGGGCCTGGGTCTGAACTCTGGGTCTGATTATGTGACCTTCGGCAAGTCAATCTCTGGGACCTTAGTTTCTTCATACAAAAAAATATATATAATAGTAGGGAATGAATTCCTATGTCATAAGGTTATTGTAAGGATCAACCTGAAATATCACATGAAAGTGTGTGGTAAAAAACATTGAAGAGAAGAAAATGGCATACTCCACTAGATATGAAATCTTCCAGAAGCTAGCAGCCATGTGGGAGCCCCATCCACCCCTGTAGTCAGCTGGGTTTTTTTTTTTTTTTTTTTTTTTTTTTTTGAGACAGTGTTCTCTGTCACCTAGGCTGGAGTGCAGTGGCATGACCATAGCTCACTGTAATCTCAAACTCCTGGGCTCAAGCAATCCTCCTGCCTCAGCCTCCCAAGTAGCAGCTGTGACTACAGGCCTGTGCCACCATGACTGGCTATTTTTTTAATTTTTTTTTGTTTTTTTTTGTTTTTTTATTTTTGTTTTTTTGAGATGGAGTCTCCCTCTGTCGCCCAGGCTAGAGTGCAATGGCACCATCTCAGCTCACTGCAACCTCCCTCCGTCTCATAGGGTCAAATGTTTCTCCTGCCTTAACCTCTTGAGTAGTTGGGATTACAGGCATGCACCAACACACCTGACTAATTTTTGTATTTTTATTAGAGATGGGATTTCACCATGTTGGTCAGGCTGGTCTCAAACTCCTGACCTCATGATTTGCCTACCTTGGCCTCCCAAAGTGCTGGGATTACAGGCGTGAGCCACCATGCCCGGCCCTTGTTGATAATTTTTAAATTTTTTATTGCCCAGGCTGGTCTTGAACTCCTGGCCTCAATAGATTTTCCTGCCTCAGGCTCCCAAAGCACTGAGATTACAGGCATGAGCCATCGCACTATTTTAAGTAACTGAAATCAAGCTATTTTAAGTGACTCACTGAAGTCCCTGGGTCCATGTTGTGGAGAAACTCTTCTACAGATGGGTGAAGAATGAAGCTGAAGCTTCATCAGAGCTTGGACAGCCAGTGCTAATGATTAGAACCCTTTAAAAAGAAAATATCCACAAACTGCTTTATTGACTATGTAACCCAGGAGATAAAATATAATTATATTGTAGTTAGATAATATAACTATATTGTAGTTATATTGTACAGTCTCAAATGAGTTTCTTCGCTTACCTGCATCAAATGCATGTTGCTTTCATTATCTTCCCTGCCCCACTCTTCTTTTTAGAGGAGGCCTATATTGGTTATTTTATTTATTTTTATTTTTATTTTTTATTTTTGGAGACAGAGTCTCGCTCTGTTGCCCAGGCTGGAGTGCAGTGGCATGATCTCGACTCACTGCAAGCTCTGCCTCTCGGTTCATGCCATTCTCCTGCCACAGCCTCCCGAATAGCTGGGACTGCAGGTGCCCGCCACCACACTTGGCTAATTTTTGTATTTTTAGTGGAGACAGGGTTTCACTGTGTTAGCCAAGATGGTCTCGATCTCCTGACCTTGTGATCTGCCCACCTTGGCCTCCCAAAGTGCTGGGATTACAAGTGTGAGCCACCACGCCTGGCCTATTTTTTTAATTAAACAAGTCATTTAAATTTAAATTACACAATGATCATTGTAGAAAGGTTGGGACAACCTTTCTAAAAGTGTTTGTTAAGTTTACTGTAGAGTCTGTAAGTTTTCTGTAGAAAATACAGAAAATCAAAAAGAAGAAAATAAAATTCCCCCATAATCTTACAACCCACGTGTTATGGACTGAATTGTAATCTCCTCAAAATTCACAAGTTGAAGCCCTAATCTCAAATGTGATCATAGTTGGAGATAGGGCCTTTGAGGAGATAATTATGATTAAATTAGATCATAAGGATCGGACCTACTCCAATAGGACTGGTGTCTTTATAAGAAGAGGAAGACGTACCGGAAGTATGCATGCACAGAGGAAAGACCATCTGAGGACACAGCAAGAAGGTGGCCATCTTCAAGCCAAAGAGAGAAACCCCAGGAGAAAACAAACCTACCAACACCATGAGCTTGGACTTCCAGCCTCCAGAACTGTAAGAAATAAATGTCTACTGTTTAAGCCACCCAGTCTATGGTATTTTGTTATGGCCATCCTAGCAAACTAATACACCATAGATTCAGAGAATACACTGTTAATAGTTGATATGTTTTCTTCTAAATGTTTAAATACAGTTTTTTTGTTTGTTTATTTGTTTGTGAGACAGAGTATTACTCTATTACCTAGGCTGGAGAGCAGTGGTGCAGTCTCAGCTCACTGTAACCTCTGTCTCCTGGGTTCAAGTGATTCTCCCACCTCAGCCGCCCTAGTAGCTGAGAATACAGGCATGCACCACCATACTTAGCTAATTTTTATATTTTTAGTAGAGGTGGGGTTTCACCATGTTGGTCACGCTGGTCTCGAATTCCTGACTTCAAGTGATCCACCCACCTTGGCCTCCTAAAGTGCTGGGATTACAGGTGTGAGCCACCGTGGCTGGCCTTAAATGCATATAAATTTATATAAATCCTCATCTTTTTCATACTGACAGTATATACTATTTTGTTCCTGCTTTCCTCAATTAACATATCATAAATATTTTTATCACTAAACCTTTCATTACATATATGACTTAATGGCAGTACATCCAGTTCATAGATATAGGCCCTCCTTTAATTCTCAACTGTTGACCATTTAAGTTATTTCCAATTTTCCTCCACTATACAAATGATATTGCATTGATCATCCTTGGTAGCTAAGTCTTTGCCTACATCAATGATTATTTCCTTGGCCTGATTTTTAAAGGTGGAATCACTGAGTCAGAGTGAACACATTTTTAAGACTGTACAGTAAACTTAACAAACTACTTTTAGAAAGATTGTCCCAATTTAGATTCCCCTATTAGAGTTCAAATATTTCTATTTCTTGCCCTATTAGCAGCTCATATGGGCCTTGGTGGTTCTTTTTCTAGAGGAGGTTTTCGGTGAAATATCCTCAGGCTTCACCTACCACTCCCAGCAGATAAGCAACATAGACATTCAAGCAGTATTTGTTGAACTGTGCAATATGTCCCATTAGCGGTTCATAAAATCAATGTAGTGGGTCATGACTGGCACTTGTTTGTGTTCAATGAAATGGTATGTAAAAGAACAGCAGAGCAAATATTTGCATTGTGAGTAAAAACATCCATTAATAGAGCTTTTATTTACTTGTATATGTGTGTGTTGATGAGATCTAGATTTCAAGGTAACACTGTTGTAAGGTCACAGTTTAGAAAGTTTGAAAAGTACTAGTGCGTCAAAAGTTCATTAAATCGGGGCCCCAAAGACTTTGATTCTGGGCCTAATTTGAAGGGGAAGGAAGGCGCACAAAATTAGCTACTGAAAAATATATACCATAAGTTATGGTTTATAATAGCGGAAATTATACATTTCAGGGCATGGAAAACAATCTGCACCTCCCTTCTCCATGTTATTTTAGCCACATTACATCTATGATTGTCGATCTGCCTCTGCCTCTCCCTAGCTGTGTTTAATATTCTGCAGTCATTTGAAATTATTAATAATTTTAAACCAGAGGTACCATATTTTTACTTTGCACTGAGCCCCTACAACTTATGTAGCTATTCTTATCCATTAACTCAGACAACATGCCGTCTTCCTGACAGAAAAGTGGAGTTCATTTATTTGGCAATGCTGAGAGCTGAAGCAAGAACTCGCAGCCTTGGTGGATAAGGTAGGAGCTGCTTTGAGGGTTTATGACATACACTATTGCAAGGTATCAGCTGTGCACTAGACCACACACAAGGCAATCTGTAGCTGTTTAGAACTTTTGTTCTGCCCAAGGCTTGTGTTCAATTGTTTCAGTCCCAGCTGGAATAGATTGTCCAAACTGCATTCAACTATTAAAAAGAAGTCTTAAAATAGGATGACCCACTTAAAAGCATGTGCTACTATATGGGTTAATTGGATGTGAAACATTCACAGCAGGTCCTCAATAAAAGATATAATAGAAAGATGAAGGTCACTGTTGGGCCTGAGTACTATATTATGTCCAACCAGCATTGAAAACCCAAAGGTTGCTAAATGATTAATAGGTAGAACAAATTACCATATTTGGGGATATGGCCTGTTTTATATTTGGAAAAGCCCCCAACTATTTGTGAAATCTAGCTGATAGCTCAATGGTAAACTATCTTTCTTCAACAGAGATAAAGCTACTTATCAGAAAAGTGTGAAGTTAGAGCTTTCGCAGTGATTGTAATGACACTTTTTCACTATTCTTTGTGTGCTTCAGGGGCTGGAAATAGGTTGTAACTACGGAGCAAAGTCAGATATGATGACAGTCAGAAAGAATACTGGCCTCCTTAGAAATGATTCTGAAACAGAGGAGCCAACCAGGTACTTTTCCACAGGAACCAATCAGTCTTTACACACAGAACAAGTATTTATCAAGCATCTTCCACTCAAAGGCTTTGAACATCCTTTGCAGAATTCCCTAATCAGACATGGTTCGTGGCAGTTTTCTCTCTCCTCTGTGCTCTCAAAGCACCCCATGCTCACCCTCTCAAATTATTTTTTATTCTTTATTGTGAATGTTTATTTTTTTTACCTGTCTCCTTCACTAGCCTTGAAGTTACTTGAAGGTAAGTACTGTGTTATTGTTTTTTTTAATCTCTGTATCCCTAGACCTGGAACAGCACCAAGCCTGCTGCAGGTGCTTGATAAATGTGTACAGTTAAGTAAAAGAACAAATGGCATATGATATATAAAGAGCTCTTACGAATCAATATAAAAAAGACCAACAGCACAAAAGTGAAATGGGTGAAGCATAGAGAAGGCAGTACACAGAAAAGGAAGTGTAAAGGACTGTTCAACACATAAAAGGACATTAAAACTCAATCATAATATGAACCGTAATAAAAGACAAAAAAGAAAATGTGTAAATGACTATTAAATCTTTTTTTTTTCTTTTTTCTTTTTTTTTTTGGACAGTCTTGCTCTTTTGCCCAGGCTGGAGTGCAGTGGTGTGATCTCAGCTCACTGCAACCTCTGCTTCCCAGATTCAAGCGATTCTCATACCTCAGCCTCTCACGTAGTTGGGACTACAGGCACACACCACCACGCCTGGCAACTTTTTTTGTATTTTTAGGAGAGAGGGTTTCGCCATGTTGGCCAGGCTGATCTGGAACTCCCAGTCTCAGGCAATCCATCTGCCTTGGCCTCCCAAAGTGCTGGGACTACTGGCGTGAGCCACTGTGCCCAGCCTAAATGGCTGTTAAGTCGATTAAAAGACATTCAAACTCAATCACAATAAGAGAAATGCAAACCACACTGAGGTATCATTTTTCACCTATTAGATGGGCAAAGATAAAAAGAAGTTCTACCCACACATATTGCTGGAAATGATGCTAATTGGTACAATCTCCAAGGAGGACAAATTGCAAGTGTTCATAATCTTTGACTTAGCAATTCCACTTCCCAGAATTTATCCTAAAAGATATATGCACATATGTATAAAGTGATATGTGAACGCATAGCTAACTAACTGCACCTTTTCTGGTATGCTCCAGAGCTGGTTATTAGAACATTGAAATGCTTGGGCCATGCCTGTAATTCCAGCACTTTGGGAGGCCGAGATGGGTGGATCACCTGAGGTCAGGAGTTCAAGACCAGCCTGGACAACATGGTGAAACCCCGTCTCTACTAAAAATACAAAAATTAGCGAGGCATGATGGTGCACACCTGTAATCCCAGCTATTCAGGAGGCCGAGGCAGGAGAATCACTTGAACCTGGGAGGTGGAGGTTGCAGTGAACCAAGATCGTGCCACTGCACTCCAGTTTGGGTGACAGAGCAAGACTCTGTCTCAAAAAAAAAAAAAAAAGCTTACTTATTGATGAGTAAATGCTGCTGTCTTGCCATACAATCCCTCCCCAAGAACTCCTAGCCCTTGCTGCAACCCAGCAAATCAACAGGTAAATGCCTGAGACCACATGGTTCATCTGGAACCCTGCTTCAGCACTATGGCCAGCATCATTCTGATTCATCAGTGCCCATGCTGTAATAGCTGTTAAATATTTGAGTATCACTCCTATATTCAAGGTTATTTACTGCAGCACAAAACGCAATAGCAAAACTTGAGAAATAACCTAATCAATAGCTAATGTTTACTATGTGCCATTCACTATTCTAAGTACTTGACATTAATTAACATATTTAATCCTCACAGCAACCCTAAGAGGAGGTGCAATGGTAATTGCCAGTTTACAAGTGAGAAAACTGAGGCACAGAGAAGTTAAGTAAGTTGTCCAAGATCATATAGCTAATATGTGATCAAGCCAGAAGTCTATCAAGGTAGTCTGATTCTAAAGTCTATGTTCCTAAAATCAAAGTCCTTCAGGAGGGATTGATGAAATAAATTAGGGTTTATCCATGGAACAGAGTATTCTACAGCCATGAAGAAGATGGAGAAGCTCTTTATAAACATGATGGAATACTCACTAAGCTACACTTCTAGTTGAAAATAAAGCACAGAAAACTGTGTGCAGTAGATATCTGATGTGTGGATAACATATATATGTGTATGTGTACATATGTATGTGTATATCTATCAAATATTGGATATGTATCACATATAAATGTGTGTATGTATATGTAAAATCACAAAATAGGTAAGTGGGATATGTCTGGAATGATATACAAAAAAACTGGTAACCCTAGTCACGTGCCTCTGGGGGACAAGTTATTAGGAAAAAATGCTTGCTGTGTGTGCCTTTTGTGCCTTTTTAATTTTATACCATGTGAAAGTTTTGCCTGTCTTAAAAATTAAACTACAAATTGATCATAAAAAAGAACGATGTGACACATACATAAAAATTCTGAGGCAGAAAATAAAAAGAGCTTAGAAGGAAATAGAAAAGGCATGTAGCTAGCCAAGGGTGGGCGAGATTCCAAGCTCCTGGTCATGAGGAATTGCTGAGCACTTGAGTAGGGGATTTCAAGGATATTTGGAGGGTGGGGGAGGGCATCCTAGGGGGAGAAGCTGAGTTAGGCAGACTGACAAATTTTAACAATAGTGATCCACACATGAGGTGAAGGGCCCTGGAGGCACCTGCGCCCTGCACAATTCCAAGTGGATGCATGGAAACCAAGAAAGATCTGTGTGTGCAGAGGGTCTAAGAGGGGCTGTCAGGGCCCCCAGTGGCTGAATGAGTTTAGAAGCCAGGGAAATTCAGAAGAATAAAAACCAGAAGTGCCCCAACCTCATCCTGCCCCCACATCCATTGCTGACAAGGAACGAAGCTGTGGAGCTATCCCCAAGGAACTGGGCGAAAAACAAAGAAGTAATTGAAGGGTTGGGAGAAAATAGGGCCAAGGAAAAGCAGTTCAAGAAGCTGGGATTGTTGGTTCTGAAGGAGGAAAATTACTATCCCCTACTAAACGACGCATCGTTGTTAGTGGGACAGTGACCAGCTGTTCTTGGCCGCCACAAAGGAGACAAAGAGGGAAAGGGCTTCGACGCAGCATAAGCAATTTAAATCAGACCCAGAGAAAATCTTTCTGTCAGAATAAAGCTAAGTTACTAAGCACCGAAGGGACAGATTCTCAGGGAAGATGTGGTATCACTATCCCTCCCTCCAGATTAGACTTGGGGATGTGGATGTCAATCAGGTTTGAATCCTTCTGCTGGACAAGTCAGTCACCTTGCCTGCTTCCCAGTGTCTTCATCTTAAACTCTGGGAATAAATACCAGCCTCAAAAAGTTGTCATAAGGACTAAGAGATCCTGTATATAAAGCCTTTAGAACAGGGCCTTACATATAGTAAATTGTCATTAAATAGCAGCTAGTGCCCTTTAGGGCAAAAGAGACAGTGGCTACTAGCCATGGTTTTAAGTGACTGAGACAGTTACTTGGGATGGTCTGAAGGTCTCTTTGATTCAAGAAAATATCCCAAGTGTGTCATCAATAATGTTATATATATATATAATATATACATATATAAATATATATATATAATGAAATCTTGACTTTTCTGAAATAAATATTTATTTTATTCACTTTATTTTTTAGAGATAGGGTCTTGCTCTGTCACCCAGGCTGGAGTGCAGTGCCATGATCATGGCTAACTGTAGCCTAGAACACGTGGCTTCAAGGGAGCCTCCCACTTCAGCCTCCTGAATAGCTAAGATTGGAATAAATATTAAACCATTCATTTCATCTGCTTTGGTTATAAGTTCTGGTGTCAGTCATTTTCCCAAAAATCACATTTCTAACAACCTCACTCTCTGGATGCATATCATACAGAGCAGAGTTTTTCAAGAATTTGGACTATGACTTACAGTAATAACTTTCATATCATAGCACAGTGACACACACATTTGTACACATGTAACTGAAATGAAAGCTTACAAGAAAATACTTAGACTTTCTATGTGTCATCTATTTTGATATTTTCTATTTTATTTTACTCTTTCATTTTTTAAAAACACTTATCCTGACCCTCTAGATTGATTTTGTGAAACAATATTTATCCAAATCAGTAAAAGAAGTGCAATTACATTCAAAGTTTTCCTTTTGATGAATATTATGATTTTATTTTATTTACTCTTAAACGTTTATTTTAAAAGCTTCTGTATGTGTTTATATACGTGTGTGCACCCCTGCCTGGCAAGTGCCCTGTTTATTCTGCCTTTGAACTTATCTACCACTTAGTGTTTGAAAGGAAAGATATTCCTAAGACTGGGAAGTGGAAATAGGTTAGTGAGAATGCGTACTCCACTTTACCTTGGGTAGTGGGGAGGACCTCCAAGGAATAGCTACTTGGGGCTTCTAGAAAGACTGGGCTCTACTCCCAGGGATTCCAAGTCCTGCTAAGTATTTGGGCACGCCAAGTGTGGTGCAGAAACCACTGAACTGCAAGGTCTCATGCAGACTGGGACAATGGATAGTCTTAATTGCAAACACCACTGATGGTGTTCTGTGGTGGGCAAAGTTTGACTACAGGTAAGATCTTGACACAACTCTGGAGCAGAGTCTTAAATGATGATCAAGATTTATTTTCTAGCCAGCTTAACAAAACAGCAAACTGGTTTATTTTTTTCCTAGACTTGAGTTTCTAGTCTGAGTTTTAAACCTGCTCACTCCTGGACCTTGGTGGTACTTCTGCAGCTCTGGCTGAAATCTTCCTTCCTGGACCATGCAGACTGTGGCCTTTGAGAGCGCTGCTTCTGCCACATCAGAGAAATTTCTCCCCTGGTCCAGCCCAGCCAATCAGACTCTACCCCTGGGGTATATGCTCCCAGGTTGGTGTCTTACAAGCAGGACTGGGACAATAGGCAAAAGATCTACACCAATCTCTGGGATTTTATGTTTCAGAAATAAACTCATCCTCCTACTACAACGATTCATCATCATCTATCATATTGGGAAGATATAAGACAAGGTAATACTGTGGGGAGACACATCTCACTGTGGGATGATGAATTATTCCAGACATAAGACACTGTCATCCCAGCCTTCTCTTTCCGGTCTCTAGGCAAGGGAAGTGAGTGTGTCTGTATCAGGCTTGAGGATCAGATATTGTGCATGAAGCTGAGAAGAGTGAATGCTTTGTTATTTCATCAAAGTTTGTTTTCAAAGGTTATCCCTCCCTGCTGCTATATTTATCAAAGAGAAACAGATTATCATCAGAACAAGGCCCAGCATTATTTTATAAAGAAAGCTAGATCATTACTCATTGGGTTTTAATTACTGGGTTTAATTTTGTTGATGCCTACTTAAATTTTCTTCTTCTGAAGAAAACTCTCGTATGTCTCTTCCTCAGTAAAATCCCTTCTGATGTTATTATTATATATCTGTGAGTGCACATTCCTGGTTTATTAACACTTTTCCTTAATTGATTTTTAGAATTCAGTTCCAAACACCAATCTCTATGAATCACTTTGGTAATATCTGCTCTGTGAGTCCATGGCCAAAGATCAAATACAACTAACTGTGGGATTTTTCATTAATGGCTAATTTGTTAAAGTATTGCTCTTATAGCATAACATTAAATCACCTATCAGCAAATGTGAGTTCCCTGGACTTGATTGCTGAATGCACAATATTGAAAGCAAAGATATTATCTACATGGTAAAATGAGCAAACGTGTCTATAGCAACCACATACAAAGTCTAAAGTTATTATCAGACCTGGACTTCATTGTTTCCCTCCTAAGGTGTAAAAAGACGTAAGATGAAGAGGATTACAAAAATCAAACCGATCTTTAGCAATAGCAGGAAAAGGAATATGTGACTATCAATCAGGCCTGTGAGGGGTGGGGGGTGTTTAGATCCCTCAGCCCCTTCAAAAACAGAAGTTATCTTCTGGTACAATTTAATATGAGAAGAACCATATTTTCCACATCAGAAACCTTGATGCATAGTGTAATGAGGATGACTGTAGTTATGGCACAGCACTCCCTACTTTGCCCTAATTCATTCATTAATTCACTCATTCAATACATATTTATTGAGTCATGGTGCTGGGCCAGCCGCTTGTTATACAACACAAGGCTGATGCATTTTCTATCTTCATGACGCATATTATCTAGCAAACTCTAAACCTACTTCATATTTTTTAAAATGAAAAAATGCATAAAAGTAAAAAGCAACTGAACGTAATTGAGACAAATCTTAATATAAAACTCTATGGCTGCAAATAGAAGAATCAAAGAAAATTAGATAATCATCATACTTGTCATGTATTGACCTGCCATTTTTTATGTAATTGATACTTACTCAGAGTTTCCAAAGTAGATCCTGTTTTCTTCTGTACAGCCAAGGAAGCTGAAGCTGGCTACGGAGCTTGCCTAAAGCCAAGGCTAGAAAGTCCAAATAGTGGGGTGTGAACCAAGGCCCATCAGTCTTCCAACACTTACACTCTTTCCCTATGCAGGGGAATCTCTGGGCAGAGGACTTTTCCTTCATTAAGAATCCGAGGGATCTGGGAGTGCTTGCTGGACATGAAAACATAGCTATTCTTCTGGCAGTTTAGGCACCAAAAACCACAACTAATACAAAGAACAGAGAAGAAATATTACTGCATTCTCACAATGCAGCTACCACTAAGGGTTTCCTTCCGGGAATGTGAGTAGGTTCCTGGAAGGAAACCCTTAGTGTTAGCTGCGTTGTAAGAAGGCGAGAATATTTCTTTCTGTATTAGGTAGCAGAAAAGAATATAAGCTCCTTAAGTGCAAAGGCCACTATTATTGATCTTGGTTTCTATCCTTGGGTTGACCATCAGGTTTTACACATAGCCCAGGTGCTCAATAAATGTAAGATCAGAGGGTGAAGAAAAAAGAAAAGGCAAATGGAAGTGGGAGTGGGTCTGGCCCTTGGTCATCTAGTCTCACTGAGTTTCTCACAGCTGGTTCCATCACAGTTTGTCAGGTGTTCTGGGGTTTCTATTTTTCATCAAACACAGTCTTACAATTCTACAATCTTTAAGCTCAAGTACTGCATCATGTTGGCATAACTGAAGGAGACATACCTAGAGCATATTTGCTAGTTCCTCAGAGAAATGTTTTGTAAGGATTTGCCATCTGTTTTTTAGAGACTATTGGATAAACAACTTTCATCTGCAAATCATTTTTGTTTCTTCTGAAATATAACAGTTGAAATGACCGTGAAGACATGGTCATTTGTGTTACCCTCATTATTAAAGTCCATGCAAAAAATTGTTTCGCTAAGCTTATATGCTTTCTTATGTTATGTATGTAACTCATCATGTTTCTACTTTTTGGTCTAGCTTCTAGAAACTTCCAAGTTTGGACCCTCTAATTGTAGTTTAATTCATTTATTTATTCATTCAGTGAACATTTATGGAAAATGATTACTTTAGTTTCATTATCTTGTCCCTGCCTCATAGAGCTCTGATTTCCTTTTTGTCATTATTGTAAGTGTTTTTCTATTATATGTTTAGTACAATGTATTTTTATTACATGCATCTTTTGGAAGTAGCCAGGAAATAATAAATGTAAGTTATAAATAACTAAAGTAGTTTTATCGTAAATGTGGTAAGTCCTGGGACATACAATTGCATAGGAGCTAAGCACACAGGGCTTGGAATCCCATAGCCTCTAGAGTCAAATCTCAGTTCTGCTCCACTAGCAGTATAAACTGAGACAAACTATGCTTTCTGAACCTCAGTTTGCCCACCTGTAAAATGGGGCTAAGAATTCCCACATGAGATGTTTATGAAGATTAAATAATGTATAAAAAGCACCTAGCATGGCCTGGCAGATGGTAAATGTTTAATAGTCACTACTTGTGTTAAAGCAGGTAAACATACAGCAAATAATTCCATGCGTAAATACCTTGTCTCTGAGGTGGGTTGAGCTTGCTTTCCATGAAAAATAAATGGACATTTTTAAAGCCTCACATTTTAAATTAATTTTAAACTATTTTCTTTTAGTCTTCTCCAAGATTCTCGACCATATTCCATCACCCCTTGTTGTTGAGTCCTCTTGTCTAATTATAAACTAAATTCTGGCTTGTTAGCAAGAAAGATTTTTCTCAGGCTCTGTTCTATAAACAATACCAGAGAAATCACAGATGCCTTGAAAACCAGGAGGGCTCTCCCAGTCTGCAAGTTCTTATTTTTTTGTCTTAAAGAACCACAAATGACTCTGACTTTAAAAGTTGTGTATTTCCTATCAACAAGCACAGTACATTAAGCCTGTCTCTTCTATAACACACATAATACTGTCTTATAATGTTTATTTCCATGGCTGCCTCATCCAAAAACTTCTTGAAGTCTGGCAGCCCATCTCATTCCCCATTCATCCTCTGTTCCTAGCCCAGTAGCAAGCATATAGTAGGTGCTCAATAAATATTTGTTGAATCACTGAATGAACCAATCAATTAATGAAAACTACATGAAGACAAGGACCATGTCTAATGTAGTGTGTTGTCTTCTGGGGCACTTATCAGAGTGAATGAATGAATGAACAAATGAATATCATTTAACCGAGTCCACTTGAGATACAAATAACTTTTAAAATAAGAACAATTTAAACATGATTTTTTACCTTCAGCCAGAAAACGAGAATGTTTTAAAATCTCAGAGTCAATTTTTAGAGAACTTTCAAAGCCACGCCCAGTGTTTAAGAGATTGACTATTTTCCTCATGACTATTTGCACCAAATTCTCAAACATTACTACTAATACAAAATTATCAAGTTCACATAACATTTTGGAGTGGAATCTTGGTGTTGTACTTTCTCCTTAGTGACAGGAGAAGCTTGGGCAGAGAGCGGAGAGGGGTAAATGGACCCCCAAGTCCCCAAGATGGAGACTGAGTTTAGCAGGGCCCACAGCTGGATCCTGGGCTGTGTTCTTCCTAGGACTTGGCACAGTCAGAAGACTGTTAAAGGAAGCCGGCCAGGAGTTCATTTAGTACAGAAACCCAGGAGACTCTAGGGAAATAACTCTTCCAAAGTTGGATTCAAGGGTAACAAGCCAGTATAAAGCTGAGGGGTGGTTCTACGTCTTTCCAATTGTGAACTCATTACTTACTCAAGTGCTCTCCCTGTCACTCATGATGCTGGCACACACATGAACCTCAGTTCCTTTCCTGGGTTTTCACACACACACACACCCATACATAAAACACAACGTCACAAGACCTTTCTTTGTGTGACAGACAAAAAACTTTGGGGGGGCAAGATTTCTGTCAAGTAACTTGGTACCCCTTCCTCTCTCCTCTTTGTAGGAAAAAAAATATATATCTTCATACAGGGAAACATCCAGACTCCTTTTATTCTACCTTCTCTCTGCCAAAGCTTATATTTTCACACTCAAATGGCTCTTAAAGATATATTCCTAAACAAAGGCACTTCCTTCCCTAAGATGAATCTTATACCAGCTATTAAAGAATTATTTTTGCCACCTCAACAGAGATTCCTAATGGTTTCTCAATATCCATTCTTGCTATATTCACTCAGAACCCTTAAATTTTAGCTGGGTGTATGGACACCCAGAATAAAGGCTGTCTTTTTCAGCCTCTCTTGCAGCTAGGAGTAGCCACGGAATATGAGCAGACCTCATGTGAGCAACTTACTAGTCATGGAGTATGTCCTCCACTTTCTTTTTACCTCCTTCCTATTGGATGAAACGTGGACCTGATGGTGAAGGCTGGAGCAGCCATTTTGGACCATAAATGAATGGTATGTATTGAAAATGACAGAGCAAAAAGATAGAAGGAGCTTGGGTCGCTAGCACTACAGAGCTGCTGTTCCTGTCCCAGACTATTTATACTCTGACTATTACGTGAGAGAGAAATAGACTTTTCCCTTGTTTAAGCTACTTTTGTTTTGGTTCTTGGTGACTGCCACTAATACTGTATCTTGCCAAATATACCTCTTTACCCAGATATTGGCAAACATCAGCAGCATCAACAGTTATGTGACAGGCATTCTAATCAGATTATCCATTAGAGTGAGCCCTGCTCATTTCTCTTGCGTTATTGTTTTCTTCTTTCATGTAGAATCATTCAGCAGACTCTTATCAAGTTAACAGACTTCTATTGTTTTGGGTTATAAATTTAAAATGTTAGCATTTTATATGCAATGCGATGGGATTTTTCTCAACCAATTCCAATTAATCTTGCATGTTGCTGAATTTAACTTTAGTTTACATTTACGTTCAATTTAAAATTTCTATGTAGATTTTATTGTTTATAACTTTTATTTCTTTCAGATTTTTTTGAAAAAAGTATAGTCTTCAAATGTTCAGAAAAAAACAAAATTATTTAACCCCAAGAAACCACTAGCAATCAAATTCAAGAAATCTTAGGATTTTGTCAAATTTGTTTCAATTCTTTATTTGAAAGAAATAAAACCCTACATACAGTTGGAAAATCACTAGCAATCAAATTCAAGAAACCTTAAGATTTTTTTCAGATTTTTTTCAGGTTTTTATTTTAAAGAAATAAAACCTTACATATAGTTGGAAGCCCTGTGGACCCTCCCGGATCCCATTCTCCATCCTTCTTCCCTTAAGGTAGCCACTCTCATGAGTGTTGTGTGTTGTGTGTTATCATTCCTACATATATATTTACACTTTTACTATCTACCTAATCATAAGTATCAGTGTGTTTTCAAATTTTAAATAAATAAATTATAAGAATATCATTCTGCAATTTGCTTTCTTATTCAACATTAGATTCTTGTTCATTAATTTTAATGCTATTTTATAATTATTCTGCAATGTATTCATTCTTCCATTAATGAACATTAAGGTTGTTTTTACTTTTTCACTATTTCAACCAATGCTTCAGTGAACTTTCTAACTCCAGATGCAAAGGCTCATTTTCTAGAATGTGTGCCTAGAAATGAAATGGTAGTGTTATAGTGTATGCATATTTTAAATTTTAATAAACTTTGCTAAACTGCTCTCCAAACTTGCTCTACCAATTTATACTCTCATTCCTTTATATCTTTACTAGTATATGATATTGTCAGATTTTTTTACTTTTTGCCAATACAATGGGTATTCAATGGTATCTCATTATCATTTAATTGGCATTTCTTTGATTACTGGCTAGGTTTACTCACCACTTAGTTTTCTTACTGTGATTTATTTTACTATTGGGTTATTTGGCTGTTCCGTTCATTGATAGCTATTCTTTATATTTTGAGAATCTTAACCTTTTTTAATTATAAGCATTGCAAATATTATCATCTCCCAGGCTATAAGCTGTCTTTTAATTTTGATGTACATAATTTAAACATTTTAATGTTACTTCTTTCTATGAATTGTGCTTTTGTCTTCTGATGAAGAATCCTCTCCTACCTGAAATCATAAAAACGTCCCTCTATATTTTAAGCTAATAATTTTAAAGTTTTGTTTTTCAAATACAGATCTTTAATCCATGGAGAAGTAAATATCATTTGAATTTAAATGTTTTAATTCTAGGAATAACAAATTATGGGTCTTATGGCATTTCAGGGATTGGTGAAAGAAAACAAAAGGAACCAGATTTTGAAAAAGTATAAATAGCATTCAAAAGTATCCAGAAAAATATCATAAATAGCTGAAAGAATTCTGTCATATGTCAGGGGAGGGGTCAAATTTTAAGTACTTTTAGGATCTTCTCATTAATTTCTCATGCAGCGTGTGATCCTTGGTTTATGTACTGAGCTCAGTGGGTGCACCACTCCAGGTCTGCTCATCCTCACACACTCTCCAGCCTTGGCCCCTTGCCTTTCTTCCCAGGCTGGAGGAATCCCAGAGAAGACTCACATCTCAGCTGCTGCCACCGTCACCTCATATCCTAACATCTCCAATTTTCTTAGCCTCCTTGGGAATGAGGACTGGGCTTAGGCATGGAACCTCAGCACGTCCTTTGTGCAGGTTCAACCAGACTTAACCCCATGGAGTCTCTAGTTTTCCCAGCTCACAGTTACCCAGAGGGACTGGCAAATGAGGGAGACTCAATGGCCTGAAGAGCTGACTTTCACCAATGAGACAGAAGATGAAAACAAACTTGCAAATAAATTTCTTGCCCTTATTCTTCTTCCACAGCATATTGTTCTGAGAATCAGTGACTCCACATGACCACTCTGGAGAAATCCCACATTAGTCAGCAATGTTTTCCTAAGAAGCGGTGCCTAAACTTGGCAGCATACCAGCTTGTATTGCTTTCCCTCCTTATCTGCCCTTTTCCCTCTCTTTGTCTTCTGTAGGATTGTGTCCCTCTTTTCAAAAAGCAATAGCATGTACGTTTTGTTTCATACTCTCCTTCTAGGGACTCCAGACCAACAGAATTGGCTTAAATTTTTTTTTAAATGTTATTTATCAGTAAACAAAATTCAAAATGTTTATTAAAGCTGGTAAAAAGTTCTATTAAAGATGTTAAAACTATGATCAATAAATGTTGTAAATACTGTATACATGAGTTGGTTCATTGGCAAGTCAATCATTTGGAGAATTGGCTTGCTTCTGTAGAAGGGAAGACAAAGAGAAGTCCAGCAATCTGAGTACTGTTTAGAAGATACATCCAATAGGAATTTGTTATGAACTCAGTGTGAAGGTTAGGGGATGGATGATATTAAGGATACCCCTAGGTTTCTGTTTTGGGCACCTGAATGAATGGCAAGCCCATTCACTTCATTAAAGCAGAAGGAGGGGATTTGTGTGTGTGTTAAGGCTGAAGACTGTCAGGGAGGGCTGAAGACTGGATTTGGGCTGAAGACTGTCATGGAAGATGATGAGTTCATGGAATCTGAGGGGTCTGAGATATTTTGTAGGCATTTGTACAAATGGGTCTAAACTTCATGTAGTTCTGAGTTGGAGTCATTGATTTTTTAGTGCTATGATGAACACTGCTAATTGACGAACAACCTCTTCTCTCATCTGCCTTGCTAACAGAACCCCAGTTTTGTTCAGGCAGTGATGTACTCAGTTTATGTGATGAATAAAAATTAAGCCAATCATGGTAACCCCATTTCTCTTTGTCACTGATTGGTTGAGGGTGCACATATAATCCATTTCTAAGGCAAGGGAAGTCTACTGGGGAACTTCTAAGAAAGATTTTCCTCCCTGATAAAACAGCATGAGAAGAAATCCCACTTCCGCCTTCAAAACTTCCTGCCTTCTCACTTTAAACGTGTTACGATAGAATCTAAAGCTTGGAGTTCCAGCCGCCATCTTGAAGCCATGAGACAGCTCTGTGAATGGCGGCGCTGAAAGGCAGAAACAGCCCAGGTTTCTGATGACACCTCTGAGCCCCTGAGCCAACCCTGGAACAGACTATCTCCAGACTTATTGTTCTCTGAGATACTTAAATATCATCATTGTTAAGCCGTTATTGGGGACGCTGACATTTGCAGCAAGTTTCCCAACGTCATACAGACATCTTCTACATACCCTTGAGAAATGGAGTCATAGAAGTAGATGAGGCTGGCAGAGAAGGTCTTGGATAGAACTCAGAAAAATGCCAATGTTAAAAGGACATAGAGGAACCTGCCAAGCGGTATGAGAAAACTAGCCCAAGAGATGTTAACCATCCCGTATCACAAAGCTAACAGTAGTTACAATATAGCAGTTCCACGAGGAAATAAATGTTTTAAATGTAACTCTGAAAATACTCTGATTCTACAATAGTGGATACAAATCATTATGCATTTATACAAACTCATAGAATGTACAACACCAAGAGTGAACCCCAATGCAAACCATGGTCTTTGAATGATAAAGATGTGTCAGTGTAGGTTCACTGATTGTAAAAAATGTAGCACTGTGGTGCTGGGTGTTGCTAGTAGGAGAAGATGTGCATTTGTGGGGCAGGGGTATATGGAAACTCTATTTTCTCTTCGATTTTGCTGTGGACCTAAAATTCCTCTAAAAAATAAAGTATTTTTTTTTAAAAAAAGAATGTAACTCAAAACGATCCACTTGGCTGTGTAATTCCAAATCTGTTCAAATATTTAGCCAAAGATAAAGTGAAAAACAGAAACCATAGGTTTTTAAAATCTAAATAAAGATTTTTTAATTTATGGGACCTTCATTCTTTGTTTCACCCCATCATTCCAAATCAAGAATTAGTTTGGAGTCATTTGTTGATAAAGTGAACATCTTTAAATTCCATGCTTAAGAGTTTCCTATGGGTTTGGGTCATGAAATTCACTTGGCCTTGGAGAAATAATTGCTTGTCAGCATGAAGCCAAGCTGATGAATAATTCTGACAGCGTCATGCACCAAATTAGTGAACTGGCCAACTTCAAATTTCTCTACTAGCTACTGTTTTTGCCAAGTGTTTAATTGTGAATGGATGTGATAAGTTATCCCTCTCCCTGCACTTAGAATAAATATTTGTAGGCTCAGTGACATTACACTATCCTTATAATGCATTTATTCTTTCCTTGTGCTAGTGATAATTTAAGGGCATAATACTGTGTTGTATCATAGCATAAAAGATGAGGTCAGAGAATACTTTATGTGAGATAATAGCGCAATTTTAGAAATGTTCAAGGTAAACTAATTTAGCACAAGGAAGAGGAAAGGGCATGGGAAAGAGCTCTGAAGTTAGTCAGAGTTGGTATTGAATGTTGGCCTCACCGCTTAGAAACTGTGAGAAATTAAGCAAGTTTCTTATACTTCCTGAGTGTCCGTTTTTCATCTGCCAGATGGAGATAATAATATCAACTCCATAGGGTAGTTCTGAGAACTAAATCATGTCTGCAAAGAGCTAGCATAGTGCCTCGCTCATAGTACATTGTTAATAAATAACTAAAAGTCCTAAATCCATACATTTATAGATTTAATATTGGAAAAGGTCATGGGGGCTAAGTATTTGTTAACTATGTTGCAAAAACATTCTTCCCAATCAGTCACACGTTTCCTTTCTTTTCTTTCTCTTGAGACAGAGTCTCGCTTTGTCACTGTCACCCAGGTGGGCGGATCATGGCTCACTGCAGCCTTGACCTTCAGGGCTCAAGCGATCTTCCCACCTCAGCCTCCCAAGTTGCTGGGACTACAGGCATGTGCCACCATGCTTGGCTAATTTTTGTATTATTTTTATAAAGACAGGGTTTCACCATGTTGCCTAGGCTGGTCTCAAACTCCTGGACTCAAGTGATCCTCCCACCTTGGCTTCCCAAGATGTTGAGATTACAGGCATGAGCTACCACACCCAGTCAGTCACACATTTCTTAGCTTTGTCTATAGTGTATTTCTTTGGGCAAAAAAAAAAGTCCCATTTTTATACAAATTATTTGCTTAAGATTTTTCATCCATTTATAAGTGGGATGGACATAAATTTCCTTCTGAGTGTGCTCGCTGTGTCACTTGTTCCATGATTGTCTCTCAGCTCCAAGCCTGCCCTTCCATGCTTTGATTTGACATGCTGGAGCTGGAACTCTGAAAACTGTATTTCTGCCTTGCCAGCTGGCTTCTTATTAGACTAACAAAGGAGACTGCAGGGCTAGAAGAGGAAGAAAGGATTTGCTCCTGCGTGACAGCTTGCTATGCTTTTCTGTCTGCTTCCTTTTCCTGAGTGCGGTAGCCCAGCAATGTTTCTTTATCCATACAGTGGCTTTTCCCATAGCAACAATGGAATCCAGTTTGGGGTTTTCCAACACTCGCAGAACCAGCCTCATCATGCCCCTCCCCTCAGAGACACCAGTACAGGCAGGGCAGCAGCCCTTGCTCAGAGATCTGAGTTTCAGTTCATGTGGCTCCTCCTCCGAACTTCTATATACTAATAAATCCAACTTATTCCCTTTATTCCTTCACCCCCTGAAGTAGAAACTGCTTTCTGCAGCTGCTAAAATTGTGGTAACTGAGAGTTCTCTTTCTGTCCTTTCAGTTACCTGAGTAACAGTGTTACATATCTAGTTTTCTATTTTTTCCTATATTTTACCATTTTTCGATAACTGGCAAGCTTTGACTTTCCAAACTAGACCTTCACAGTCCATTATCTTTGTCTGACTTTGGTAACAGAGTCTGGTAGCTTTTTTTTTTTTTTGACAGAGTTTCACTCTTGTTGCCTAGGCTGAAGTGCAATGGCGCCATCTCGGCTCACTGCAACCTCCACCTTCTGAGTTCAAGCAATTCTCCTGCCTCAGCCTCCCAAGTAGCTGAGACTACAGACACCCATCACAATGCCCAGCTAATTTTTGTATTTTTAGTAGAGATGGGGTTTCACCATGTTGGCCAGGATGGTTTTGCACTCCTGACCTCAAAAGATCCACCTACCTCAGCCTCCCAAAGTGCTGGAATTACAGGTGTGAGCCACTGCACCCGGCCATGGTAGCCTCTTTGAATGAGTTACAAAGCTTTCCATCTGTTCCTGGAAATTCAGTAAAACTCTCCTATAGATACTTCTGAACCTAGTGCCTCTTTAGTAGGTGTGTTTTGAAATTAATTTTCAATTTCCTCTATGAATGTAGGTGTATTCAATTTTTCTATATCTTCTTGAGTCAATTTTGGTAATTTGTATTTTCCATGAGAATTATCCAGTTCAACTCTTTTTTTCTTTTTTTGAGATGGAGTCTCACTCTGTTGCCCAGGCTGGAGTACAGTGGCACAATCTTGGCTCACTGCAGGCTCCGCCTCCTGGGTTCACGCCATTCTCCTGCCTCAGCCTCCCGAGTAGCTGGTATTACAGGCGCCCACCACCACACGCATCTAAGTTTTTGTATTTTTAATAGAGACGGGGTTTCACCATGTTAGCCAGGATGGTCTCCATCTCCTGACCTCGTGATCCGCCTACCTCGGGCCTCCCAAAGTTCTGGGATTACAGGCATGAGCCACCACGCCCAGCCTCAACTTTATTTTCAAATTTGTTGCTGTTAAGCTGTTCACAATATTCTCTTAAAATCCTACTACCAGTCGTATTCTAATTTGCCTGGATACAGAATTTTAGGTTCCAAATCAATTTCCCTCAGGCTTTTGAAAATTTGGCCCACTGTATTTTAGTGTTCCACCAACAAGAAGTCTGTTACTACTCAACTTCTCTTCCTTTTGTAGAGAAAGCTTCCCTTTCTCTTTTCTTTTCCTCTGTAGACATTCTCTATTTTGTTTTCTTTTTTCATTTTAGAGTTCAGAAATTTTAACCACGTGGGTTTTTGCTGCATTCATTCTGCTTGGAATTTTCTGGGTCCTTTCAATCTAAGAACATATCTCTGTTCAGCTCTAGAATGTTTTTCTATTGCTTTGCTGATCTTTGATTATTTCCTCTCTCTGTCTGGAAATCTTAGATGAATGTTGAACCAGCTTCCACTTCTAACCATAACTGAGTAACAGGGAAAGGCTTTATGCTCTTTCCTTAAACAACCAGAAAACTAGACAAAATATGTGAAATGATGGTTTTTAGACATTGGGTAATAGGACTTAGGGCTACCATCCCTGAGAAAAGTGAAACAAATGAGTTAAGCCTTACAATTGCCCCATCTTTCTTCCTGGAGGCAGTTTCCAGACCCCAGTGCGTGAAGGGTTATCCAAACAGAACTCACTTGGCAATCTTGCCAAATTGAGGGGACAGAAGTCAGAGTTTGAAGAGGTACCATCTCTCAGCTGACACAAATGAAAGAGTATGACCACACTTTCTGTTGGCAAGACTATGGGGAAACAGGCACCCTTATACATTGCTGATGGGAATACACACTGGTAAAATAATCCTGGAAGGAAATTTGGCAGTGCATTACAAAACTACATTTGCACTTACCTTTTGAATCAGCAATCCCACTGAAGATACATGTCCAACATGTGTGTGTATGTGTGTGTGTGTGCGTGTGTATATATATATATATTACATTTTTATTGCATTACTGTTTTAACTGAAAAATATTGAACAACCTAAACACCCCATATTTAGGACCCTGATTGGATAAACTATGATATATCTACACAAGGGAGTGTTATGCTGCTGTAAAAAAAGAATAGGAGGCTGGGCTTGGTGGCTCACGCCTGTAATCCCAGCACTTTGGAAGCCAAGGCAGGTGGATCACGAGGTCAAGAGGAGACCTTCCTGGCCAACATGGTGAAATCATGTCTCTACTAAAAATACAAAAATTAGCTGGGCATGGTGACACGTGCCTGTAGTCCCAGCTACTTGGGCAGCTGAGGCAGGAGAATCACTTGAACCCACACCTGTGGAGTGAGCCAAGATCGTGCCACTGTACTCCAGTCTGGTGACAGAGCAAGACTCCGACAAAAAAAGAAAGAAAGAAAAGAAAAGAGAATGGGGAGCATTTCCATGAGCTGGAAGGGTGTAATCTCCAGGCTATATTGCCAAATGAAAAAAGGCAGAATGAAAAAGAGTATATACAATTTGCTACCCTTCAAGTAAGAAAGAAGGTTCTGAGCCAGGCTGGCCTGTAATCCTAGCACTTTGGGAGGCTGAGGTGGGTGGATCACTTGAGATCAGGAGTTCGAGACCAGCCTGGCCAACATGGTGAAACCCCATCTCTACTAAAAATACAAAGATTAGCCAGGTGTGGTGGTGGGCGCCTGTAGTCCCAGCTACTCGGGGGACCGAAGCAAGAGAATCATTTGAACCTGGGAGGTGGAGGCTGCAGTTAGCCTAGACTGTGCCATTGCACTACAGCCTGGGCAACAGAGTAAGACTGTCTCAAAAAAAGGAAAAAAAAAAAAAAGTTCTGTAAGAAAATATACCTCTTTCTGCTCCTTAGCACAAAAGAAATGCAGGAAGGATAATCCAGAAACTAATGAGATTATTACCTGCAAGGAGTAAGTGGGAATGAAGTAGAGAAGGTGGAGAAAGAGGAATTGGGTGGTAGGGATGGGGGTGGGGCTGGTGCAGGGACACTTCTCTGAATATACCTTTTGGATAGCCTTGACTCTAGAATCAATGTAATGTTTCACATGTCAAAAAATAAAGTCAATTGACACCAACTAAGATGAGTGTGTCCATGGAGGCAGAGAGGAAGAGGAACAGAAAATGAAATACAGACAGTAACAAATGAGCCTAACTATATTAAATGTGAATAATATAACCACACTTGCTGCACCTCTGCCAAACCAAATCAGAAACCCAACAATACAGCAAGGACTGTGGAAGCCTAAGTCTGCCTCAGAGACAGAGATCTAATTTTGTTCTCGTTTTCTCTTGCCTGCACATCTGAAATTCCCCAATTATTTTACTAGGTCTCAGTTGTTTATCATCATCCTAAATGATATCCTTAGTTAGCAGCTGGAGAAGCCATCAGTTTAGAAAAACACTCATTATTTTTAGATTTGGTTTGTAGTTTTAGAAAAATTGGCCAGTTGCAGTCGCTTACACCTGTAATCCCAGCACTTTGGGAGGCCAAGGTGGGAGGGTCACTTGACTCCAGGTATTTGAGTCCACCCTGGGAAAGAGAAAGATCCTGTCTCTACAAAAAATTAAAAAAAAAAAAAAAATAGCCAGGTGTGGTGGTGCACACCTGTGGTCCCAGCTACTCAGGAGGCTGAGGTGGGAAGATCGCTTGAGCCCGAGAGGTGGAGGCAGCAGTGAGCTGTGATCACAGCACTGCACTCCAGCCTGGGCAACAGAGCAAGACCTTGTCAAAATAAAAAAAAAAAAAGGAGGAAAGGAAGGAAGGAAGGAAGGAAGGAAGGAAGGAAGGAAGGAAGGAGGGAGGGAGGGAGGGAGGGAGCGAGGGAGGGAGGGAGGGAGGGAAGGAGGGAGGGAGGGAAAGAAAGAGAGAAGGAAGGAAGAAGGGAAGGGAAGGGAAGGGAGAGAGAAAGAAAGAAAGAGGGAGGGAGGGAGGAAGGAATATCTAATATAGGGCCCAGCACCATGCCCTGTCAAAGAGAGGTCTACAAGTGAAAGAAATCGACATAGCGTTGATCAAAAAGAAAATTCTTCTGTTATGAAATAAAGGGCACTGTGTTGGATATTTCATAATCATCAGTTTCTACATAACTTTCAAATGCTCTTCATGCTTATTAACACAGATTAATAATAGTTAGCCTTTTAATTAATACTTTAATCAAAGTTGGAAGAGAAGTAGGCACCGGTTTTAAAAGCGTGATGAGAAACTGAATAAGTGAGTGTTTAAATGTTCACTGTCGGGGACTTTAAACTCTTAGCTTATCACCACCATGTGTTAAGTATAATTCTGAGGAATGATCAGAATTGTTTAAAAAATGTTGACCCGGTGATTTTCCATTCAACATTTCCTCTCATGAGGAAGTCATCAGAGATATACACAAATATTTACATACAAAGATTGCAGCATTATCTTTAATAGTACAAAAATGGAGAGTACCCAGATGTCCAAAAATAGAGAAATAGTTAAAGGTGTTATGTCACAGCTATACTATGGTATATTATGCATTGTTAAAAATTATTTTTTTCTAAAACTTTTCTTTTTTTTTGAGATGGAGTCTTGCTCTGTCGCCTGGAATGCAATGGTGCGATCTCGGCTCACTGCAACCTCCACCTCCCGGGTTCAAGCGATTCTCCTGCCTCAGCCTCCCAAGTAGCTGGGACTACAGGTATGCGCCACCATGCCTGGCTAATTTTTGTATTTTTAGTAGAGACGGGGTTTCACCATGTTGGCCAGGCTGATCTCAAACTCCTGACCTCAAGTGATCTGCCTGCCTCAGCCTCCCAAAGTGCTGGGATTACAGGCGTGAGCCACCATGCCTGGCCTCTAGAATGTTTTAATGACAGAATGACAGAATGTTAGAAAATAATGTTATAGAGAAGTGTGTCTCCATATCCTGCTTGCTAACAGAAAAATGTTGGGTATCAATAGCTCAGAAGTATTTTCATTATGTTAAATTTTTTCTTAATGCAAGATAAATATATAAGTTTGAGTATGTATATGTATAAAATATGCGTATTGTACACCCACACACATACCCCTCACACACACACACACATTCTGGAACAATTAACAAAGAAGAAAATAATGACCAGATAGAAACACACCAAAATGTTAACAAGGATGATCATTAGATTATAGCAATTGTGAGCAATTCCTGTTTCCTTACATTTATTTTAGATATTTTCCATTACTCTGCGATAAACATGAATTACTGTTACTAATTCTCTTCTTCCTGTTCCTCAGGCCAAGAATCTTGGGGCCGTCCTTAACTTTATTTCTCTGAAACCCCATATCTAATCTATCAGCAAACCTGTCAACTCTACCTTTAAAGCAATTCCGAATCTACCTGCCCACTTCTCACCACTTCCACTCACAATGTTCCAAATCACCATCATCGGTAGCCTAGATTTCTGCCACAGCCTTGTTTCTGGTCTTCCTGTTTCAACACTTGCACCCCAACCCACACCCCAATTTCTAGAAAGAGCAGGAGGGGGTCATAAAAGAACATTATCAGGAGTAAAAGAGAGTCCCATTTAGAGAGCAAGAAGCCAAAGTCTAAAGAGGAACATTTCTAATGGGGAAATTGAGGAAAATGGCTAGAACATTTCAAGGAATACCAAAATCTGACATTGCAGTTGGTTTCCGATTCTGTGTTTAAATCACATACCTCACCTCCCATTAGCCACACAAAACACACATGAAAAAAAATCTCTTATCCATTGTCACCTTGAGTTGGTGTGATTTGGGTTTGCTTGTGGTAAATCCATTCAGAGAGAGCACAGAGAAAGTAGAAGGCAAAATGACAAACAGAGCAGGAGAGAAACTGGAGTAAGAAGTAACCACTCAGAAAGCTTAGGGCAGGGTCCTGGGTTCCCCACAGTGCATACAATGGAGGCTTGAGTCATTTTATTTCACTATGATGAGAGAAGGGACCTCAAAAGTCTGGGGAACATAAGGATACCCACTCAAGCATTTATGTTACATTAGTATGTCAGAAAGAGATGGGTTGGTCAAATGCCACTTCTATATTGTTTTCTAATTGGCTTCATGCGAATATCTCATGAGCAGAGGCAATGTCTCATTCACCTTCATTTCCCCTACACCTGCCACAAAATAAGTGTCAGAAAACATTTGTCAAACAAATGGATTAATGAAGAAGGAAGGAAGGAAGGAAGGAAGGAAGGAAGGAAGGAGAAGAAGGAAGAGAGGGAGGGAGGGAGGGAAGGAGGGAAGAAGGAAGGAAGGAGAGAATTTACAGGTGATAAGAATAACTAGTGCTTCTTAAGTATTTTCTATAGCCATTCTAAGTGCTTTCATATATTAACATGCTTTCTAAGTGCTTTCATGTATAGGCATTCTAAGTGCTTTCATGTATTAACATACATAAACCTAACATAGATTTATGTATTTTCCCCAAAAGTATTCAAGTACATTCTCATTAATTTAGCCATTCAACAACTATTTATTGAGAACCTACTATGTGTCAGTCACCTTTTTAAGTATCGTGGTACAGCGGTAATCCAATACAGTCACTGTTACAGGGTTCACATTCCCTCATTGAATTGAGATTAGAATTCAATTCCCCCTGGCTTTGTGTACCTTGTACATTTGTATTGTCAACTTCACTAGCGAACAGATTCATGGTGCAAAGAAACTCTAATGAGACTAAAAAAGGAGCAGATGTTCTTAATTTCAAAAAGGGTGTTCATCAAAGCTGTTCTTATATAAGTTGTCCAGGTGCTGTTGGCTTCTGAAAATGCTTATGAGCACCAGAGGCTAGAAACTCTGAGGGGATGTCCTCATTATTCCATTATATGAACAACTAGAAATGACGGGCAGAGTCAAAGCAAAGTAATTATCCTGTTAATTCAGGCCTCCACAAAATCTCCTTGTCTCAGCAGTTGCCTTAGTTCACTAAGAATTGACCTAACATAGATTTATGTATTTTCCCCAAAGGTCTTTCGCATTCATTCTGTCACTCAGCAACTATTTATTGAGAACCTACTACGGGTTGGGCACATTTGGAAATGCCTGGGTACAGCAATATTCCAACAGTCACTACTCTCATAGAGTTCACATTCCTTTACAATTGAGGCAGCAGAAGAGCGATCCCCATTTTACAGAAAAATAAATGGAGGCTCATAGAGGTTAAGTGACTCGGATCACGGATCAAGCAGAGAGATAATGGCCCTGTATTCTGATTCTTAGTACTTAGAGTTCACAACACTATGACATGAATAGATTGTTTTCATGAAATAGTTTACTGTAAAATGCTTTGCCATCTGTCACATACACATCGTGAAGGCTCTTGAACACACAAATCCTCTGTGGCATTGTTATTTAGAGGATTCAGTACAAGGAGAGAGGTAGCTAGCCAGCAGGAAAGCTGTGAGTATCCTTGATTCATCTCTTTCTCTTAAATCCCACAGCAAATCTTACCCAGAACCCAGTCACTTTCCTCCACCTGCATTGCTATCACCCTAATCTAAGCCATCATCATCTCTCATCTAGATTTTTTTTCTTTTCTTTTCTTTTTTTTTTTTTTTTTGACGGAGTCTCGCTCTGTCTCACCCAGGCTGAAGTGCAATGGCGTGATCTCAGCTCACTGCAGCCTCTGCTTCCAGGTTCAAGCGATTCTCCTGTCTCAACCTCCCGAGTAGCTGGGACTACAGGCATGTGCCACCACACCTGGATAATTTTGTATTTTTGATAGAGACCAGGTTTCACCATGTTGGCCAGGCTGGTTTTGAACTCTTGACCTCAGGTGATTCGCCCACCTCGGCCTCCCAAAGTGCTGGGATTACAGGTGTGAGCCACCATACCTGGCCTTATCTAGATATTTGAAGTAGATTTCTATGTGGTCTCACTGTCCTTCTCATCTTTGACTTTCCTCAACACAACAGCCAGAGGAATACTTTTAATTTGGAAGCCAGATCTTGTCTCTACCCTGCTAAACACTGCAAAGGATTCCCTCCTTTCACAAATAATTAAGAGCCAACATCTTTACCATGGCTTACAAGGCCCCACACAATCTGGCTCCCATTTCACCTGACCTCATGTCCCACCATTCTCCCTTTTACTGTAATCATTCTAGTCATAGTAATCATCTCGATGTCCTCAAATCCACAGGGCATGTTTCTACCTCAGGGCCTTTGCATATCCTCTTCTGTCTGCCTCAAATATTTCACTCCAAATACCTGCATCTTTACGTCCTTCAGGTCTTTGCTCCAGTATGACCTTCTTAGCGAAGCCTTCCCTGATTCTCCTTTTTGAACTTGCCACACTCTCAAATACTTTCATTCCCCCTTATCTTGCTCTGTTTATTTTCCTCATCACACTTACCACCCTTTAAAAAAAAAAACTACAGAAATTGCTTATATATTATGTTCAGGAATTTTTCTTTCTTCTATTCACTTAGGTATTCCCAGAAGCTACGATAATGCCTGCTATAACTGGTAGACACTCAGCAAATATAAGTTATTATTATTATTACTATCATCATCATCGTTTATAAATTCCAAAGAACAGGAACTATGAGGCTTATAGAGAAAGAAATTTTTTTCCCATTTGGAGACACTATAATTCAGAAAATGTGATCAAAGGTTTTTATAGTCAAAGATATTAGATTGGAATCCCAGCTCTGTCATTTATTTGGGACCTTGGGTGAGATATTAATACTTAGCCTCTGTGAGTCTCAGGTCTCTTGAATATAAAATGGGAAAAATAATTCCTATATCACAAGATTGCAGCACTAAAGAGAGGATATAACACACAGAAAGTGCCTGGTTTGATCAGAGCACAATTAATGTGAACTCTCTCAAATTAGTAGTTTCATTTTACATCGGCCAGATTCTTATTTAATGGTGTGGCTTTGAATACATTCCTCCCACTCTTTGGGCCTCATTCACACAGCTCTACAATAAAAGGGTTCATTGAGGTGTTCTCTCCCCGTATAAGCCCATGACCTTGACTGGCTTGGAGGGCTCCAAAGGGGCTGACAGGAACCTGGGGCCTCACAAGACATTGCTTCACCCTTTCCCATGGGTTAGCTAATCTGCAGCTGTTCATTACTGAGCCCTTTAAAAGTCAACAGATAATAACAGGAGATAAATAAAACCTTTGTCACTTACTGCTCTACCTTGGTTTTACACAAGTGCTGCCAAAATGAGTTGCAACAGGAACCTTTGAACAGACTAGTCAAATGTTATGTGCTGATAAACGTTTATTTAGAATGCAGCTTTTTTTTTCCTGGAATTTCTCAGTAATTAACCAACTGCTCTAATCAAGACCCTCTTAGGCAGCTGTTTAGATTAGTTTGTCCCCAAATTTCTCACCACTAGGTACTCCCCTTTTTGCTCCCATACCTCCTACACGTAAATCCCAAGTTTTCAAAGTTTTTTCCTACCTAATAAACTGCATGCATCAGGGGATCATTCCTGTATTTTTTTTTTTTTCAGAAAATATGTTCCCTGATATGGGAAATGCCTGGAGGAAGCCACTCTAGATTCATAGAAACGATGAGAGTGATATCTTATAATTGGTCTGTTAGAACAGATTGGAGATTGGAGACAGGAAGAGGAAAGAGCTAGAAACCTCAGCCAGGCTGGTACATTTATCCAGTAAAGCGGAAATGGCTCGTGGTATTGGGGACAGAAAGTCATAGGTAGGTCTGAGAGGATTTGGAAGAAAGAAGCAAGTCACAACCCCTGATGATGGCTCAGTAGTGTCGCGGCTATAAGAAAAGGGTGGCCTTACTCTTTTGAGTTAAACTGTTCTGGGTAAACACCACCATTGATCAATGTAACAGAATCTAGCGTGGCCTCCTCCAGGCATTTAAAATGGAGTTTGGGGGTCAGGTCCTGTGGCTTATGCCTATAGTCCCAGAAATTTGGGAGGCTGGGGTGGGAGAATCACTTGAACTCAGGCAATGAAGAGAGACCCCATCTCTACAACAATTTAGTCAGGTGTGGTGGTGTGTGACTATAGTCCCTGCTACTTGGGAGGCGGAGTTGGGAGGATTGCTTGAGCCCTGTGAGGTGGCGGTTGCAGGAGCCATGATTGTGCCACTGCACTCCAGCCTAAGCAACAGAGCAGACCCTATCTCAAAAAAAAAAAAAAAAAAAAAGAAAGAAAGAAAGAAAGAAATGAGGTTTGGATGCTGAAATGTTAAAAGATGTTTTGTTGGTTTAAGTGGAAAATGGAATAAAATATTTCAAATCAGAGCTTGCTTGGAAAATTCAGGAAGAATAATCAAGGTAGCAACTGCTTACTAAATCAAGTGTACAGGCCTTTTCTTGGCATTGCTCATTGTGCAGCTTCCGTTTCCTATCCTCTTTGTTTCTCCTATGCCCACCCTGACAGGAAGGCTGCCTTTCCTCCACCTGTTGAAATCTTACATTCTCTCTAAGACTTAGTCCAATTTCTATCTCTTCTATAAAGTTTTTCAGGCAAGGCCAGTGGTTCTGAACCTTAGCTGCACCTTGAGATCACTTGGCGCCACCAGTTGTCTGGAGTGCAGCTGGGGTGCACCCTCTGAGTGGTTCCAAAGTATAGTTAATGTTGAGAACCGTTATTATAGGCCTATTTTAGTCCCTGTACATAGAAAAAATAAACAAAACAGACAAAGCCCTAGCTTTCATAGAGCTCATATCCTAGTAGGAAAATAACCAATAAGCATATTTTTAATAAGGCAATTTCAAAGACACTTGCACATGCAAGTTTAGAGCAGCAAAATTTGCAATCACAAAAATATGGAACCAGCCCAAATGCCCATCAATCAATGTGTAGATAAAGAAAATGTGAGAGAGAGATATATATAGACACATACACACACACCCCCCATGGAATTACTACTCAGCCATAAAAAGGAATGAAATAAATAATGGCATTCACAACAACCTGGATGGAACTGGAGACCATTATTCTAAGTGACGTAACTCAGGAATGGAAAACCAAACGTCGCATGTTCTCACTTATTAGTGGGAGCTAAGCTGTGAGGACACAAAGGCATAAGAATGATACAATGGCCAGGTACGGTAGCTCATGCCTGTAATCCCAGCACTTTGGGAGGCCCAGGCGGGTGGATCACGAGGTCAAGAGATCAAGACCATCCTGGCCAACATGGTGAAACCCCGTCTCTACTAAAAATACAAAAATGGCCAAATAGGAACAGCTCCAGTCTCCAACTCCCAGAGCAAGTGACACAGAAGACAGGTGATCTCTGCATTATCAACTGAGGTACTGGGTTCATCTCACTGGGGAGTGCCAGACAATCGGTGCTGGTCAGCTGTTGCAGCCTGACCAGCCAGAGCTGAAGCAGAGCGAGGCGTCGCCTCACCTGGGAAGCGCAAGGGGGAAGGGAATCCCTTTTCCTAGCCAGGGGAACAGAGACACACAACACCTGGAAAATCGGGTAACTCCCACCCCAATACTGCCGCTTTAAGCAAACTGGCACACCAGGAGATTATATCCCACACCTGGCAGGGAGGGTCCCACGCCCACGGAGCCTCCCTCATTGCTAGCACAGCAGTCTGTGATCTACCGGCAAGGCAGCAGGGAGGCTGGGGGAGGGGCGCCCGCCATTGCTGGCTTAAGTAGGTAAACAAAGCCCTGGGAAGATCGAACTGGGTGGAGCTCACAGCAGCTCAAGGAGGCCTGCCAGTCTCTGTAGACTCCACCTCTGGGGACAGGGCACAGCTAAACAACAACAACAACAGCAACAACAACAACAACAAAAAAGCAGCAGAAACCTCTGCAGACGCAAGCAACTCTGTCTGACAGCTTTGAAGAGAGCAGTGGATCTCCCAACACGGAGGTTGAGATCTGAGAACACAGACTGCCTGCTCAAGTGGGTCCCTGACCCCTGAGTAGCCTAACTGGGAGACATCCTCCACTAGGGGCAGACCGACACCCCACACCTCACACGGTGGAGTACACCCCTGAGAGGAAGCTTCCAAAGCAAGAATCAGACAGGTACACTCACTGTTCAGCAGTATTCTATCTTCTGCAGCCTCTGCTGCTGACACCCAGGCAAACAGGGTCTGGAGTGGACCTCAAGCAATCTCCAACAGACCTACAGCTGAGAGTCCTGACTGTTAGAAGGAAAACTAACAAACAGGAAGGACACCCACACCAAAACCCCATCAGTACGTCACCATCATCAAAGAACAGAGGCAGATAAAACCACAAAGATGGGGGAAAAGCAGGGCAGAAAAGCTGGAAATTCAAAAAATAAGAGCGCATCTCCCCCTCCAAAGGAACGCAGCTCATCACCAGCAACGGATCAAAGCTGGACGGAGAATGACTTTGACGAGATGAGAGAAGAAGGCTTCAGTCCATCAAACTTCTCAGAGCTAAAGGAGGAATTACGTACCCAGCGCAAAGAAACTAAAAATCTTGAAAAAAGAGTGGCAGAATTGATAACCAGAATAATTAATGCAGAGAAGGCCATAAATGAACGGACAGAGATGAAAACCATGACACGAGAAATAAGTGACAAATACACAAGCTTCAGTAACTGACTCGATCAACTGGAAGAAAGAGTATCAGCGATTGAGGATCAAATGAATGAAATGAAGTGAGAAGAGAAATCTAAAGAAAAAAGAAAAAAGAAGAAAAAGAAATGAACAAAGCCTGCAAGAAGTATGGGATTATGTAAAAAGACCAAATCTACGTCTGATTGGGGTGCCTGAAAGTGAGGGGGAAAATGGAACCAAGTTGGAAAACACTCTTCAGGATATCATCCAGGAGAACCTCCCCAACCTAGTAGGGCAGGCCAATATTCAAATTCAGGAAATACAGAGAACGCCACAAAGATACTCCTCGAGAAGAGCAACTCCAAGACACATAATTGCCAGATTCAGCAAAGTTGAAATGAAGGAAAAAATCTTAAGGGCAGCCAGAGAGAAAGGTCGAGTTACCCACAAAGGGAAGCCCAGCAGATCTCTCGGCAGAAACTCTACAAGCCAGAAGAGAGTGGGGGCCAATATTCAACATTCTTAAAGAAAAGAATTTTAAACCCAGAATTTCATATCCAGCCAAACTAAGTTTCATAAGTGAAAGAGAAATAAAATCCTTTACAGATAAGCAAATGCTTAGAGATTTTTGTCACCACCAGGCCTGCCTTACAAGAGACCCTGAAGGAAGCACTCAACATGGAAAGGAACAACCGGTACCAGCCATTGCAAAAACATGCCAAAATGTAAAGACCATCGAGGCTAGGAAGAAACTGCATCAACTAACGAGCAAAATAACCAGTTAATATCATAATGGCAGGATCAAGTTCACACATAACAATATTAACCTTAAATGTAAATGGACTAAATGCTCCAATTAAAAGACACAGACTGGCAAACTGGATAAAGAGTCAAGACCCATCAGTCTGCTGTATTCAGGAGATCCATCTCATATGCAGAGACACACATAGGCTCAAAATAAAGGGATGCAGGAAGATCTACCAAGCAAATGGAGAACAAAAAAAAGGCAGGGGTTACAATACTAGTCTCTGATAAAACAGACTTTAAACCATCAAAGATCAAAAGAGACAAGGCCATTACATAATGGTAAAGGGATAAATTCAACAGGAAGAGCTAACTATCCTAAATATATATGCACCCAATACAGGAGCACGCAGATTCATAAAGCAAGTCTTTAGAGACTTACAAAGAGACTTAGACTCCCATACAATAATAATGGGAGACTTCAACACCCCACTGTCAACATTAGACAGATCAACGAGACAGAAAGTTAACAAGGATATCCAGGAGTTGAACTCATCTCTGCAGCAAGCAGACCTAATAGACATCTACAGAACTCTCCACCCCAAATCAACAGAATATACATTCTTATCGCACCACATCACACTTATTCCAAAATTGACCACATAATTGGAAGTAAAGCACTCCTCAGCAAATGTACAAGAACAGAAATTATAACAAACAGTCTCTCAGACCACAGTGCAATCAAATTGGAACTCAGGACTAAGAAACTCAATCAAAACCGCTCAACTACATGGAAACTGAATAACCTGCTCCTGAATGACTACTGGGTACACAAGGAAATGAAGGCAGAAATAAAGATGTTCTTTGAAACCAATGAGAACAAAGACACAACATACCAGAATCTCTGG
Organism: Theropithecus gelada; assembly: GCF_003255815.1. Classification (NCBI taxonomy): domain Eukaryota; kingdom Metazoa; phylum Chordata; class Mammalia; order Primates; family Cercopithecidae; genus Theropithecus; species Theropithecus gelada. The sequence goes on along the minus strand of NC_037679.1, from coordinate 59,671,741 downwards.
GACACATTTAAAGCAGTGTGTAGAGGGACATTTATAGCACTAAATGCCCACAAGAGAAAGCAGGAAAGATCTAAAATTGACACTCTAACGTCACAATTAAAAGAACTAGAGAAGCAAGAGCAAACACATTCAAAAGCTAGCAGAAGGCAAGAAATAACTAAGATTAGAGCAGAACTGAAGGAGACAGAGACACAAAAAACCCTCCAAAAAATCAATGAATCCAGGAGTTGGTTTTTTGAAAAGATCAACAAAATTGATAGACCGCTAGCAAGACTAATAAAGAAGAAAAGAGAGAAGAATCAAATAGACGCAATAAAAAATGATAAAGGGGATATCACCACCGACCCCACAGAAATACAAACTACCATCAGAGAATACTATAAACACCTCTACGCAAATAAACTAGAAAATCTAGAAGAAATGGATAATTTCCTGGACACTTACACTCTCCCAAGACTAAACCAGGAAGAAGCTGAATTCCTAAATAGACCAATATCAGGCTCTGAAATCGAGGCAATAATTAATAGCCTACCAACCAAAAAAAGTCCAGGACCAGATGGATTCACAGCTGAATTCTACCAGAGGTACAAGGAGGAGCTGGTACCATCCCTTCTGAAACTATTCCAATCAATAGAAAAAGAGGGAATTGCCTCTAACTCATTTTATGAGGCCAGCATCACCCTGATACCAAAGCCTGGCAGAGACACAACAAAAAAAGAGAATTTTAGACCAATATCCCTGATGAACATCGATGCAAAAATCCTCAATAAAATACTGGCAAACCGGATCCAGCAGCACATCAAAAAGCTTATCCACCATGATCAAGTGGGCTTCATCCCTGGGATGCAAGGCTGGTTCAACATATGCAAATCAATAAACGTAATCCAGCGTATAAACAGAACCAAAGACAAAAAACACATGATTATCTCAATAGATGCAGAAAAGGCCTTTGACAAAATTCAACAGCCCTTCATGCTAAAAACTCTCAATAAATTCGGTATTGATGGAACGTATCTCAAAATCATAAAAGCTATTTATGACAAACCCACAGCCAATATCATACTGAATGGGCAAAAACTGGAAAAATTCCCTTTAAAAACTGGCACAAGACAGGGATGCCCTCTCTCACCACTCCTATTCAACATAGTGTTGGAAGTTCTGGCTAGGGCCATCAGGCAAGAGAAAGAAATAAAGGGTATTCAGTTAGGAAAAGAAGAAGTCAAATTGTCCCTCTTTGCAGATGACATGATTGTATATTTAGAAAACCCCATTGTCTCAGCCCAAAATCTCCTTAAGCTGATAAAAAACTTCAGCAAAGTCTCAGGATACAAAATTAATGTGCAAAAATCACAAGCATTCTTATACACCAGTAACAGACAAACAGAGAGCCAAATCATGAATGAACTTCCATTCACAATTGCTTCAAAGAGAATAAAATACCTAGGAATCCAACTTACAAGGGATGTAAAGGACCTCTTCAAGGAGAACTACAAACCACTGCTCAGTGAAATAAAAGAGGACACAAACAAATGGAAGAACATACCATGCTCATGGATAGGAAGAATCAATATCATGAAAATGGCCATACTGCCCAAGGTAATTTATAGATTCAATGCCATCCCCATCAAGCTACCAATGAGTTTCTTCACAGAATTGGAAAAAACTGCTTTAAAGTTCATATGGAACCAAAAAAGAGCCCGCATCTCCAAGACAATCCTAAGTCAAAAGAACAAAGCTGGAGGCATCACGCTACCTGACTTCAAACTATACTACAAGGCTACAGTAACCAAAACAACATGGTATTGGTACCAAAACAGAGATATAGACCAATGGAACAGAACAGAGTCCTCAGAAATAATACCACACATCTACAGCCATCTGATCTTTGATAAACCTGAGAAAAACAAGAAATTGGGAAAGGATTCCCTATTTAATAAATGGTGCTGGGATAATTGGCTAGCCATAAGTAGAAAGCTGAAACTGGATCCTTTCCTTACTCCTTATACGAAAATTAATTCAAGATGGATTAAAGACTTAAATGTTAGACCTAATACCATAAAAACCCTAGAAGAAAACCTAGGTAATACCATTCAGGACATAGGCATGGGCAAGGACTTCATGTCTAAAACACCAAAAGCAACGGCAACAAAAGCCAAAATTGACAAATGGGATCTCATTAAACTAAAGAGCTTCTGCACAGCAAAAAAAACTACCATCAGAGTGAACAGGCAACCTACAGAATGGGAGAAAATTTTTGCAATCTACTCATCTGACAAAGGGCTAATATCCAGAACCTATAAAGAACTCCAACAAATTTACAAGAAAAAAACAAACAACCCCATCAAAAAGTGGGCAAAGGATATGAATAGACATTTCTCAAAAGAGGACATTCATAGAGCTAACAGACACATGAAAAAATTCTCATCATCACTGGCCATCAGAGAAATGCAAATCAAAACCACAATGAGATACCATCTCATACCAGTTAGAATGGCAGTCATTAAAAAGTCAGGAAACAACAGGTGCTGGAGAGGATGTGGAGAAATAGGAACACTTTTACACTGTTGGTGGGATTGTAAACTAGTTCAACCATTATGGAAAACAGTATGGTGATTCCTCAAGGATCTAGAACTAGAAGTACCATATGACCCAGCCATCCCATTACTGGGTATATACCCAAAGGATTATAAATCATGCTGCTATAAAGACACATGTACACATATGTTTATTGTAGCACTATTCACAATAGCAAAGACTTGGAATCAACCCAAATGTCCATCAGTGACAGACTGGATTAAGAAAATGTGGCACATATACACCATGGAATACTACGCAGCCATAAAAAAGGATGAGTTTGTGTCCTTTGTAGGGACATGGATGCAGCTGGAAACCATCATTCTCAGCAAACTATCACAAGAACAGAAAACCAAACACCGCATGTTCTCACTCATAGGTGGGAACTGAACAGTGAGATCACTTGGACTTGGGAAGGGGAACATCACACACTGGGGCCTATCACGGGGAGAGGGGAGTGGGGAAGGATTGCACTGGGAGTTATACCTGATGTAAATGACGAGTTGATTGGTGCTGATGAGTTGATGGGTGCAGCACACCAACATGGCACAAGTATACATATGTAACAAACTGCACGTTATGCACATGTACCCTAGAACTTAAAGTATAATAAAAAAAAAATTAAAATTAAAAAAAAATACAACAATTAGCCGGGCATGGTGACGCATGCTTGTAGTCCCAGCTACTTGGGAGGCTGAGGCAGGAGAATTGCTTGAACCCAGGAGGTGGGGGTTACAGTGAGCCAAGATCATGCCACTGCACTCTAGCCTGGTGACAGAGCGAGACTCCATCTCAAATAACAATAACAATAATATAATAATAATAAAGAATGATACAATGGACTTTAGGGACTGAGGGGAAAAGGTGGGAGGTGGGTGAGTGATAAAAGACTACACATTGGGGGCCGGGTGCGGTGGCTCACACCTGTAATCCCAGCACTTTGGGAGGCCAAGGCGGGCAGATCACGAGATCAGGAGATTGAGACCATCTTGGCCAACATCTTGGCCGTCTCTACTAAAAATACAAAAAAAAAGAAATTAGCCAGACGTGGTGGCGGGCACCTGTAGTCCCAGCTACTTGGGAGGCTGTGGCGGGAGAATGACATGAACCCGGGAGGCGCAGCTTGCAGTGAGCCAAGATCGCGCCACTGCACTCCAGCCTGAGGGACAGAGCCAGACGCCATCTCAAAAAAAAAAAAAAAAAGACTACACGTTGGGTACAGTGTATACTGCTTGGGTGATGGGTGCACCGAAATCTCAGAAGTCACTGCTAAAGAACTCATCCATGTAACCGAACACCACCTGTTCCCCCAAAAACAAGAATACTTATATAAGCTTTATTTATAATACCCATCCTCCAAAAAATATTGGAAATAACTCAAATGGCTATCAATAGAAGAATAAGTAAACAAATTTTAATATACCCATACAATGCAGTATGACGCATCTATTAAAAAATGAACTACTGATAAACACAAAACGTGGATCAATTTTTAAAATATTAACTGAAGGAAAGGAATAGGATTCAAAAGAGCTGATGCTGTATAAATTCCATTTATATGAAGTTTAAGTTCAGGCAAAATTTATCTACAATAATAGAAATCAGAACAGTGGTTACCACTGAGGACTGTTTACACAGGTATATGTATACAAAGGTAAAAATCAACCAAACAGTAAACCTGATTTGTGCATTTTATTGTATGTGAATTTTTAAAAATCATGTTATCAAAGAATATTTAAATACATGAGGACTTATTATATATGGTTAAGTGCAAAAAGTAGGATAGAAAACGGTAGCTATAGTATGATCCCAATTTTGTTCAAAAATATGTGTGTAGAGCAAGCTTGTCCAACCCACGGCCTATGGGTTGCATGTGGCCCAGGACAGATTTGAATGTGGCCCAACACAAATTTATTAAAACATGAGTTTTTCTGTGATTTTTTTTTTTTTTTTTTTTTTTTAGCTCATCAGCTATCATTAGCGTTCGTGTATGTTATGTGTGGCCTAAGACAGTTCTTCCAGTGTGGCCCAGGGAAGCCAAAAGATTGGACACCTCTGGCTTAGAGAAAAGACTGGTGGCATACATGCCTGAATGTTAAGAGTTATTAAATATGAGGCTGGGCTTGGTGGCTCATGCCTGTAATTTCAGCACTTTGGAAGGCTGAGGCAAGAGGATTGCTAGAGGAATTCAAGAGTTATTAAATTGGCTGCAATACTAGGGTCATTTTTATTCTCTTCAATACATGTTCTATATATCGAAGCTTTTCTACAAGAAGCATATATTATACTTTTTAGAAAAAAGGGGGGAGGTTTCCCCCTCATTCTTTTTTTGAAGAGGTCAAAGGGGTCAAAGTAAGACCTCATCACGGTCTTACTTTGTTACCCAGGCTAGAGTGCAGTGGCATGATCATAGCTCATTGCAGCCTCAAACTCCTAGGCACAAGCAATCGTCCTGCCTCAGCCTCCCAAGTAGCTGAGAATACAATCACATGCCACCATGCCCAGCTAATTTTTTAAATTTTTTGGTAGAGATGAGTTCTCACTATGGTGCCCAGGCTGGTCTCAAACTCCCAGCCTCAAGCCATCCACCTGCCTAGGCCTCCTAAGGTGGAGCTACAGGTGTGCACCACCAAACCCAATTAGAAAAAAAAATTTTTTTGTTTTTAGGTTTTCTATAACAAGCCTCTTTTCCCATTTCCATTCCCTGAATCCCCTAGTCTAGGCCCTCGTTTCTAAATTGTTGTAATAGACTCCTAACTGACCTCCTAGACTCAAGATTCTCTCTAGCCCAATCTCTTCTCCTCTGAATGTATCTTCCTTTTTTGAAACTATAATTCTATTTTTGTCTCAAGCATGCAGTATCTTTTCTTCTCTTTGAAGTTCAGGTTCGTTCTATTCCCTGTGATATCTGGTTTCCTCCAACTACCTTTCTTTCTGTTTTTGTTTTTGTTTTGTTTTTTTTCATCTCTGTCTTTCCTATTGGAAACTTCCCTGAACTATCTGGCAATCCTTGGCTGTCTGTTCAGAAGTAAGAGGAAGAAAATAAAATGATCATCTTGATTAAATACATACCATTCAGGGTTTTTGTCATCACCACTATATTAAAACTGCCACTGTCAAGGCACCAGTGATCTCCATGTTGCTAAATCCAATGACCCATCCTCAGTCTTCATCTTCCTTGATCTCACAGAGGCTTTGACACAGGGACCATGCACTCCTCCACATCACACTTGCTTCACTTGGCCACAGGACACCACTCTCTTGGGGTTCCATCACCCCCACCCCCTATCTCCCTTTTTCTATCTCTTCTACTTGCTCCTACTCATCTTCCTGATTTCTCCATGTTGGAGTGTCCCCAGGGCTTATTCGTGTTCTTCTCTGTATTGGAATCTTGACAATCTCATCTGGTCTTCTGGCTTTACAGACCAGCTGTGTGATGTGATAGTGACTTACCAATGTACAGTTCCAGCTCTGACTTCTGGCCTGAATCCTAGGCTGTATTTCCACTGCCTACCTGATACTGCCACTGAGATATCAATAGGCAAGGAAAGCTCTAAAATCAAACAAGTCAAAATTCCCAGTTCCTTCCCCCAGTAATGTCCTGCTCCTCCCCAGTCTTCTGCCTCTCAGAAAATGTTCCTCTTCCTTCGAAACATGTCCAGAACCCGAGTACCTTAAGGGACTTAGTGTTCTTTAAATATGCCCATCATGTCCCCCCTTCAGGGCCTTTGTCCTTGTTTCTTCCTTTGCCTGGAACCCTGTCCCCCAAAATGCACTTGACTTGCTTCCTTACAGCCTTCAGTTCTCCACTCAAAGATCACATTATCTCTGGACACTTGACCTAACACATCATCCCTCATATTCCCCACCGCCCTTACCTGGTTTTATGTTTGTTCTCAGCACTTAGCACTGGCATACTGTGTCCTGGTTTTACTCATTAACAGCCTTATTTTTTGTGTCTTCCCTCAGAATATAAGCTCCATAAGAGCAGAGACCTATTTTGTTTATTTATTTTCTAGCCCTAGTGCCTAGAACATTAGAGGTGCTCATTACAGGTGCTGAATAGTTGTTGAACTTAGCTAGGCATGGTGGCACATGCCTGTAGTCCCAGCCACTCAGGAGGCTGAAGTGGGAGGATCGCTTGAGCCCAGGAGGTCAAGGCTGCAGTAAGCCATGATGGTGCCACTGCACTCCAGCCTGTATGACCGAGTGAAATCCTGTCTCAAAAAAAAAAAAAAAAAAAAAAAATTGTGGAATGAATAAGTGAATTAATGAATGAATAATTCCCTTGGGCAGGGCTTGGTGGGTAGGTCCTACAGGGAGTGACTAGGCAAAGATCATTTTATTTTGATGGGGAAACCCCCAAATGTCAATAGTTATAAGCCCTTTTACTTATATGTGAGTTCCCACCACTCATCCCATGAATCCTATAATCTCCTGCCTAAGGGATATGATTCTGACTGGCAGCATTTTGGAAGCTCAGCCCAACAAGGCAGCTGGAAGTTTTCAGTGTTCAGCATGCAAACTTTTGATTAATTTCCCTGTGTTTAACAAGATTCATTCATTCATGCATGCATTTGAAAAATAATTTCCAGGTGGCTATTAAATGCCAGGCATCTCTAGATACTTGAGATATATCAGTAACCAAAATGGACTAAACTCTCTAGCCTTTGGAGCTGATACTCAGCTATTATGGGTGTTCTTGAATCCATAGTGCCCACATCCAGAAAATGAACCTCCTGTTTTCCAGTAGGTATGGGGAGGGACAGTTTCTTGGTTGAGCTGGTGGAAGAGAGATCTGGGGTGATAACTGCTTCTTACATGCACTTTCAACAGCATTGCTAAATCTGGTAATGTTAACTTTCAGCCAGTCCTTATGTTCTCAGTCCTCCTCAACCCCACTCCACTCTCTTCACTCTGTCCTCCAGAGGTACCTGGTGCTGGTACCTTCCATTTTAAACCTTTCTTGGGTGCAGTAACATGAAAGAGCTTTCTTCTTTCTTACTCAGTTCTGCTGAAGTCAGTTAAGACTCATGCATCCCCATTCAGCTTTCTAAATGTGATTTTTCTCCCACTTTCACTTTGTCCTGGCAAGTTTATGTGTTTTTTTATTTTAGTTTTAGAAATCGGCTAGAAATGACTGCATTTGTTCTGCCATGTTTAACAAGACAACCTGAGTGCCATCACCAGCATAATCTCCTTAAACACCACATCAGATTTTGAAGACCATATTGGTTGAGCACCCCATCTATGCAAGGCATGTACTGTGTGGCTGGATGTTTGTTGTGTCTAAACTTGGGATTCCTGGGGAAAAAATCAGCCCCTTGCAAACGAACCCTCACTCAACACAAACACACCCAGTAAGCATTGGGTTCAACTTTTTCCTATCTTACCTATCTGTGTAGCTATGGAAATAGGGGAAATACAGGGGCCCCTGGTTCTCACATCCCGCTGCAGTCCAGCAGTTGATGAGAAGAAAGATCTCACACATTCATCTGGTTTTTCACCTGTCCCTATCTCCTTGGGTCTAGAGTAAGCTGCCAGAGCTCATTCCATCACTTTGATCATACTTCACTGAAATAACTGGAACACTCTTGACTTTGAGAACACCACTGTCTGGAATTACTGCTAGTCAGTAGAAGCCATAGAGAACAGATTAAAGGTTAAGAATTAAGAGTATGATTTAATTAAGATTAGATTAAAATATGAGTTTGATCTTAATTAGACTTATGGTTAAAGAATTTAAAAATTAAGAATAGATTATTAGTCTTAATTAAGAATTAAGATTAAAATATGGCCTTTAGGGACCTGACTTTAAATTCTTCTCTGAAATACCATTTACTTATTAATAAATATTTGGGAAGAAATCATTAACCCTTTCTCAATGGGTTGCCATGAGAATTAAATGAGATTATGTATGAAAAGGACTTAGTATAAGGCCTGGGATATAGTACTACATGTAATCTAAAGGAAAAGTCAACTTCCCTGCCCCTTTAGTTTGGCCCATGTGGTTATTAATTCAAGTTAGAATCATCCAGAATCTATTTTATTCCAGGGAATTGATATCTTTGAGGTCTCCGGTCTTCCCTGGAGGAAGCTCATGGCCCCTTTCGCTACAAAGATTTGCTCCTTACAACCTAGTTCAGATCTCTCAGAATGACACATAGCAAGTTTACATCATTTATGACAGTTGGGGTTAGAAAACTATTTCAATATGCTAAGTGAGAATTCGTAAGACCTTGAACCAAGGCTAGAGCTGAATGGAAGGTGTAATTCATGCTTGCTCAGCTATCTACGTGCTCCCCTTTGTTTCCTAGCCACCCTTGAAGTTAGGTTGGGGCTATGCGGCTAGCATAGGTCAATGGACCACAACCAAAAGTGACTGTGTTGTTTCCAAGTGAAGCAGTAAAACCCAGTGTGCCTCCTTCTCCTTTTCTCATTCATGGTGATATCAGAATTTATATGTTCCCAATAATTGACTACAAGATGCTGAATGGAGAAAATACATCCTGGATGCCTGAGTGACTGTCTGGAACAAGCCTCCACTCCACTCCACCCCAACCAACCTACTTTCAACTTGTAACACAAGAGAGAACTAAACATTTGCTATATTAAACTACTGAGATCTAAGTTTAATTTATTACCACACTACCCCTAAGGAGGCAGATTAGTTGGAGAGAACTTGTGAAGTTAAAATTAAAAGATATTTCAGCGTTTATTAATGGTAGACTAGGTAATTCAGACCAATCTTCCTACTAGGAAAGCTAAACTAAAAAAAAAAGAAATTAATTCTCTCAAAAGCGTTGGAAAGCCAACATGGTAGTGAAAAATTTCCAGGCTACCATCTGACATCTGACAGAAGATGAAAATCCAGAGAAGTGACTCTGACATTTGAGGCCACTTTTCTCCTGGGAGAATTTGTTAATTCTAACAAAGCCAGTGTTTGTTAATTCTAACAAAGCTGAGCGGTGTCTTTGATGGCCTGGTTTGGGGACAAGAGTTGGACTCCGGTTAAAACATTGTAGTGCGGGTTGGGACCCTTAAGTGCTATGCTCTAGCAGTAAGGGTGAATAGGAAGTAAAAGAGCCTTCACACATCCTGTTGTCCAGCTTCAAATCATCTGGATGGCACAAAATACCTAAGGCCCTGCAACTGGACTAAGATGATCCCAGACAGTTAATGCCCTTAGGCTCATGAAAGAAGCAAACAAAGATCTCCTAGAAGGAAAAGAAAAAAGAAAAAGAAGAAGAAGCACTATTTCATGGCTAAAATTGCTAAAAATTATTTCTACAAATAATTTTTCAAATGCAATGGCTGATAAAATCAAGGAAAACCAGGCATAGATGCAGTTAAGATAGTATGAATAAGGACCAGCAAAACCAACAACAACAAAAGAGACTAATATGGTCTCCAAATATTGGCACTGAGCAGACTTTAAAACCATTAGCTTACTATGTCCCAGAAAATAAAATATGGTATTGAAAATTTCAGCAAGGAGCTGGAAATGTTTTTTAAAAGACATAGCAGAAGTGAAAAAGAACCAATAAAAATTCTAGAACTGAAAATACAGTCACTAAGATTAAGAACACAATGGATGGATTTTTACAGGTTAGACCTCACTGAAGAGAGAGATAAAGAACTGAAAAATAAGTCAGGAGAAGATATCCAGCATGACATATAAAGAGGCAAAGCATTGGAAAATACAAAACAGGTGGTCAGACACCTACATACGTCTAGAATACATATAACTGAATGCCTAGAAAAACAGGAGAGAGAGAATGGAGCAAAAGCAGTATATTAAGAGGTAATGGAGAGAGTTTTCCCAAGCTGTTGTAAGACATGGATCTACAGATTGAAAATTAAATTACATGAACTTGGCAGAGAAAAAAGAGAAGGGGAAAAAATGTTAAGTCAAGGATGACTCTAAGAATTCTAGCTTGAGCAAAAGGATAATGTGACTAACTGAGATAAGAAATAGAGAAAGAAAAAGATTTATTGGGGTTGGGAGGAGGCAGAGTGAGATAGAAATACAGATTCCAATTTTTACCTGTTGAATTTAACATCCAGACAGGGATACAAATGGGTCATTATTTCTCTAACACTTACTTTTCTTGGCATATTAAGGAATTTCCAAAACTTTGATTTTTTGGAAAGGATCATCAGATCTTTCTTGTCTCAAGAACCCTGCACCTATAGGCCTCCTTCCCTTCCTGCTAGAATCCACGGTTTGCATCCATGAGTTTACCTACAAATGGACATTTGCAGCAAAATGTACAATGACTTGCAAATGGCATCTGTCTGGTGTTAAAATGTAATTATTTATCCATTGCAACCTACACAGAGAAAAACCCATCACAACAAAATAATGTATTTTCTAGTTTTTAACACATTGATCCATGATTTCATTTTTAAAAAATACATATCATAAGGGCAAGTTACAGGAAAAATGTGGATTTTCTGCACATGACATCAACTTCAAACGATGCGATAAATACAACTTTGTGTCACAATATATATAATACTACCCTAAGGATTAACATGAGTTTTTAAAATACAATTATTTGACTTTATTAACACACACACAAAATAAAACACTGGCTATCATAAATTGCTAATTTTTTATTTTTTATTTTACTTAGCAAACAGCACAACTTTCACAATAAGTTCCAGGGATAATGGATAAAAATGACATAGTATGTTTTCTTTTCAACTGGAAAGTCCCCCAAAATGTTAAAAGATGACAATGATGATGACAGCTATTTACTTGGGCATTTCCTGCATGCTAGGAACTGTTCTATAGGGCTTGCATGGATTCACTCATTAAAGAGATTTAAAGATGTCTACTAACATAAATTGTATGCTAATGACATAAAGAATATTATTTAATGAAGAGTCACAATTTTTCCCCGAGATTATTCCGTTTATAAAATACACTACAACTCAGCTAGTATTACTGGGGACCAGAAATACATGTGGGAGAAATTAGAAAAAAAAACCACCTACAATAATAAATTACAAATAAATCTGTAATTTTTCCATATTATATATTTCTTCCGAAAGTAGAAATAAAATTTTCAAAACCAATGAACAGGAAAATAATTTTATTTTCAAATAACCCTCTAGATGTCAACGTTAAAAATTTAAATATATCTAAAAGTATCCATGTAATTGCCTTATGCAATCAAAGGTGAATTTTTCAACAGTAACTGTAGGTCTAATTGTCCCAAATGTTTTCATTGTAGGATTTCCCTGTATAACTACTGCTATATTATTGTGATTTCCCTGAATATCATTCCAAATAGAGTCATCATGAATACTTTTGATACAAAATCATAATTTTGTATAATCTGATGAAACTTCCTACTATAATCTCCAGCAGAGAAGGCTAAAGATATACATTTTTTTAAATAGAAAATTATTTCAGGAGAATTGTACCTAAGAAAACACATGAACCTACTTCTTAAATTATTAAATGTCTTAAAAGTTTACAAGTAATTTGGGACATCATTTAGCTACATTCTTAATATTACGAAAAGTTGAAATTTAATAACCAAACTCTTGTTTACTGCTTTCAGCCATTTTGACCATCAGATTCCTAAAAATTTGGCTCTCTTGCTTAGCTTTTCTTTAAAAAAACTATTTGAATCTCTGATGTAGTCTGTGACCCTTACTACTTTAAAAACTATGGAGTCACAGAACCATTTGACTCCTCAGATAACATAGAACACTGAGGGTCTTTGAATCTAGCCTCTCACACATTTGAATCCCCTCTGCCTCATCAACCCAAATGTTTCCCTTCCCTGACACCTGCTAAAATGGTGAATTACTCACAATTACTCCATTGTCAGTTTTCATTATTACAAATGTCTTCCCTACACTGAATGGAAATCTTCTTCCCAAAAACTGCCACCTATTGGGAGCTTCAACAATCTCAGCACTGACCCTGGCAGATGACCTTGAGCAAGTTCATTTCTTGTTGCTTTAGATTCGTTGGTTATAAAATGGGGATAAGAAATGTGTGTCATAAAGGTGCAGAGATTAAATAAGAGTGTTTATAAAGCACCTGCCACAACGTGGGGTTTATTGGGAACATGAAGCCCTCCTCTGCATGGCTACCCTAGAGATGTGGTGGCAGCTACTGCTACTGTTTACATTCCTTCTGGCCAAACATCCCCATTTCCTTCACTGTTTCTTTGAACAACATGGTATTGTCTCATTTTTCGTCTAGTCATTCCTTTCTGAGTAAGTTCAGCTCTTTGAGAGAAGGGTCAACTGTCAAGTCAAAAAATATGTATTATCAACTATGTTACCAGCTGAGCGCAGCTCCTTACCTATACGTGTCATTGAAAGATAGTATTTCTCTTTTCCTTGTTGCTGGGTAGATCTTCTCCACCCCCCATATTTGGACTTCTGACAAGCTGGGCTAAAAGAAAGGCAATAGGTATGGATAGTTTCTGGTTCTAAAGTAAGGAGAAGACAGAAGTGCACCTCAGACATTAGGATGTAGCTGAGAAGTTTCTCTCTTCATTCTGGTAGGATGTCGGCTCTTCCTCATCAAGGGTCGCTCCTCTCTGTCCTTTCCATTCCTTCTTCTGGACTTCACAATTCTGGATGGTGGCTCCATAAGACATCATCTTTTTGGGACTCACAAAACTCTCATGGTTGAGTTCTGTCTCCTCAGCTAACTCATCCTGGTCAATGATTCCACATTTCTCCTCAGAGAGATTCTCTGGGTCAGCCCACTCCTGTTTCTCCCCAGAAGCAAAGACCCCATAGAAGATCACACCACTGTAATGCACCAGGGCAGCTATGAGGAACACATTCTGCCATTCTTCACGGGTCTAAATAAGGAAATAAAGTGCCAATTAATGTTTTAACTAAAACCAGAGATTACCAGTATGTCCTGGAGGCCTCTACTGGGAAAAAGCACCTGCCCATTTGGAAGGCAATGCTCTGTTCCTTGGGAGGGAGGATGTGTGTCAGAAGCACCATCCAGGATTCAAACCTAATTTAAAAGAAAAACTTAAAAAATGAAAGTTAAGACTACAATGAATATAAAAGTTAGACATGACAATAAATATGAATTTTTTAAATTTAGAAAACACTTTTTTTTTTTTTTGAGACAGAGTCTCACTCTGTCGCCCAGGCTGGAGTGCAGTGGTGCCATCTTGGCTCACTTCAAGCTCCGCCTCCCAGGTTCACGCCATTCTCCTGCCTCAGCCTCCTGAGTGGCTGGGACTACAGGCGCCCACCACCACGCCTGGCTAATTTTTTGTATTTTTAGTAGAGACGGGGTTTCACCATGTTAGCCAGGATGGTCTCGATTTCCTGACCTCGTGATCCGCCCTCCTCGGCCTCCCAAAGTGCTGGGATTACACGAAAATACATTTTAAAATAAGCAGCACATAAAAATATTAATACATGCAGCACCATTGCATAGCTTTTTGAATACTCAAATGGGGTTTCCCTTCACGTAGTCAGCTAAATTAAACTTGTTTTAGGAACCTGCCGTTTTAAATATCAGAAGTCTCCTTCTTGCTTGTTGTTGGATACATAACAATATTTGAGCCATTAAAGTTCTCACCCTTGACTGGCAAGAACTTTATTTATAATCATATTTTCAGTGTAAAAAAAAAGTATGTCAAAATATAATGGGAATTTGTGTCTAAGGTTGGGGGAAGATATCTTGGATTTAACAGTCAGGTTATCAATCCTATAATTCCATGAACAGAGAGGGAAAACATGAATTCCCTGCCTATAAAATCCTACCTTCCTTTTCTGTCAAAAAGTACGAAATTTTATCTCACTTTTTTTTTTTTTCTTTTTGAGACAGAGTCTCGCTCTGTCGCCCAGGCTGGAGTGCAGTGGCGCAATCTGGGCTCACTGCAAGCTCCGCCTCCCGGGTTCACGCCATTCTCCTGCCTCAGCCTCCTGAGTAGCTGGGACTACAGGCTCCCGCCACCACGCCTGGCTAATTTTTTTGTATTTTTAGAAGAGACGGGGTTTCACTGTGGTAGCCAGGATGGTCTCTATCTTCTGACCTCGTGATCCCCCGACCTTGGCCTCCCAAAGTGCTGGGATTACAGGCATGAGCCACCGCGCCCGGCCCTCTCACACTTTCTTCTGCAGGAAGCTGAAAAAACTTCTGAAGTTATATTTGTAATAGGCAATCCAACTAAGAAAATAGTTGGGGGAAAATAATCCCATGGTATCAAAGAATTTTTATTTGCAGAAAGCAGCATCTTGAGACGTTTCAGTGACAAAGATAAAGAAATCAGGTGTGCTGTGGTTGAATTCTGGATGGATCTGCCTCTACCACTCACCCTAGTCCAAATTCACAAAGGCTCAGTAACAACTGGGTAGGTTATTAATGTCCTGTTTATTTTATTCTTAACAAGGAAGTAGAATAGCACTCATCTTTTCATGCTGAAACATGCTAAGCAATGGATGGAATTAGGTTATAAAGTTTAATCACTGAGAATGAGAAAACAATCTTCAGTAACTCACTTATCCCGAGGTGACTGCCTCAGTTTCTTCTTTGTGTCTCTAAACAGTTTCTAAGGCCCATACCCCTCTCCCCAGACTTTTATTCCTCAATTGAAAAAACATAGAACAAAACAACAATTAGCCTTGGTGCCATTGATACGCAATGATTTGAAAATCAGAAGAAGAAAATAAAAATAAAAGAAGTTCAGCTGACTCAGTCAAGGTCAAGGACATACACATTTACAGACTGCGATAGAGCTTTGTAATCTCAAGTTTGTGTTAGTGCTCCAGTCCTCTGATACTGTAACCCACAGCCACAAAGGAGAACTTTACCTTGTGCCTGGTCATTGCACCAACAATGAGGGGACAGACCATTCCAGAGAGGGTTCCCACTCCATTTGAGATCCCCATGAGAATGCTGGCATAGCGGGGGGCAATATCCAGGTGGTTGACATTAAAACCTACAGTGAAGCCAAAACCTCAAAATCAGAGTCAAGAACAGAATTCCAAATACACTTTGGAAAATACTCAGTTGTCCCAACCTTCACCAATCTGTTTGGTTTCCTCTAGTATATGACTGATGGATATTAGTTTCCAGACCAAGAGGACTGGGTTCAAGAGGCTGTGTCCACACAAAGCAGTACTGGTAGACAATGCTCGAACTGATTATGGATATCTATTATGGGCTCTCTCTATAAGGAGAATTATGGCATCTCTACCTTGTAGGTTCTGAATTCCAAAATATGGTGTTTGGCACAATACTGAAAAGCCTAAAGACTGAATCACATTTATTCAGAGTAAATAATCATGCAATCATATACAGTATGACGAGACCAAACCTTGCTTTATAATATTCCCGCTCCTACCTTCGACTTACTCTTAAAAGGCAGCCAAGAGTAAGCCTACCTTATTGGCCACATGGCCACATTTTCACACAATGAAAATGGTGCTTTTTAATGAAACATTTGCACAAACATTGGGAGAACCTCTGCAATTTACAAAACACTTTCACACACCTACTGAATTTGGAGTTTGTAAATCTGGACTTGAATCTTATTTCTTCTATGTAAACAAGTAATTTGGGGGCCTCTGTTTCTTCATCTCCGATATGAGGATAATATTACTACTCACTTCATAAAGTGATAGAGTGATAGAGACTCAGGGGAAATAGGTATGTGAAGCAAATATCGAAGCTATACTACCACTACTACTACTACTACCTTCTGCTGCCACTGCCAGGTAACTCCCTCTCTTTGAGGTTTTCTATCAAAAGATAATGCTGCTGGCCGGCCATGGTGGCTCACACCTATAATCTCAGCACTTTGGGAGGCTGAGGCGGGCGGATCACCTGAGGTCAGAAGTTCGAGACCAGCCTGGCCAACATGGCAAAATCTCAACTCTACTAAAAATACAAAAATTAGCCAGGCCTGGTGGCACATGCCTGTAATCCCAGCTACTTGAGAGGCTGAGACAGGAGAATCGCTTGAATCCAGGAGGCGGAAGTTGCAGCAAACAGATCCGACGTTGTCAATATATTGCAGGGTTGCATGTTCGAATCAGACAGACTTCAATTCTGCTAGCTTAACTGAGATGCAAGCCTAGACCAAGGATTTAAACTTCCTGAACCTCAGTTTCTTTATCTATATAATGGCATAACGATTCTTATAATATTGACGTAGGAATTAAGTTAAATAATGTATGTTAACTACACGGTGTATAGACATGTAAACCAATATGCATGCTCTTTACAGGTGGTTAGCCATCCGTCTTGTTTAGCACCATCTCCCCTGAACTAGCAAAGTGCCTGGCACATTGTGGTCACTCAATAAATAGTTGCTAAACTAATTACCACCTTCACCTACTGAAATTATAGCAAGGAGTTGTAGCCTTTATTCATCTTTTTGTTTTCCTTTGCTTTGCTTTTTACTTCTCTATTCTGTGCAAAAAAAAACCTGAAAATAGGACTTAAAATATTTTTTGTTCTAATCTGGCACATTGGTTGGTTGTCTTTTCTACCTCCCTTCGGGGAGAAATTTTGAGAAAACTTTTTGGTAATAATAAACATACCTTCTCTTTCAGGTCAATGTGCCAAATGATCAGAATATAAAACAGCTGCAAGTTCATTAATCTTATCACTGATTTGAATGTGATAAACACTTTATTAGAAAAGAATCCAGAGATAAGAAGCAATTAATATGATTGTTGAGTATTACGCTCTGATACAAAGCCTGGGCAACTGCATTCAGCTAAAGATAATGTGGGAAAAGCCATTTAGGTTTCTAGCTGCACAATCCTGACATTTGGGGAGGAGGGGAAATCACTGAGAAATTGAGATATTGATAGATTTTTATAGCAGATGAAAAAAATTACACACAAACTGAGAGAATCTGTCTTCTCTGTATAGGACATTTCCCAAAACAGGCATCACTCATTCCTTGCCTATTTTTAACCTCATCTATCTCAGCAGTCTTGTCTATAATCAGCTCCTAAATTGTGCCAGTCAGTCTTCCCTGGCATCCATGTTTATTCCTTTAAAAGTTGGCAGACAGTAGATCCTGAGGAATTATTGCCCCGTGGCCACAATCCCTCCCACAGTGTCATTGCTGGGACCAACTGGGACCTTTATTCCACACTCCCAGTCACTTCGCTGGGCGAGTTAAACCACACTTTGGTTTCCCCACCAATAAAGTGAATGTAGCAATACCCTTCTCATCAAGGTTGTGATGAGGATTAAATGAAATCATGTTTAAAAAGTGGCAAGAAGGCCAGATGTGGTGGTTCATGCCCGTAATCTCAATACTTTGAGAGGCCGAGGCAGGAGAATCACTTGAGGCCAGGAGTTCGAGACCAGCCTAGACAACATTGTGAGACCCTGTCTCGAAAATAAATAAATAAATAAATTTACACACACGCACACACACACACACACACATATAGGTATGGTGGCACATGCCTGTAGCCCCAGCTACTCAGGAGGCTGAGGCAGGAGAATCAATTGAGCATGGGAGGTAGAGGCTGCAATGATCTACGATCATGTCACTGCCCTCCAGCCTGCGTGACAGAGTGAGACCCTGTGTAATTTTTTTTTTCTTTTGAGACAGAATCTCTCTTTGTCACCCAGGCTAGAGTGCAGTGGTGCAATCTTGGCTCACTGCAACTTCAGCCCCCCCAGTAGCTGGGACTACAGGCACATACCACCACAACCAACTAATTTTTGTATTTTCAGTAGACATGGGGTTTCACCATGTTGGCCAGGCTGGTCTTGAACTCCTGATCTCAGGTGATCCATCTGCCTCGGCCTCCCAAAGTGCTGGGATTACAGGCATGAACCACTGCACAAGGCAACAAACCCTGTCTTAAAAAAAAAAGGAAAAAAAAAAAGCAGCTTCTGTGATTTGGAGTATTGGGTTTCTCTCCTTCAGCCTGTGACTTAATTGGCAATTGGGGGAAAGGAAGCAATATGAACTTGAACATTTCAGTATCTCTGGGAACAGGATATGGATCTCTTTTGCTCACAAAGTTATCAAGGGAAGTCGTTCCTTAGCATCCTTCTGGAAGCAAGTCGTGATTGCTGTGCCCTTGCTACTCAAAGTATGGATTGCCCTGCAGCAGCAGCAGCAGCGCTGGGGAGCTTACTAAAACTGCAGAATCTCAGGCTCCACTCTAGAGTTACCAAGTCAGAATCTGCATTCTGAAATATCCTATGGTGATTTCATATAACTCTTTGAGAAGCACTGGGCTGGTGTGTGTACTAATAGAACAATAATGGTGAACACTCGTTAATTTTGTTATGCATCTGGCACTGTGCTAAGGGCTTCAAATAAATAAAACTAAGGTTTTTATTTGAATAAATATTTCCACTAGAATGCAAACTTTAGGGGGATGGACTCTTTCATTTGTTCACTGCAATATCCCCAGTGCTAAGAATAATACCCAGCCCACAAGAAGTGCGAGGAAATGCATGAATTATCTAAATTTATCCTCCCAACCACCCTATGGGTTGCTGTTTCATCTCTCCAATCTCTAGATGAGAAAACTGAAGCTTGAGAGTTTTCATAATTTAGCAATTTTTTTCTTTTATAAATAGTAAGTAGTAAAGAGGGCCTCAAACCCCACCCCAGATCTGTGCATCTCTAAACCGAATTACTTAGCTGCAAGTTACTTTTAATTTAGACTTTTACTTTATTTTCTAATTTAACTATTCATCAGCTCTATTTATTTTGACAGATACAAGCCCCTGTCTTAGGACAGTTTAGACCAGAGGTTCCATGTTTTTCTATTCGTGGACACTAACACTATTTGATATCTAAGGCAAGCTGGAATAATGGAAGGAGCATAGCCTTTGGGCCACGCAGAAGTGTTCTGGCATCCTTCCTTTGCCACTAACTGTGTGACATTAGGAAAGTATTAAATTTTTCTGAGCTTTAGTAAAATAGTGAAAAATCAGTAACGTAGTGATATACTACTACTTGCTTCACAATGTTGTGAGATATATGCAATATATGTAAAATTTTCTTTAAGTAACCATTTTTTATTTTTATTTTATTTATTTATTTATTTATTTTTCTCGAGACAGGGTCTCACTCTGTCATCCAGGCTGGAGTGCAGTGGCACGAACTCAGCTCACTGCAACCTCCAACTCCCAGACTCAAGCCATCCTCTCACCTCAACCTCTTGAGTAACTGGGACTGCAGGTGTGCGCCATTACACTTAGCTAACTTTTTGTATTTTTTGTAGAGATGGGTTTTTGCCATGTTGCCCAGGCTGGTCCGGAACTCCTGGGCTCAAGTGATGGATTCATCTTGGTCTCCCAAAGTGCTACGATTACATGCATAAGCCAGCGCACCCGGCCAGTAACCGTATTTTTTATTATAATGTTTTAAAGATAGACAAACAACTAAATTTCACCCTTTGACCCAGTTTTGCATAGGAAGCTTCTGATATGATTGCCCTCTGGCCTCTCTCTCACATACAGTAGACCACTTTCTGCCCCTGTAAAATGGGGATCGTAACAGCACTGATACCCAGCAGAGTAGTTGTGAGAGAGACTTGTGAGAGGGCTTAATACACGCAGATCACATGGAACAGTCCCTGGCACAGAATCTGTGCTTGGTCATCGCTAGCTCACATCATCACTGTCATTATTCTTAACAGCTTTACCCGGTTGAGAAAGTCACTTCCTCTCTCTGGACCCACATTTTCTTGTTTGGAAAATGAAAGTAATGGAGTAGACAAAAATCTAAAGAAGGTTTTCACTCTTAAAAAAGCTTCTGATTCTATGACTGTAATGATACTCACAGTTCTCTAGCCAGAGGCGAGGCTTGAAAAAGTCACAGGAGCCTCTATCAGGTAGGGTGACATGGTGCTAAAGTATGTAAGTCCACTTCACCCAGGACATACGCTTGGGCCTCTGCTCATATCTCGGAAGGGTCATCTGCGCTTTGTGTCTTTTCCCATAACAAAGTAAGTAGGAAAAATTCCACCTTAACTGAAATCCCAAGCCCAGTTCTCAGTGATCTTACAAAATCACCCCTACTAGATGACATTCTCTGGGCGGTGGTCCTGCTATCTGAGAATGGACTGGCTACTGAAAGAAGGTGCTACAATATCCTTGTCCTTCCTTCTTCCTGAGACTTGTTGAATCTATCGTCAAGACCTGGGAACCCAAAGGACACATTACCTGAAATAGCAAAGCCACTAAATCCTACAGCAAGCACCAGAAAGGAGATAGCCACCCCTTTCGTATGGGAAAAGCCAACCACCAGGAGTAAGGTTGCCTCCATGCCAAAACCTGCAAGTGGAAACAGCAAGGGAAAACAAAATGTCATTTTCATATCAGTCAACCCAAGTTCATTTATTTATCAAATAAGAACTAACCTATAATTCCACATACCTAAATTTATTTTGTTTGTGTGTGTGTGTGTGTGTGTGTGTTTTTTAAGTTCTGGAATTTAATTTTTTTTTTTTTTTTTTTAACTTGAAGTTCTGGGATTTAAGTTCAGGGATACATGTGCAGAATGTGCAGGTTTGTTATGTAGGTATACATGTGCCATGGTGGTTTGCTGCACCTATCAACCCATCATATAGGTTTTAGGCCCCACATGCATTAGGTATTTGCTCTAATGCTCTCCCTCCCCTTGCCCCCTAGCAGGCCCCAGTGTGTGATGTTCCCTTCCCTGTGTCCATGTGTTCTCATTGTTCATCTCCCACTTATGAGTGGGGACATGCGGTGTTTGGTTTTCTGTTCCCCCACAGACCTACATTCTGGTACAGAGATTACAATGCCATGCAGGTATTTCATGACTACATGACTCTGCTAATATTCCCTGGGTGTTCGCAAACTTTCTAACATTATCCCGGTGCACCTTGAACACCACACGGTCCCAATAGGTTCCAGTGATGCTCCTGAGATGAGGGATGTTAATTATTAGTTGCTTCATGGGTAATTGCCCCTGCCATTGTTAAATACTAAAACTCTACTATATAACTGTGGTAATGATTCCCCTTTGACTAGTTATGGCCTTTCCCGTAAAAGTAAAATGACAACACACTAATATTTATTGCCAAAAGCAACCAGAAAGCTGTAGCAAATATCTGAAACAAACAAGAAAAAATAAACACAGCACTTCACCACTTGTAAAGCAAAAGTCAAAATTTTTCTATTTCAGAAATTCACCAAGCTCTCAGGCCTCTTAAAAAAACAAAAAAACAAAAAAACAAAACAAACAAAAAACGACAAATAGTACATGAGATTTTTGCACAGAAAATATTGCAGAACAAAAGTACTTTCTGTTCCTTTCATTCAGAATAATTGAGTCTAGCAAAATAAAAAAAAAAAAAGAATGAGGAAATTATGAAGTTTCTTCTCACCCGAAAAAAGAAGTTCAGCTAATAACAGACAGAAAAATAATATAAATATTTCCAAGTATATAGAATGCCTTAGGAGGGGGAAGAGACAATTAGTGGTGCTTCATTTGAAGACTGCTGATTCCAGACATCTCCACACAATTGTCCTACAGTACCTCAAAGGCAATATGCCCAAATCAATTCTCTCGTCCCCTATTTTTTAATTTATTATTATTTTTATTATTATTGAGACAGAGTCTTATCACCCAGGCTGGAGTGCAATGGTGTGATCTCGGCTCACTGCAACTTCTGCCTCCCAGGTTCAAATGATTCTCCTGCCTCAGCCTCCCAAGTAGCTGGGATTATGGGCATGCCCCACCATGCCCAGCTAATTTTGTATTTTTAGTAGAGTCGGGGTGTTTCCATGTTGGTCAGGCTGGTTTTGCCATGTTGGCCAGGCTGGCCACTCCTGACCTCGGGTGGTCCACCTACTTCAGCCTCCCAAAGTGCTGGGATTACAGGTGTGAGCCACCGCCCCGGCCTCTTCCCCTGTTTTTTTACTCCTAAACAAACAATGCAAACCGTCACTACCACGTGCTTTCTTCTCCTTCTCTAAATTAATCTTCTCTATTCTGTGTTTAGAACCCAGTCTTTAGAGTCAAAACTGGTATGGGTTCACTTTCCACTTCAAAATCACTAATTGTGTGACCTTGAACAAGTTACTACACCTCTTAGATTCCTCATCCAAAAAATGGAGATAATACCACAGCCTTGTGAGGTATCGGAAGAGTGAATGAAATTGGCATATGAGGTACTGAGTGTGGCACATGGGCACAGCTCAACAAATGGTAGCCAGAAGTCCAATGCAGAAATTTCAGAACTGCCTTGGACTTCTCCTCCTGCCTCAGCTTTCACGTACAAATCTGCAGGTTTGGCCTCGGAAATATCTGTCCAGTGTAACTGCCACTTTCTCCTCCCCTGTCACTGCTTTAGTTCCAGCACCTGTGACCTCTTACCAGGACAACTGCAATAAGCCACCTTTTTTTCTCCTTTTGTTTGAGATGGAGTAGTGCTCTGTCGCCCAGACTGGAGTGCAGTGGTGCAATCTCAGCTCATTGCAACCTCTGCCTCCCGGTTCAAGTGGTTCTCCTGACTCAGCCTTGCCAGTAGCTGGGATTATAACCCACCACCACGCCCAGCTAATTTTTTTTTTTTTTTTTTTGAGACGGAGTCTCGCTCTGTTGCCCAGGCTGGAGTTCAGTGGCGTGATCTCTGCTCACTGCAGTTGCCTCCCGGGTTCACACCATTCTCCCACCTCAGCCTCCTGAGTAGCTGGGACTGCAGGTGCCCGCCATCACGCCCAGCTAATTTTTTGTATTTTTAGTACAGATGCAGTTTCACCGTGTTAGCCAGGATAGTCTCAGTCTCCTGACCTTGTGATCCACCTGCCTCAGCCTCCCAAAGTGCTGGGATTACAGGCGTGAGCCACCATGCCAGTCTAATTTTTGTATTTTTAGTAGAGGCTGGGTTTCCCCATGTTAGCCAGGCTGGTCTCGAACTCCTGACCTCAAGTGATCCATCTGCCTTGGCCTCCCAAAGTGCTGGGATTACAGGCCTGAGCCACCATGCTCAGCCATAATAAGCCACTTTGGTAGTCTTCCCAACTCATCCTCTTCTGATGCATTCTCAATACCACTGTCTTTCTAAGCCACACACCTCATTATTCCCTCCTGTGCTTAATGTATTTGTCATGGGCTCCACATCATGAGTATAGTGTTCTATAATGAATCCCTCCTGCCGTTCCAGTTTCATCTTCTTCCAGCCCTCATCTCTTTGCTTACCGCCCCCATTCTGTAGACAGCCATCTGTGCTATAGACATACTCCTCTATTAGTTGTTTTCTAACCACACAATACTGTCTCATGCCCGTACGTATTTTCACACATTGTTTCTTTACCTGGAATACTCTTCTCTCATCACTTTCTCTTTTTCTGAATAAATCTTACTATTTTTAAAGTCCAGATTAAATAGTGCCTCCTCTAGAAAGCTTCCCTAACAACCCTCTCCCTACCCTCAACCAATGAAGCTGACATCACCTTCTCATCATTTTATAGAACTTTTCAATATTGCTTTGTAACTTTTCATTTGTGTTTCTGCCTCTCCCACAAAACTGTATATTTAACACAGAGTATGGCTAGCATGTAGTATGCACTCAATAAATAATGTTTGGCCAGACATGGTAGTGCACACCTATAATTCCAGCTCTTTGGGAGGCCAAGGCAGGTGGATCACCTGAGGTCAGGAGTTCAACACCAGCCTGGGCAACATGGCAAAACCCCTTCTCTACAAAAATATGAAAGTTAGCCAGGCATGGTTGCATGTGCCTGTAATCCCAGCTACTCGGTAGGCTGAGGCAGGAGAATCACTTGAACCCGGGAGGTGGAGGTTGCAGTGAGCCGAGATTGCACCACTGCACTCCAGCCTGGGCAACAGAGTGAGACTCTGTCTCTACATACATACATACATACATACATAACATTTAATGAATTAATGCAAAGGAAAGGAAATGGGACCCAGAATAAAGAAAATAAGATTTACAAGCTAAAGTACTTACCATAAATGATGGTTATTAATATTTGCCTTTTTGAACCATTTCTTCAACACTACTATAAAGAAGGGCAAGAACTAATAATTGTTTTAAATGACTTCTAAAGAGGATGAAATGTAATTAGGGAAGTCTTACTTTTAAAACTACATGCTTTATATCATTGCTACTTTTTCTTAATTTTGTTTCAACATTTAAGATTACACATAGGGAAAAATTACTAGTGTTTCATATACTAACTATATGTGTCTTAGAAGTGGCCTATCCTAAATAACAAGACATTTGGCTGAAACTTCTTTTATTTTAACACTCTCACCAGAAGCGTGCAGAAAGTTAATTCCCCCAAAGAATTAGAATGATGATATTGTGTAAAGAATAAAACTTACAAATGATACATCAGCTCATCTGTAAGAAAACAAGTTTTGGCCAAATAGCAGATTGCCAATGGAAAAAAAAGTATTTAAAAGCCTAAATGGTTTCTACTGACAGTTAAAATACTAGAGACAGGGCTGCATGTTTCAGGAGCTTAAGAATAAAATTTGAACTTTAGGGGTAATGAGAAAATCCTTAAAACCGAACCTATTTAGAATTGCCCAGAAAAACAAAACTAGGACTTAAAGGCCTAAGAAATATTTTATTTCATATTAAAACAATCTGAAGTTCACACATGCAACTGATTCAGCCACAATAGAATTTTTGACCTCAGTTACACTTTACATGTTCTATAGAGGGGGCAGGACAAGAATTTGGCATCTGTCTTTAAGTATCTTAGACGTGGACCCTGATTCAGAATGAATTGAATATCATGTCTTAAGGTGATCTATTTTGCTTTAAATGATTTTAATGGCACATTGAAATCTATGGAAAGAAAAGATGACAGGCTCCAAGATATGTGTGATCCTTCTCAGATGAGAAATGCCTTCTATATTTCTTATTAGGAAACCAAAAAGCCAACCAAAATTCTCTGGAAGATCATACCAGTGCTTCGTCATTTCCAAATCAACCTGCATTCTTCACTGATAGCACAAAACTTTATTTTCATGTAGTTATCTCTGCTCTAGCATCTCTGTATTTAAGCAGAAAAAAGTGGGACCATTATGGTCTTTTTAAAATTTTTATGTTCTATATATAACTCACTTGTCCTACTATGTCAAAATATAAAACAACATGAAAAGCCATGTGAAGAGGTATTTTTTAAAGATGGGAGATGAGGCAGAAAGATTCCACATAGGCCTTCCAGTTTCTTCAGAAAAAAACTATTTCCTCTCAACAGGCACTTTGTTAGCAATTAAACATCTTTGAGAGTTCTCATCACCACAACATAACATCATCACCACCAATTAAGGAGAAACAGCAGAGGTATTGGGGCAGAATTAAATAGGAATAAGACATTCCCACAAAATATGCTCAAGAATCTCCAATGCATCTGGGTTTAGAAGAGGTTGTGCAAATAGTGTTTAAATCCAGAAGCTTCTTTAAAGTTGTTGGTTTAGAAGTACACGTTTTTGGCCAAGGGAAATACAACTGAATTGCAGATATTTGTTAAAGAACTCTGAAAAACTTCTGTGTTTTTTGCATCTTGAACACAGGAGAAGAAAAGTGGCATTAACATTTGTTGAGAATTTTTTATAGGTTGAACACCACACTAAGTGTATTTATACATTGTATCATTTAATCATCATAACTACCCTCTGAAGTAAATATTATTATGTAGATTTTAAAGATGAGAAATGTTGGCCCCGAGAATTTAGAAATCGACCCCCCTCTCTCCATCTCCATTGCCACCTCATTTGTCCAAGCCACCATCTTCTCTAGACAGGACAACTGAAATTGCCTCCTACCTGGTCTCCCTTCTTTTACTCTTGTACCCTGCATAATTCCCCAGATTAAAAATAAATAAATAAGGCCGGGCAAGGTGGCTCACGCCTGCAATCCCAGCACTTTGGGAGGCCGAGGCGGGCAGATTACTTGAGGTCAGGAGTTCAAGACCAGCCTGGTCAACACAGCGAAACTGTGTCTCTACAAAAATACAAAAGATTAGCCAGGCCTGGTGGCCCATGCCTGTAATCCCAGCTACTCAGGAAGCTGAGGCAGGAGAATCACTTGAACCCAAGAGGTGGAGGTTGCAGTGAGCTGAGATTGCGCCACTGCACTCCAGCCTGGACGACAGAGCGAGACTCTGTCTCAAAAAAAAAAAAAAAAAAAAATCAGACCATATCCATTCTGTGCTTTAAATCACCTGCATCTCAATGTACTTCAAATAAAACCCAAGTTCTGCATTCGCCAACAAGGCCTGACATGATCTGACCCTAGAAAAACATCCCAATCCCATCTCCTGTCACTCAACCATTCTGACTCCCCTTCCTTCTATTCTCACACAGGCCACATTCCTGCCTGCCCCAGGGTCATTGCACATACTATTCCCCCTGCCTAAAATCTTTTCCTGAGAGAGCTGTAATAAGGCACCACATGGTAAGTTGCCAATATAGCCATGTGGACATATTCAGAGGGATCACTGGAGAATGGCATGGCTTTAAGGAAACACAAGAGGAGAACTGAGCTGGATGTATAGAGAGGACTGGGGTAAGAGGTGAAGGTGAGAACTCACAGGGAAAGAGAAAAGGAGTGGGCAAAGTCAGAGACAGAAAGATATGTTCAGGGCTTGGGTGAGGGCTGTTCAGCTGGAGCAGAATTTTATCATTAGAAGGGTGAGGCTTTGGCTACTGTATTAGTTTTCATTTTTTTAATTTTTAATTTTTTAATAGAGACAAGTTCTCACTATATTGTCCTGACTGATTTCAAACTCCTGAGCTCAAGTGACCTGCCTGCCCCAACCTCCCAAAGTGCTAGGATTACAGGCGTGAGCCACTGCACCCGGCCTACCACTGTATTAGTTTTCATTTGCTGCTGTAATAAATTACCACAAACTCAGTGGCTCAAAACAATACAAATATCAAGTATTAACTAAGGGATAGACTTAGGGGTCTTTAAGATCTATTCCAATGATTAGATGCCACCTCTAAAATATGCTCTGCACTATTGTACAGTTCTGGAGGCCGAGAATCCAAAATGGTACAGGACTAAAGTCAAGGCAGCAGCCTACGAAGTTGCATTCCTTCTAGAGGTGCTATGGCAGAATCTCTTCTTGTCTTCTCCAGCTTCTAGGGTCTGCTTGCATTCCTTGGCTTGTGGCTGCATCACTCTGACTCCTGCCTCCACCATCACATCTTCTTTTCTGACTCTGACCCTCCTTCCTCCTTTTATAAGGATTATTGTGATTAGATTGGGCCCACCTAGATAATGCAGGATAAACTCCCATCTCAAGAAACTCAATTTAATCCCACCTGCAAAGTCCTTTTGACATGTGAGGAAACATATTCACAGCTTCTGAAGATCAGGACATGGACATTATTCTGGCTGCTACAGCTCTCTTGGAGAGGACTTGCATACAATATCCCAGAGCTTCACCTCCTGCCTACCAGACAGCAAGCCTACATCCACTAACCCTCAGTCCCCTACAGGAAAGTTCAAGCTAAGGTCAGGTCCACACATCCCTGCCCGGGACCAGCCGTCAAGCAACTGGGAGAACAGGTGCCAACAGACTCTTAGGCTTTCTTCCCGAAATGCTCTGGGATCAGATCATGCCTGCTGCTGTGTCCCTCGGTAGTCTTCACTTCTAAACGTTCCAGACCTAGCTGATCTGTCAGAGCATGCGCAATCCGTCTCTTTCAACTTAATATCACGGTTGTGAGCTCTTGCCCATAGGTGGCGCTATCCTCTACCTCCTGCCCGCTCATCCTGACGCTAGTCCTCCAAAGGGGTAGCAGCAAACTAAGCTTTGGCGGTGGGCTCCGGCGGACCTGATACCTTGCAGGGATCTGCTACTTGAGCAAGTCCCTTTATTTTACCTCTGTTTCCTCATTGCAAATTGCATATAGTAATAGTACCTGCTCCACATGGTGGTTATGAAGATTTTTAAAATAATGTATTAGAAGATTTAGCTTAATGTCTGGCACAGAAAGCATTCAATAAATGTTCATTTTAAAAGCTAAACAAAAAAGATGAGTTTTTTGAAAAGCACTTATGAACATTGTAGAGGTTCACAATTACTTTCGCCTACCTCTTTTGGGAAATCACCTAACATTCACTTTGTCTTTACAAAATTAAAACATAAAGCAGAAGCCAAATAAACCAGGAAAGAGAATGGTGTCTGTGTGTGTATAGCCCATGCACAAGCATAGGTTAGGAGGAAAGATTACTTTTCTTCTGTTTCTTACCAAAACATATGGATAGGTAGAAAGGTAAGGAGAGAAGGGAATAAACTACATAAGCAAACAATAAATGTGGAAGGATGTATGGAAGAGTCCCGGCTGGATGACCTCTTGGCAGGACTGTGATGTACAACACTCAAGTATCTGCTGAGGGACAGACTTAGAGGTCTTTAAGATCCACTCCAATGATTAAATGTCACTTTTTTTTTTTTTTTTTTTTTTGAGACGAAGTGTCACTGTCACCCAGGCTGGGGTGCAGTGGCGCTATGTCGGCTCACTGCAAGCTTCGCCTCCTGGGTTCATGCCATTCTCCTGCCTCAGCCTCCCAAGTAGCTGGGACTACAGGTGCCCACCACCAAGCCCGGCTAATTTTTTATGTTTTTAGTAGAGACGGGGTTTCACTGTGTTAGCCAAGATGGTCTCGATCTCCTGACCTCGTGATCCGCCCGCCTCGGCCTCCCATAGTGCTGGGATTACAGGCGTGAGCCACCGTGCCCGGCCTAAAAGTCACTTCTTAATATATGCTCTGCAGTTCCGCTTACCCTAATTCTACAAAAGCTGCCTAAGCCATCTATGAAATCCACAGTACCTCCACAGTTCATGATTTTTCTGACAGCAGTTGTGGTCAAAATTTGTCTGCTTCTTAAATAATCAGCCAGTTGTCCTCCAATAGGTACAACGATTGTCATAACCATGTGTGGGACTGCTGACAAGAGACCCACCTGGAAGGGAAAGAAACAATAAGCAATTTGTCATTACTTCTGAGAGAGGGGCCTCCCTAATTCCCTTGCCCACCTCCACTCCACAGCCCCCCTACCTACCACCACCAAATTTAAGCATCTAATTATGTGGGATCTGGGAAGGTCTGAATTTCATCATAAATAAATGATGAATGAGTGAATGATTTTAGACCTATCTGTGTCCTCTACCAGACTGGAAGCTCCTTGAGGGCAGAGATGACTTTTCTTTATCACAGAGGGCATGGCACATGGGAGATAAAGAACTTGGCACCCAGTGAGCACTGATGACTGATGACAGCCACCATTTCACGACTATGGCAGCTCTTCCATGGTCACTTCTGACAGTATCTGTAGCTAGGCAGACATTTGTGCCTGCGCGGCTGCTGTTCTTTCCCTTGTAGGAAAGAGGTTTAATTATCTTATGATGACAGTTGATGATTCACTATCCACACCCTTCCTCCCTAAAACACAATTGGCTTGATGATAATGTCTGGGGGCACTGAAAGAGGTTCTTGCTTTTTTTTCTTTTTCTTTTTTCTTTTTAGACAGAGTCTTGCTCTGTTGCCCAGGCTGGAGTGCAGTGGTGCAATCTCGCCTCACTGCAACCTCCGCCTCCTGGGTTCAAGTGATTCTCCTGTCTCAGCCTCCTGAGTAACTAGGATCACAGGCGTGTGTCACCACGCCCAGCTAATTTTTGTATTTTTAGTAGAGGCAGGGTTTCGCCATGTTGGTCAGGCTGGTCCTGACCTCAGGTGATCTGCCTGCCTTGGCCTCCTAAAATGCTGGGATTACAGGCGTGAGCCACCATACCTGGCAGAAAGAGGTTCTTTCTAACCCATTGCAAGCAATGATTGTTACTGCTATAGCCACCATTATGGAGACAGGGTGTTCTGCAAAATGAGTGGTAAGGTTCTTACTGTTACTCACTGAGTAGCTTATAGGAAAAAAAGAAAACTCACACCCTCAAATCTTTTTATCCTCACCTAATATGCCATCCTTGAGCTAGCTTCAAAAACACTTTAAGATTGGGTACAACATAAATCTTTAAAGCAGCTTAATACGACTCTGATCCTTGCTAAGAAGAAATTAAACAGCTATGCATACTATGCATAGAATGTGTAACTTGTCTGACAGCTGGGCTATTAGGTGTCACAGAACTGTTTTAAATTATGATCAGCAATTTAATTATTTTATCATACAAAGTTATTCTCTGTAGAATCAAAAGATTTAAAGTTCAAGAATATTTGGAGCATCTGTATGTTTACCTTACTTATTGCAAATCCAAAGACCTCTTCAAAATAAGCAGGCTGACTTATAAGGAGCAAATAAAAGGTCCAGCTTCTGCAAAAATTTGCCACGATGATTGCATAAACCGGCAAAGATGTGAAAAATCTTTTCCATGGGGTACTAAATTTCTAGGGAGTAAAAATACCGTGAGATTTTTTAGTAAAGATATTGACATTTTTTCTGTAAATAGGCAACACAATCACTCATGAAAACAGGTAAGTCTTCATTTGACTTTTTATACTTACACTTAGACTAACCACGCTGGCCCCTTCTCCTATGCTTGTCTCTATGTAGGTCTTCTCCTCATTGGATATTGTTGGATGAGCTGCTGGGCACTCATAGGCCTGCAACAGCCAAAACATGTACCAAATAATCCCAAACATACCTGCAGTTAAAAAAGAAAAGACTGGGTTATATGGTCTCATTTTCTTCCATTTCTAAATTTTTCAATTTTTACCATATATATTTTTTGCATGTAAAATGGGTAATGTGCCAATGTTGTAACAAGGTTTGAAGGACTCAAACATCTCACACATGTATGTGAACACTCAATTATCACGTTTATGAACTACAAAAGGATCTTTACAATATTTCCAAATGGCAGTATATTCAGCTAGGGGAAAGTATTTTGTTGATGTTCCTGTTGTTGTTAACTGGTACTTAAAGAAAGACAATGTTCTGCTTATTTTTTTAGGTCAACTTTAAACATTAATCAAATCATAGATAAAGTATTCCATTTATACAATAAACTTGTTTTAGTAATCTCTATTTTGATGTAATGAACTCTGAGCCAAACCCATATGCAGTAAAATATCATCTCTATGAGTCACATGTGAACCTGTGAAGTCAAATCACTCACCATAAATATAAAAGACAGAGGACCATCCAATGTACTGCACCAACACCCCAGCCAGGGGCATGGCAACCACTGCCCCTGCATAGGAACCTGGAACAAGAAAAGATTGAGGGAATCTGACCAATCATCACACAAGCCTTTTTGGCTCATTTAGAATTCATGTGGTAAAGTCAGGAATGAATCCAACTGAGCAGGAGTCAGACTGTCTCTGTGTAGAGAGACAGGCAAACTCCCAGTGTGCCTTAGAACGGGGCTTCCAAGAGAGGAAGGTCACCAACATGCCCTTTAACTCCATCCAGGGACCACACAGGATTTAGACAAAGGTTGATCCAGCACCACAGTTTGGAATTACATGAGAGAATGGAATCAGAAGATGAAAAAAATCTAAGAGGAATTTTGAAAATTCAACCAGGCACAATATTGGATGCTAAAAAGAGCAAGCGAAGGAACATACAAAATTTGCTTAGGAAGACTGGGAGGATTCTCATCCAGATCTTTAAATGAGGGATATTAAATTATTTAAAAGATCATGATTTTTAAAGTCTTGATTAAAAGAACAAAAAGGAGAGGGTTGCCAGGCACAGTGGCTCATGCCTGTAATCCTAACACTTTGGGAGGCTGAGGCGGGCAGATCACTTGAGACCAAGAGTTCAAGACCAGCCTGGTCAACATAGCAAAACCCCATCTCTACTAAAAATACAAAAAATTAGCCTGGCATGGTGGCACATGCCTGTAATCCCAGCTACTTGGAAGGCTGAGGCACGGGAATCGCTTGAACCCGGGAGGCGGAGGTTGCAGTGAGCCAAGATCTCACCACTGCACTCCAGCCTGAGTGATAGAGCGAGACTATGTCTCAAGAAAAAAAAAAAGGTGAGGGGTGAACAATTAAATTCCAGATGGCAAGAGGGCTGCTGTCTCCATTCAGCTCCTGAATGGGTACATTTTTACATGTATTTGTTACTTTGTAAAACTTAAGCTTGCAAATGCTTACCTGTGTGTGAATGTTTATCTTGTCTAGACAAGATAATTGTGACTAGAGGCAGTGACCTGACCTCTGCTATCCTCTGGACATCTGGTAGGGAAACATGAGCCCTGTGACCTCCCATTATTAGGAGTTATTAGCTGAAAGGAAAAGTTACTCTCTGAAAATCCCCCTGGGCTGTAAATGAAAAAACTCTTGCTTCAGAAAAAGTGAGTGGTGAAAGGAAATTCTGTATCCCAGAATTCGATGCTAAGGAAGATCTTTAGGAAGTGAGAGGTTGGGGATCTTCCAGAGAAGTAGATTAAATCCCATCTTTCCAAGGTGGGCCTGACCCTCGGTGAAAGGCCCAGTCTGAGATCTGGAATCTGAACATCTTGACACCCAACGAAGTTAAGAGACTCATTTTTTCTCAGAGATAAGATGGGAATGAAATATCCATCTCAAGGGACTGTTTTGAGGTTCAAATAAACTATGTGAAGATGCTTTGTAAGCTATAAAGCGTTACACAAATGCCAGCTATTACTGCTATTATCATGTACAGAATGACAACACACTCAAAAAACAAACAATCTCAGAGTTCCTCAAACCAATAAGGTGAGCACTCCAGGCATGTGTTGAGAATGGGCTGCAGGTCTGACTCTGCTGTGCATGGAGATAGGGTGCCCTTCATCCCCAGGCCAAATACCCTGGGAGGTGGGGTGGGTGAGTCTGGTTTAGGTAATGCAAAAGAATACCTGGGGCAGGAGCAGGTAGAGAATAACCCCCACCAACTAAGATGCACTGAGTGCTTTCTGGGCGCCTAGTATCATGCTAAGTATTCTGTACCCATGACTTTGTTTAACTCTCCTTCAACTTGACAAGGTAGGTACCAGTATGACCTCCATTTTATAAGGAGAAAGCAGGCTGGGGGAGGGGAGGTGGATTGCCTGAGGTCACACAGGTAGAGGAGATGACAAGTCACTGGATAGGGGCCCAGGTCTGTGGAACCCCAAAGCCCTTACTCTTATTTAATCTTTCAGCCATGCCTCCTTCACTCAAAATCACCTGATAATTCCCCTTACATAGTAAGAAGCATTCTTTCATTGGGGAAACTTTACAATGTGATATGGCTTGGCTCTGTGTCCCTACCCAAATCACATCTCAAATTGTAATCCCCATGTGTTGAGGGAAGAACCCGGTGGGAGGTGACTGGGTCATGGGGACAGATTTCCCCCATGCTGTTCTTATGACAGTGAGTGAGATCTTATGAGATCTGATGGTTTAAAAGTGTGGCACTTTCCCCTTCTCTCTCTTTCTCTCCTGCCACCATGTAAGACGTGCCTTGCCTCCCCTTTTGCCTCCTGCCATGATTGTAAGTTTCCTGACGCCTCCCCAGCCATGCAGAACCATGAGTTGATTAAACCTCTTTCTTTTATAAATTACCCAGTCTCAGGTGGTTCTTTATAGCTGTGTGAAAACAGACTAATACACAATGTGACCTAAACTACCCTTCTTTTCTATCAGAAAAAAATCTTCCTCATCCTTTTAGACACCCTCCAATGTCAGTTCCTATTAGACACAGCCCCTTGAGCAGACAACAGGGCACTCAGCCCTTAGTGCAGCTGCCCCCCGCTGCTCCCAGACTACCCTGGGGAGCAGACGGCAGCTCAGTCCCCTGGGCCTCAGATGATTGTTGAATGATATGTGGAGAAGGGAAGAACGGAACTGGGGGTGAGAAAGAGGTCCCGGTTCTGCCCTCACTAGCTGCAAGAATTTAAATTTTTTTTCCCTCGCTCAGCCTTAGTTTGCTCCACTATAAAATAATGGGTTGTAACTGGATGTATTAGTCTGATTTCATGCTGCTGATAAAGACAAACCCAAGTCTGAGCAATTTACAAAAGAAAGAGGTTTAACTGGACTTACAGTTCCACGTGGCGGGGGAGGCCTCACAAACATGGCAGAAGGCAAAGAAGAGCGAGTCACATCTTACGTGGATGGCGACAGGCAATGAGAGAGCTTGTGCAG
This sequence comes from Theropithecus gelada, assembly GCF_003255815.1. Classification (NCBI taxonomy): domain Eukaryota; kingdom Metazoa; phylum Chordata; class Mammalia; order Primates; family Cercopithecidae; genus Theropithecus; species Theropithecus gelada. Next base: position 59,637,091 of record NC_037679.1, on the reverse strand, counting down.
AGAAACTTCCGTTTTTAAAACCATCAGATCTCATGAGACCCATTGACTATCACAAGAAAAGCACGGAAAAGGCCTACCACCATGATTCAATCACCTCCCACCAGGTTCCTCTCATAAAACGTGGGCATTATGGGAGCTACAAGATGAGATCTGGGTGGGGACACAGCCAAACCATATCAGTGGATGTTTTCTAGAATCCCTTCTAACTCCAATATCTTTTGAGATTAAGAATTGATTCGCTCCAAGCCTGGGTTTCCTTCTTTAACATTTTCCTTAAGTTGTTCTTTGAAACCAAGGCCACACCTTAGCTGGGACATGTAATGAAGCTTGTGTCCTTGATCAGGTAACTTTCCTTGAGAGTCAAACCATTTCTTAAATCAACCCTATTAGGGCTATAAAAACACACTAAGAATGGGGAGTGGCTGCTAGTCATTCTCATTTTGCTGGCAAATCAAAATGAAAGGTCTTACAAATAAACCATCCAAAGAAAGTAAGGTCAAGGATCTAACAAGTCACAAGGCCAGCTGGGGTGGAGTCTTATCCTCTTCCAGAGTTGGTGTAAGCGCAGTAGTGGGATGGAGATGCTCTTAAACTGCAAATGAGTGGATGAAGATGGTTTGTAAGGACAAGAGACACTAAAGATGTAAAGACATCAAGGCTGAGCATGCAATTCCCAACTAGGCACAAAGTAGGCATATCGGTGAATACCTCACACCACATTTTCAAGATTACTTTATTATTATTTCAAGGAGGTAAAAGGCCAGCAGGAAGAGGAAAATTAAAACATATGCAGAAATAAATAGAAAGCTATATTTCTCCCTTTAGCAAAGAATATCATCTTAGGAAAGGTGTGCTAGCTTGAAAAGCAGACAGACCTAAGCTGTAATTCACACTGCTTAGGCTACATAGTGACTTCCGTGGTCTAAGGTTTTTGTTGTTGTGGGGTTTTTTTGCTTTGTTTCTTGTTTTTTGTTTGTTTTGTTTTGTTTTGTTTTGTTTGAGACAGGGTCTTACTCTGTCACCTAGGCTGGAGTACAATGGTGTGATCTCGGCTCACTGCAACCTCCGCTTCCGGACTCAAGCCTTGGCCTCCTGTGTAGCTGGGACCACAGGCATGGGCCACTGCACCCAGTTAATTTTTTATATTTTTGGTAGAGATGGGGTTTCATCACGTTGTCCAGGTTGGTCTCAAACTCCTAGGCTCAAGCAATCTGCCACGTCAGCCTCCCAAAGTGCTGGGATTACAGGTACGAGACACCTTGCCTGGCTGGTCTAAGGTACTTTTACCTTCATGGGCCCCTTCCCTCAACACATTTACCACTGTGTTGATGGCAGCAGCATGTGCTGTTGTTGTTCTGTTGTTGATTGGTACCTAGGGACCCAGCCACACCTAGAGAGGCCAGTCCCACTGGGGTAGCTTGGAGGTGGGCAACCTCAGCAAGGTGAAGTTTGGAGAAGCAGGAATTGAAGTCACATACTACTTGGGGACTACTCATTTACTTTCAGATAAGATGGATGGTCTCTACTTCTTATTATCCGAGATATGATGACAAAAATTAATTTAAATGTCTATATGACAATGTGTGCGTGGTAGGAGTGTGAAATAAGGAAAGCTCCAGATCAAAAGTCAGGTCTCGTTCTAGCTCCATGATCTTGGGCAAGTCACTGAACTTTAGTTTCATATAAAAAGAAGAGGCGTGAGATGCTTGATGATCCCATCTTTCCACTTTTGTCCTTAGCAAATGTCATTTGCTGGCTAATCCAACAACCACTTCCAGCCCTTTCTCCCTTCCCCTTCACTTCCAACCCTTTCTCCCTTCCCCTTCACTCCTGAAGAGGCTGGTGAAGCTAGGTATCTGCTTGCCTAGACTCCTCTGCAGTTAGTAAAGCATATGATACAGTTAGGGCCAAATAAATTAAAGTGGAAGGTTGGTAGGGGGCTTTGGGAAAGCTTTTGTTTTCCTGATGAAAGGGACAAATGGAATAAGCACAGGAGTAAATAAAAAGCTATCTCTGAGGATAGCAGAGTAGAAAGTCAGAACATGCCTAGGCCCTGGATGGATTTTTGAGTGGCAGAACCAACACTAACAACCACTCACCTCTAGAATACTGTTATATAAAATAAATAGACTCATTTTAAGGCCCTTAGTAGGGTTTTCAGTTACTTGAAGTTAAAAAAGCATTCCATTTCCTTTTTCTTTTTAGAGACAAGGTCTCACTCTGTCACTCAGGCTGGAGTGCTGTGGCCATCATAGCTTACTACAGCCTCAACCTCCCAGGCTCAAGCAGTCCTCCTGCCTCAGCCTCCCTAGTAGCTAGGATCCCAGGCACACACCGCCACGCTCGGCTTTTTTTTTTTTTTTTTTTTTTTTTTTTAAAGACAAAGTCTCACTATATTGCCCAGGCTGGTCTCGAACTCCTGGGCTCCAGTGATCTTCCTGCCTCCTCGGCGTCCCTAAAGTGCTGAGATTACAGGTGTGAGCCACCGCATGAACCGAAAAAAAGCATTCATAAATAAACTTTGTTATTATTCTAATACACCCACCACAAAAAGAGGTTGTGGCCAGTCGGCTTCTCTCCAAAGGTGGTGCCCACTTACTCCACATTCCATGGCAGGCTGGGTAGGTCACACCCTGGCAGAAGAGTTAAAAATAGATTAGTTGATTTGACTCTAGTTTCTGCTTGTGTTTAAAATATGGATGCTGCTTCTTCATACAGGCTACAATATAAAAGCCCAATTTATAGACACTGTTGTAGGTTGAATATTTGTGTCCCCACCAAATTCCTGTGTTAAAACCTAATTCCCAATGTGATGGTATTTGGAGATGGACCTTTGGGAAGTGACTAGGTAAAAAATGAATGAGATTAGTGCCTTATAAAAGAAACTCCAGAGAGCTCCCTCATCCCTTCTGCCTTGAGCAGACAAAGAGAAGGTAGTTGTTTATGAACCAGGAAGCTGGCCTTCCCAAGTCACCAATCTGCCAGCACCTCGATCTTTGACTCCCCAGCCTCCAGAACTGTAAGAAATACATTTCTAGGCCAGGAGCAGTGGCTCATGCCTGTAATCTCAGCACTTTGAGAGGCCGAGCTGGGTGGATCACTTGAGGCCAGGAGTTCAAGACCAGCATAGCCAACATGATGAAACGCCATCTCTACTAAAAATACAAAAACTAGCTGGGCATGATGGTGCATGCTTATAATCCCAACTCCTTGGGAGGCTGAGGCACAAGAATCACTTGAACCCAGGAGGCAGAGGTTGCAGCGAGCTGAGATTGCACCACTGCACTTCAGCCTGGGCAACAGAGTGAGACTGTCAAAACAATAAAAATAAAAAATAAAAAATAAAAATGCCAGGCACAGGCACAGTGGCTTATGCTTGTAATCCCAGCAGTTTGGGAGGCTGCGGTGGGCGGATCACCTGAGGTCAGGAGTTTGAGACCAGCCTGGCCAACATGGCGAAATCCTGTCTCTACCAAAAATACAAAAATTAGCCGGGTATAGTGGCATGTGCCCGTAATCCCAGCTATGCAGGAGGCTGAACTAGAAGAATCGCTTGAACCTGGGAGGCAGAGGTTGCAGTGAGCTGAGATTGCGCCACTGCACTCCAGCCTCGGTGACACAGTGAGACTCCGTCTCAAAAAAATAAATAAAAAATAAAAATAAAATTCTTTTTTTATAACCTACCTAGTTTATGGTATTCTGTAGAAACCCAAACGGACTCAGACAGACACTAAACAGCATGATTCAGCTATTTTTGACTCACAGTACAGATGCTGAAATTCAAATACAGTTCACATGTAAGCATGCTAAAAGATGGGGGAAAGGTCTTTATATTTATATTTCATATTATCATAGACTATCAGTGTAGGAAGAGCCTTCCACAGTCAGCTGGTCCATCCTCTCATTTCAAGATACAGAACCTGAGGCTCAGGGCCATTAAGTGACTAAAATTTAGTCTTCATGGACGCTAATATCGCGTTCTTTCCACCACACGGGTACATCCCAAAGTGTAATATATGTCCCTCTAGTGGGACTAGAGTTGGATTTGAAATGATAAAACAACTTACATTCTTAATTATAACACATATATGCTAGTATATATATTACAATTAATCTATATATAAATTTTTATATAAGTATACTATATATATGTGTGTGTATATATATATGCTTTGAAAAAGATGTAACTAGTGGCTGAGTGTGGTGGCTCACGCCTGTAATCCCAGCACTTTGGGAGCAGAGGTGGGTGGACCACCTGAGGTCAGGAGTTCGAGACCAGCCTGGCCAGCATGGTGAAATCCCATCTCTACTAAAAATACAAAAAAATTGGTTGGTGTGGTGGCTGGCACCTGTAGTCCCAGCTACTCGAGAGGCTGAGGTAGGAGAATCGCTTGAATCCGGGAGGCGGATGTTGCAGTGAGCCGACATCACGCCACTGCACTCCAGCCTGGATGATAGAGCAGGACTCTATCTCACAGGAAAAAAAAAAGGAAAAGATGTAACTAGCACATCAAACCCATGATTTCAAAGATGTTGTTGCTTAGAATAATAGGTACCCTTTGTTTTTTGTTTTAAATGAGTCGATCTAGGGGAAAACAATAGGCAAATAATGGTACAAGTTGTACATGGGCATAACAAACTGATGAAGGTCAGAGGTGAATGACTGTGTTTGGGAAACACTGTTGTATATCGGGGGTTGGCAAACTATGGCCAATTGGTTCACCATCTGTTTTTGTGTAGCCCACAAGCTAAGAATGTTTTTTACATTTTTGAATGGTGAGAAAAAAATCAAAAGAAGAATAATATTTAATGGCACACAACAATCATATGAAATTCAAATTTCAGTTTGTAAAATGTTTATTGGAACATAACCATGCCCATTTGTTTCTAGCTTGTTTCTGCCTGCTTTTGCACTATAGCAGCAGTGTTGAGTAGGTGCAACAGACACTGTATGGCCTGCAAAGTCCAAAATATTTACCTTCTGGCTCCATATCATGGTGCCTCCTTCATTGAATTAAATCTCTGCATCAGACTACACCCTTGGAAATGTACAGATTTATTAATGAATCCACTTAAATTGCTTTAGTGGAATGAGCCTTTGCTATGTGAACTGTAGGTTTGGGCTTCAGTTTCACTATCCATTAAAATGAAGAGGGTCGGGTTAGATTATCCCTAAGATCACTATGGAAGGGTCCTTTATTGTTCCTAAATGTAAAATCACACAAGGCATTTGAATTACAATTCTTGAAATTTTAGCCATTACCAGAGAATGGAAATAGCAGGAAAAGGAAGAAAATATAGAAACAAACTGAGTAAAGGGAGTTTTCTTCAGAAGCTGAACTTTCTAAAGGACTGAGCTGTCTCTAGCAACATCAAAAACTGTAAGGAAAGTATCTCCTACCTCCACTAGACCTTGCAGAATTCTGACACACATGACGCATCCGTAATGCACTCTGGCTGCAGAGGGAATGAACATGTTCAGAGTCGATGTTAAGAAGATGGCAGCTCCAAAGACCCTGAGGGACCAAAGCACTGTGTTATTCGGCAGGCCCGCTGATGGATGTGGTACTTCAGCTAAGCACCAGAAACAAACCTAACAGTTCATGAAAGATCCCTGTGGAAATCCCTGTGGAAAGATCATGCCTGTAATCCCAGCACTTTGGGAGGCTGAGGTGGGTGGATCACCTGAGGTCAGGAGTTTGAGACCAGCCTGGCCAACATGGCGAAACCCCATCTCTACTAAAAACACAAAAAATTAGCCGGGTGTGGTGGCTGGCACCTGTAATTTGGAGAAATAGATGTGTTAGGGTCTAGTACGCCCCAAGCTAGATTCTTGGGCTTCTTTGATTCCCAAGCTCTGGCCCCTGGACCAACTATGAACAAATTTTTGGCAGTACAGGGATGTCCTGCCTGGATGACGTCCTGAAAAGTTGGAGATTGGCCAGGTTCAGGTAAGCTTGCTAGAGACCTACCATCCTGCCTGGTTCCCCCTGACCAACCTTTTCTGTTACTGTATATTTGAGGTTGTTTCCTGCTTCCCAGAGCTGCTCTCAGTTTACCAGAAGGAAACACTGTCTATCCAAGAAGCATTGTATGTCCTGGGACCAGAAGCACAAAACAGGTTGTGTACCTGTCTTAGCTCCCATTCCCTGACCAGCCCAGTGTACCCTGGGAAAAGAGAGCAAGCAGCATTTTCTTCCCCTCTCACATATGTTAATGATGTTTCCACTTTTTTTATGTGCTGGGAAATTAGATTATGTGTGATTTTTTTTCAAAGCAGAGGTGTAAGCAGTAACCCAGGAAACCATAGCAACCAATATTTTATCACTTTTTAAAAAGAATACAATAGGTAAGTAACAATAAATAAAAGACATAAATTAGACAAGAACCTAAATAAATACATGCTTATTCATATTGAGATCTTATGGTAGTGGCTTCCAATTTTTTTACCTTAACCCATAAACAAAATATATTTTATATTGCAACCTAGTTCACACTCATACATACAAATGTAACTGAAACAAGTTTCAAAAACCAATAGTTACCCTTATGTGCAATGCATTCAGATATTTTCTATTCTGTTTTATTCTATTTGATTATCTTTTCTTCTATTTCTCTCTTTCTTTTTAAAAAATGCTCATTGGTAAATCATCATATTGTTTTCACAACTATCTAATGAGTTGTGCTTTAGAATTTGAAAAAAACATTTTTAAAAAATGTAATACACTTCATGAAATCCATTTATGGAAAGTCATATGGGAAATAAAATTGGAAGGGACCTGGAGAGATTTAGTTCACTCCTTTTCTAATACATGATACACTCTACAACATCTCCCCCAAGTGGCCATCCTCCTCTGCTTGAATACCTCCAGTGACAGAGAACTCACTGCTTCTTGAGACAGCTCACTCTGTTCTTGGATACTTTTAATTGCTCAAACACCCACTACAGAGTCTCAAGGACATCAGAGACACATCTTGCAGTCTAGAGGCAAGCCCCCACCACTCATCTGAGAAAACCTTTTCTGGGTGATATTAACATAAGATTACAGAATGTCACTGGTCAAGGAGAACTGAAATACAATTTAGTCCAATGTTTCATTTCACAGATGAAGAAACTGAGGTCCAGTGAGGGAAGGAAAGTGACTCAATAGAGGTCACCCAGTGATCCAGTTAAGGGGCAGGAACCTCTCCTGACTCAGAGTTGATTGCTCTTTTTACCACATAATCACTTGAAGAATTGCAAGGTAAATTTAATTGGATGAAAAATGAAATAAAAAGAGACTCTTGACTGGGTGCTGGTGGCTCATGCCTGTAATCCCAGTACTTTGGGAGGCTAAGGCGGGTGGATCACTTGAGGTCAGGAGTTTGAGACCAGCCTGGCCAACACGGCGAAACCTCGTTTCTACCAAAAATACAAAAATTAGGTGGGTGCAGTGGTGCACACTTGTAATCCCAACTGTTCAGGAGGCTAAAGAACCAGAATTGCTTGAATGCCGAGTGGGGTGGGGGAGAGGGCGGGGCAGAGGTTGCAGTGAGCCAAGATCACACCACTGCACTCCAGCCTGGGTGACACTGAGACACTGTCTCAAAAATAAAAATAAATTAAGAGCAGGGTCATTTGCGATCAGTATCTGTGAATTGCATCTATCCAGATGGCTCCTATTTTTCATTCTGCACCCCCAAATTGAGAGCTAGCTATGCAGAATTTATAGGTACAAAGCCACATTTCATTGGTTTGTATCATGTTATATCAATTTATCTTACCTGTTAGCAGCAAACTTGTTTGAAATGAAACCACCTGGAATTTGTGTCATAATATAGCCCCAGAAAAAAGATCCATGGATAAGGCCCACTGTTTCTGGATCCCAGTTAAACTGTGCTGTCTGGAAATGAGAAATCAGATATAGTTGTGTTTCTTAGAAAAAGGCTGACAACCATTTTTCACCAACAAGCCTACACAATAATAACCTCATGAGGTCTTTCTTTTTTCATTTATTCAACACATGTTTATGGAGGGCATCTTACATACTTGGGGTATAGCAGCAAGCAAAAGTTCTAGGCCAGGCATAGTGATGTGTGCCTGTAGTCCCAGTTATTTAGGAGGCTGAGGTGGGAGGATGGCTTGAGCCCAGGAGGTCGAGGCTGCAGTGAGCCAAGATAGTGCCAATGCACTCCAGACTGGGCAACAGAGTGAAACCCCGTCTTAAAAAACAAAACCGGCTGGGTGCGGTGGCTCATGCCTATAATCCCAGCACTTTGGGAGGCTGAGGCAGGCGGATCACGAGGTCAGGAGATCGAGACCATCCTGGCTAACATGGTGAAACCCCATCTCTACTAAAAATACAAAAAAAAAAAAAAAAGAAATTAGCCGGGCATGGTGGCGGGTGCCTGTAGTCCCAGCTACTCAGGAGGCTGAGGATGAATGGCGTGAACATGGGAGACGGAACATGCAGTGAGCCAAGATCGCACCACTGTACTCCAGCTTGGGCAACAGAGCGAGACTCCATCTCAAAAACAAACAAACAAACAAAAACAACAAAGTCCCTGCTCTCATAGATTTCATCTTCTGAAAAGAGATTATGTACAAATTTAAACATATATGTATTTATAGTAATGGTCATGGTGACTCACACCTATAATCCCAACGCTTTGGAAGGCCTAGGCAGGAGGATTACTTGAGGTCAGGAGCTCAAGACCAGCCTGGGCAATGCAGCGAGACGCCATCTCTACAAAAAATTAAAAATCTAGCCAGCTAGGCCAGGTGCAATGGCTCACACTTGTAATCCCGAACTTTGGGAGATAGAGGTGAGTGGATCACCTGAGGTCAGGAGTTCGAGACCAGCCTAGCCAACATGGTGAAACTCCATCTCTACTGAAAATACAAAAATCAGCTGGGTGTGGTGGCAGGTGCCTGTAATCCCAGCTTCTTGGGAGGCTGAGGCAGGAGAATTGCTTGAACCCAAGAGGTGGAGGTTATAGTGAGCCAAGATCACACCACTACAATCCAGCCTGGGTGAGACAGAGAGACTCCATCTCAATAAATAAATAAATAAATAAATAAATAAATAAATAAATAAATAAAAATACAAATCTAGCCAGGTGTGGTAGTGCGTGCCTCTAGTCCTAGCTACTCAGGAGGCTCAGGTAGGAGGATCCCTGGAACCCAGGAGTTGGTCGAGGTTAAGATAAGCTATAAACACACCACTGCACTCCAGTGTGAGTGACAGAGCAAGACCCTGTATCTAAAAATACATATATCTAATGTGTGTGTGTGTATATATAATCTATATAATGTGTGTGTGTATATGTACATACATATATATGTATATGTACGTGTATATGTATGTATGTGTGTATATATATGTATGTATATACATATACACACACACACACAGCGAAAACACAAAATAGCAATGAATGCTAAGGAGAAAATAAAATAGTTTGTGAAGAAAGCAAAAAATGGGGTTTTGTGGGGGCTACTAAGTTATTTGCTACATTATTCAGATGCCAGTTTAGTGATAGCACAAAGAGAATTAAGAGTCTTAAGTCTCTCATTTCTTAATGAGGACAGTAAAGCCCATTCTACCTACCCATAGGATGTATGGGGATAAATGGCATGAATATTTCCAGTGGCTTATCTCTCTGCTTAGAGATTTTGCATGTAGCAGATTAGGATAGTGACCGGCACACAGTGTAGACTCAATAAACGTTAACAGTCATTACTGTTACAATGCTGATGGCAGTGGCAACAACACAACCTTCCACAACTCTTAGGCCATTGAAAATGTGATTCTCTAGGGCTGGAATCCCTTTCCTCATGTTCTTTCCCAGGTAAAGTAACTTATTCTTTTTAGACTCATTGTAAATGGTCCTTCCTCGGAGGAAGCTTCCTGAATCCCCAAAATTGAACTGGTCCCTTTTTCCTGGGCTTGTCTTCAGTGAATGGACATCCACATGTGAATTTCCCACACAGGGCACCAAGAAACTCTAAGATAGCAGCCATGTCCTATTTGACTTATAGTCTCAGTACCTAAATCAAATGCCTGGGAACATAGAAGGTCCAAGTGTGTATTCGCCAAATGAATGAATAAATGAATGGCTTTGTAAAGCTTTTTGATATCAAAATGCAAACATGGAGTAAGAGGGTTCCTAATTATCATCATAGTATGTTTTATAAATTTTCATCACAGCTTATTTTCCTGTCACAAGTTGTTACATATTTATCTGCCCATCTGTTCAACGTTCATGCTGTGCCTCCTGAATGCAACGTTAGGTGCTGGACAGTGTAAATACAGACTCAAATCAGCATTGCCTTTGCCTTCTAGGAGCTCACAGTCCAAGTCACTTTGGCCTATACTCTCTCATTTTATGAATAAGAAAGTTGAAGCTCAATGGTAAAAAGGAACTAGCTAATTATAATTAATTCAAATCAGCTCACCAAATTTGTATTTTGTGTTTATTATGTAACACACATAGTTCTACGCACTGGGGTACAGCAGTGAACAGCCGTAGTGACTCCTGCCTTTTTGAAGATGCCAGTGGAGATAGCCGGCAATAAACAATTACAGGCAGAGTTAGATGGTAACCAGCAATAAGATGAAAAAATAAAGCAGGGAAGGGAATAGGAAGTATTGGATGGCAGTGAGGTCGGGTAAATTTTAGACAGAATGGCCAGGAAAGGCTTCACTGAGAAGATGAGTTTTAAGTAAAGACCTAAAGAAAGGAAGGGAGCAAGTCATATGGTGATCTGAGATGTGAGCTTTCCAGGCAGAGAGACAGCAAGTGCAAGGGACCCGAGGTAGGGTTGTGTCTTGTGCGTTAGAGGAAAAGCAGTATGTCAGTATGGCTGGAGGGTAATGAACGAGGAGGAAGAGAACAGGTGTTAGTGCAAGAGAGGTTACAATGATGAAGGGTTCTTTAAGACATCATAGGAACTCTGGCTTTTAGACAAAGAGAGATGAAAACCATTGGAAAATTTGAGCAGAGGTGGAATATGGTTTCACTGAGGCGCTTTCTACAAATTTCCTCCTTTAATCTGTAAAACACCTAGAGGTAATTGCAAATGAGGAAACTAAGGCTTAGAGAGATTAATTTACTTGTCCAAGGTCATACAACTATTTGCAAGGAAAAGGGGATGCAAAACCTCTCATCTGCCTAACCCCAAAACACGATATTCTTTCTATTGCTTGGAGAGACTTATTTTCTGACTAAGGAGAGACCAGACTTCTTTGCCAAGATCCACAGAATTATCCGAGGATCCAAGACAGGAGGGAACTAGACCCTTTTAACTCCCACTTCAACCAGTTGCTAATTGTCAATCACAACCTCCCTTTCTCATGCCTTTCTCTCTGGAGAAATAGTGCTTCTGTCAATCTCTGAAAAATAATACACGAAGAAGAGCCCCTAGGCTGCTGAGAACTGACTTTTATTGTCATTTGAGTCCCATTAAAATCGTAATAGTGGACTAAAGACTTGAATAGACATTACTCCAAGGAAGACCAATAAATGGCCAATAGATACATGAAGAGGTGGTCAATGTCACTAACCATCAGGGAAATGCAAATCAAAACCACAATAAGACGTCGCTTTATACCTGTTAGGATGACCATTATCAAAAACAAAACAAAACAAGAAGTGTTGGTGAGGATGAAGAGAAAATAAAGCCCTTATACACTGCTGGTGGGAATGACTGCAGCCACTATGGAAAACAGTACAGAGGTTCCTCCAAAATTTAAAAACAGAACTACTGTATGATTTAGCAATCCCACTTCTGGGTATTTATCCAAAAGAGTTGAAATCATGATCTCAAAGAGATATTAGTACCCCCATGTTCACTAAAGCATTATTCACAATAGCCAAGACATAGAAAAAACCTGAATGCCCACTGACAGATGAATAAAGAAAATGTGGCCCAGTGCAGTGGCTCATGCCTGTAACTTTGGGAGGTCAAGGCAGGTAGATCAGTTGAGGTCAGGAGTTCGAGACCAGCCTGGCCAATATGGGAATCCCCATCTCTACTAAAAATATAAAAATTAGCCCAGCGTGGTGGTGCATGCCTGTAATCCCAATTACTCAGGAGGCAGAGGCAGGAGAATCACTTGAACCTGGGAGGCAGAAGTTGCAGTGAGCCAAGATTGTGCCACTGCACTCCAACCTGGATGACAGAGACTCTATATCAAAAAAATAAAAAATAAAACAAACAAACAAAAAACAATGAAATACTATTCATCTTTTACAAAGAAGAAAATTCTGCAAGATATAACAAGTGCATGAACCTGGAGGACATTATGCTCAGTGAAATGAGCCACTCACAGAAAGACAAATACTGCATGATTCCACTTACATGACATATCCAAAATAGTCAAATTTATAGACTCAAAGAGTAGAATGATGGTTGCCAGGGGCTGGGGGAGGGAGAAATGAGGAGTTACTAATTAATGGGCAAAAAGTTTCAGTCAAGCAAAATGAACAAGCTCTAGAGATCTCTATTCGACATGGTACTTACAGTCAACCATAATGTATTGTACACTAAAAACTTTATTAAAACAGTAGCTCCATGTTAAGCATTCTTATCACAATAAATTTTTTAATTATAAATTATATAATTAAATAATTTAATTTAATTTATAATTTAAAAAAATAATGGCTCCTGTATATGGACCATCACTATAGTAAACCAAACACTGTGTCAGATATTGTGAAAGGCCAAAAAAATGGCCCCCAAAAGATATCCACGTCAAATCCCTGGGACCTATAAATGCTACCTTATCTGAAAACAGGTCTTTGCTGATGTGAAAATGTCAAGAATCTTAAAATGAGATATCTGGACTATCCAGCTGTGCCCTAAATCCAATGACAAGTGTCCTTATAGGAGAAAGACAGATGGAGATTTGAGACAAAAGAGGAGACACGCAGAGAGATGTCCATGTGAAGACGGAGGCAGAAATGAGAGTGACATTGTCCCAGACTGAGGATCTGCTGCATCCACTAGAAGTTGGAAGAGTCAAGGAAGGATTCTCTGCTAAAGTCTTCAGAGGGTGTGAGGTGCTGCCAACACCTTGATTTAGACTTCTTGTCTCGACAGCTCTGAGAGAATAAATTTCTATTGTTTTAAGCCATCAAATTTTTGGTAATATGTTATGGCAGCCTCAGGGAACTAATATAGGCATTTAATATAGGTTAGCTTATTTGATCTTCAGAGTAGTCCTTTTATTCCCATTTCACAATAAGGGCAATGACGGTTAGCAAAGAACTTCTAGAAATGTCAGTTCCTGTCTGCTCACACTTCTGAGAGGATTCCACCTTCCCCAGCAACATGGGATTCTCCCCCACTGACCACCACAGCTGACTGGACACCTGAGTAGAAAGAGCCAAGCCAGTCAGGTGTGGTGGCTCACGCCTGTAATCCTAGCGCTTTGGGAGGCTGGGGTGGACAGATCACTTGAGGTCAGGAGTTCAAGACCAGCCTGGCCAACATGGTGAAACCTCATCTCTATTTTAAAAATACAAAAATTAGCCAGGCATGGTGGCATGCACCTCTAATCCTACCTACTTGATAGCCTAAGGAGTAGAATGGCCTTAACTGGGGAGGTGGAGGTTGCAGCGAGCCGAGATTGCACCACTACACTACAGCCTGTGCAACAGAGATTGCTCCACTGCACTACAGCCTGTGCAACAGATGAAGATTTTGTCTCCAAAAAAAAAAAAAAAAAAAGTTCAAGACAGCCAAGCTATAGGCTAGGCTCAGCCAGTCAGCCTCTCCCCATCTCTCTGTCTCTGTCTGTCTCTGACTCTGTCTGTCTCTGTCTCTCTCTCTCTCTCTCTCTCTCTCTCTCACACACACACACACACACACACACACACACACACACAGAGCAACCCAAACCCCCAGAGATTCTAATTAGACAATAGTGCACTCTTGAACCCAACTAAGCCCCATGGAGTCACAGAGTCAGGGCCAAGTAAATCAGCTTCCTGGCAAGACAAAGGCTCAAGGCACTTCCACTGTGGAGGGCGGTGAGAAGCCAGGGAAGAGGAAAGAAAGCAGTCCATGAAGGACGGGGGAAAACAGAGCTGACTCCAAGAAAAGCAGACGAAAGACTGTGGGGCAAGCAATTCGGAGACCTTAGCAAAGGCTTCTCTAGTTCCTATGAGGGAAAGCTCCTTTCAGCAGTTCTGGCAGGGCCTGTCCTGTGGCCTCAGAAAGAATTACATAAAGACTCCCTTCCCTCCTCAGGGTGGAGGACAGCCTGGGTTTCAGTCCCACCTCAGGCTGGCTTCTGTGTCCTGGGGTGCAGACTGCACAAACATATACCACAGACCTGCTTTCTGCCCTTAGCTTTCATGAGATCCCCTTACAGACCTACAATAATCCCCGCTATCATTTTTTGTTTGTTTAGACAGAGTCTCGCTTATCTCGGCTCACTACAACCTCCAGCTCCCAGGATTCTCCTGCCTCAGCCTCCCAAGTAGCTGGGACTACAGGTGTGTGTCACTATGTCTGGCTAATTTCTTTTTGTATCTTTTAGTAGATACAGGGTTTCACCATGTTGGCCAGGCTAGTCTAGAACTCCTGACCTCAGGTGATCCACCCACCTTGGCCTCCCAAATTGCTGGGATTACAGGTGTGAGCCACCGTGCCGGGCCCCAATAATGCCCTTTTAACTCGAGCCAGTTTCACTGCACTTCTCTTCTTTGCAACCAGCAATCCCTGACCAGGACACAAGGGCAACTTATTCAAGGTCCCAGAGCTCATTAAAACCAGGTCTGGCCAGTTCCAAAGCCCATCCTCTGAATCCTAAAGGGCCCATGATCCATAGGAAGAACTTTGGACTTTTCCTGAGAGTAATGAGAAAATAAAATCACAAGGCTCTCAAACTTCGGTCATTTTTTTTTCTTACTATATGTCAAACACTTTTCTAAGAGTTCACATGTTTTAACTCAAAACTATTAAATGTAAAATATGGGCCAGGCACAGTGCTGCATGCTTGTAATCCCAGCACTTTGGGAGGCCAAGACAGGAGGATCCCTTGAGGCCAGGAGTTTGAGATCAGCCTGGGCAGCATGGCATGATCCCATCTCTAAAAAACATTTTTTTTTTTAAATTAGCTAGGAATGGTGGCGTTAGCCTGTGGACCCAGCTACTCGGAAACTGAAGTGGGAGGATCACTTAAGCCCAGGAGGTCAAGGCTGCAGTGAACTATGATCACACCACTTCACTGAAGCCTGGGCAACAGAGATCCCATTTCAAGAAAAAAAAAAGATTGATCACGCATTAGTTAAAATCACTCTTCATACCACTTGTAGAACATATGCCACATATTTTAAATATCTACCTATTCATACTGCTTATTTCTCTCCTTCTTTTGAAATAAAGATTTAAAGGTATCTCAGTGCCAAATATCTAGTTCTTCCCCTTAAAAGAGAAAAACCAAACAAACATACCAGCCTTTCAGAGCTTTTCTTAATACAATTAGCAAAGTATTTGTCATTTGGTTAAACATGCTCAGTTAGTATCTAAGCTTTGTTCTAGGCGAACAAGAGAGAAATAATCTGCCACAAATTAGAGTTGTGCTAGAGTTTCTGATACTAAATCCCTACTCCTAAGTCCAGAGGAAAAAAATTTAAACCATATTTCAGATTTTAATCAGTTTCTTAAGACTCCAGAGGGCAGTCAGAGAAACTAGAGAGCGCACATTAGCATTGTTCCTCGGGTTTATCAAAATGTCTTTTCCATATGCCTCAGAGCAGACTCTATTGACCGAGGTCTATCTTTTCAGGCAACAAACAAATGCAAAACAGCATCTCATTTTGATCTGGGCCTCAGCAGATAAGTTTTAATTAGCTGGCCTTGCTCACAAAAGGCTGAAAGAATGCATGTGATACACATCTGAAACCTCGCTAATATATATCATTCTTTATTTTAAAAATGCATGATATGCCCTTCTACCTCTATCCCCCACACCCCTACAAAAGACAGGATATCCTTTTAGGACAGATTTGGCTGTGGCATCAGATAGAGACTAGTTAGGAGGATCTCCATGGTGCTGTTTTCCTCTGGCAGAATAATCTCTTGGTTTGAAAAAAGCAAAAACAAATAGCTTGCAGACCAACTGAAGACTTCTTTTTGACAGATTGAAATCAAATTTTCTCAAACCAGTGCCTGGCAGGGGAGACTGTTCCAGATGATGCTAATAGATGTGGCATGAAAGAGAGCATTCTATGGTCAAGTCAGCCCAGGAAATACTGCCCAGCACGTCTCCCTCTTGAAAAGTCTCACAGGACACAGCACAGTATGGCTGCAGGTCTCACACTGCCTTCTTCACCGCACAGCCTGCAGCGCGGTGATTTCCCAGACACTAGTTCAAAAAACTGTGATCTAAATGTGTCTTCAAACAGAGGGAGGGACCAGAGAACTGTTAAATGCCTCTCTGCAAATGAACGGATTTCTGCATGAGTCACTGCAGTGTGTGAGTTTAGTACGATGAAACATGCATTTATGGGGTGTCTACTGGGCAGACATTTTTGTTTGTTTCTTTTCCCCCATAACCTCAGTACTTCTCTAGGTCTATCATTTAAGCAGCAAACCAGATTTTATGTTTCCAGTGATTCCTAAAACAATACTATTTAAGTCACTTCAAAGTATCCTTGCTTGTAACTATGATGGCCTCTGAACTGGCCCTGTGGCTTCCATTCCTATCTCACCTCAATCTGGCCCCCTGCGATGGGGCAGTGACCAGTCTGGAGCACAGGTATGATCACTCCATGTTTGCAGCCCCTTGCTACACGCCCACCAGGCTGCGGATGATTAGCCCCCTATATACTTCGTTGCCTCCACCTCAAGGTGCTCTACCCAATCACTGGGAGTTCTCAACCTGGAGTCTGTGGATGGAATCCTACGGATCTGAGAACTTGGATGGGAAGAAAACATGCATCTTTATTTTCACTCTTAACCAAAATTTAGCATTTTCTGCCATTATGAATGTAGGCAACAAGCCACAGTTGTATGACAAGTACCTATGACTCTGTCCCACATGTAAATCGTAAATATGTTCAAATCGTATTACAGTCATGGCCACTATTTCCAACAGTAGCTTACATTCCAACTTAAAATCACAGTAGAAGTTAGAGCCAATGCTAGATTTAGTCACCGATGTACTACTAAAGAAGCCCATATGTTTCTATGTCACAAATGCGATTTTTAAATGTTTTGGTATTTATATTTTAATATAATTGGCTTCTTTTGTCATCCTTTGTGTTTTATTTTAAGAACTTAAAACATTACTTTGGCAAATATTCATCAGTCATCACCAGGAGTCCGTGACACAGAAAAGATGACGAGCTCCTGTTTCAGTTCCTAAAATATACCTACATAGTATGTGTGCATTCTCTCTCTCTCTCTCTCACACACACACACACACACACACACACACACTCACTCTCTGTCTCGGTCTCTGTCTCTTTCTTACAGTCGTTCACAATACCTTTTTCTTCAAACATTCTTCTTCCCACCCCACCACACCCTCTTTGCCTGGTCCAGCCATCACTTTGGGAATTTGTTCACAATAGCGAAGTCTGGGCTGGGCCCTCTCCTATGAGCCTGAGCATCCTGTGTACCTCCAACATGGCACCTACCCCCCAACCCCTAAAGCTGTCATCACTTACTAGTCTCCAGGGCCCAGTCTAGGTCGTTCACCTTTCTATCCCCATCACTTTGCACAGTGCTCAGCACAAGTAGCCACTCTCCATTTTTGTCATATCACTGAAGGAATTGCAGGGCTTTCTCTCAAGGAGCAAAGTATTGACACAGCTGCAGTCAAAAAAAGTTTCCTCACGATTGTAGTCTCAGCTACTGATCTGAGAGGCTGAGATGCTGAGATGGGAGGAGCTACTCATTTGAGATGCTGAAATGGGAGAATGCTGAGATGGGAGGGTCATTTCAACCTGGCAGGTTGGGACTGCAGTGAGCCGAGATTGCGCCACATACTCTAGCCTGGGAGACCGAGTGAGACCCTGTTTCAAAAAGAAAAGGTTTCCACCATGGATTGATACCAACCTGAATTTCCGGTTTTCCATCAACATATACGGTGCTGTTGTTGACCATTTCCACAATGGCAACTCCAAGATTGCACCGGATCCCAAAAGAAATGCAGAATCCCAGCCCACTCATGATAGCAATGATGTAACGCTTGGGGAGGCCACAGCAGCGGCAGTCGCAGAGTGGGGGGCTTGGCCTGGACGTCTGCACTGGCCGTCCTTCTTCATTCAGCTCAATGTTATCTTCTTCCTCAGTGCTCCCATCGATTTTTCTACATGGGAAGAAGGATAGGCAGAAAATAAAAGCCAGAATTAAAGGAAAAAGAAAGGATACTAAGCAAAAAGATAAAAGGTACCAGCAGATGAAAAACAAAAAGGAAGACCCATAGTAGAATACTATGGGTGTATTATTATTATTAAAGTAAGTCTTATTATTAAATATTATTATTATTAAAGTAAGTTATAGTGGCTAAAACTACTGATGTTCTGGGTATTGTGTGGGACTTTTATAAGCATTCAATCAATCATTTAAATCTTATAACAACCCCATGAGGTAGATAGTGTCATCATGCCATTTTATAGATAAGGAAACTAAGTCACTTGAGATAGGATAGAAGCTGAAGTCCAGAGCCTGTGTCTAAAACAATATGCTATACTGAGTTTCCTGCTGAAAGAGCATTGACAGACTTTGTTCACATTGCTCGACCCAGCTGTTACAGTTGACCTTAATCTTTCTAAGTCCTTTTTTTTTTTTTGAGACAGAGTTTTGCTTTTGTTGCCCGGGCTGGAGTGCAATGGCACGATCTCGGCTCACCGCAATCTCTGCCTCCCTGGGTTCAAGCGATTCTTTCACATCAGCCTCCCAAGTAGCTGGGATTACAGGTCTGCACCACCACGCCAGGCTAATTTTTGTATTGTTAGTAGAGACAAGGTTTCTCCATGTTGGTCAGGCTGGTCTCAAACTCCCGACCTCAGATGATCCGCCCGCCTCGGCCTCCCGAAGTGCTGGGATTATAGGTGTGAGCCACTGTGCCTGGCCTAATTTTTCTAAGTCTTAATAAAATATTAAGTGGAGGTGGAGAGGGACATTTTCTATCACAATGTACACCCATTTGGTTGTATATCCTTTTCTCCTTAGATGGTTCCTCTAAGGAGGTGGTCCTCTAGCACCTTTTATTCAAATGGTAGAATTTTTCACTGACCTCTATAGATTCCAATTATGGCACATTATAGTGAATTTATCTCTTCTTTTAAAAACAGTAATTGGGCAAACTGAATCCTATCTGTCAATTATAAAGGAAGTTGTATCCTCTTACTTATTGTCATCTTTCTGAGGATGCTGTCATGGCCCACTTAAGGTCCAAGTGTTTTTAAAGATAATCAAAACTTGCAAGTTTTCATAAATATTAAATTCAGTGACAAATAGCTAATATAATAGTTTGGATGAAACACAAGTCATTTGCCCACCGGTTCATATGAAAGACAACCTTGGCAGGTTCTTTTTTTTTTTTTTTTTTTTTTTTGAGATGGAGTCTCGGTCTGTCACCAGGCTGGAGTGTAGTGACGCAATTCTCAGCTCACTGCAATCTCCGACTCCCTGGCTCAAGTGATTCTCCTGCCTCAGCTTCCCGAGTAGCTGGGATTACAGGCACGTGCCACCACGTCCAGCTAATTTTTTTTATTTTTAGTAGAGACAGGGTTTCAACATGTTGGCCAGGATAGTTCTGATCTCCTGACCTCATGATCTGCCTGCTTTGGCCTCCCAAAGTGCTGGGATTACAGGCAGGAGTCACCGCCCCGGCACCTTGGCAAATTCTTATGACTCAAGGAAAACCAAATTTCCAGCACAAGTATAGAGAAACAAATATACTGGATTCAATTCAGTTCATCAGATATATATTAAGTGCCTACTGTGTCTCAGGTACTATGTTAAGTGTTGGGGAGCAATAGAGAATATGACATGTTCTCTGCCTTCTTCCGGCTCTTAGGCTGGTGGGGAAGGAAGACACATACACAAGCATCTACAATTACTGGATGATGTGGGTTTTGTTGAAATCAAAGTGAAAAGCGATGGTAAAACACGGGAAGGAGCTTTCAGTTTCAAGTTGTGAGCCCAGAGTAGAAGAAGCTTAGTAAATGTGCCAGAACATTAAAGCAATTGGAAAAGAACTCTAATCATTTCCCTACCGATGTATCTACTTGCCAGCCTGCATTTATACTGATGGGGTCTATGTGTTCATCCGCAGTTGTCCATGCTTCTAGCTAAGGCCAGCCCCTCTCCCTGGACACTAGATCTCGTCCCCTTTTGTCCCCTTACAAATATTGCTCCAGAAATCCCCACCCCCACACTTCATCCATTATGTTCTCCTCCCTAGTATAATAGATCATTCCTGTTGCCTAGAAATAAACTTTTATTCCTCCCATATGACAATCTAAAATAAAATACATTTTCTCTTTCAGTTATCCTCCTATTTTTCATTTTCCTTTTTTAAGAAAGAAATGACTTCAATTCCTCTCCTCTTGTTCTCTCCTGGACCCACTCCAGCCAGGTATTCCCAACCTGAGCCCGCAAAACTGCTCTTCTTAAGGTTTTCGATGCCCTCCTCATGGCTCAGTCCAAAAGTCATTTTCAGTCCTCATCTGATTTCATCAGCCTAGCAGCAGCATTTGACACAATTGACCACTTTCTCTGCCTTGGCCATTTTATGTTCTTCCAGGAAAACACTTGGTCATCCTCCTAATTCTTCTCTTTTGTCTCTTATAGCTGATTCCTTCTTTCCTCCACCTATATACACTAGAATGCCTAGGACTCCGTTCTCAGGTCTCTTGCTTTCTATCTATGCCCTCTAGGTCATCTAAGCTGGCTCTGGGCTTTGGATACCATGTATACGCTAACAGCTCCCAATCTTTATAACTAGCCTTATCTGACCTCTCCTTGGACACCTAAAAGGCAGCTTAAACTTGACATGTCCAAACTGACTTCCCCTAAAAAAAGTATATAATTCCTGAAGTCATTCTCATCATAAGTAATGACAATTTTGCAACTTTGGTTGCTCCAGCAAAAATCTTGAAGCCATCAGGCTGGGTGCGGTGACTCATGCCTGTAATCCCAGCACTTTGAGAGGCCGAGGCAGGTGGATCAGCTGAGGTCAGGAGTTCGAGAGCAGCCTGGCCAACATGGCAAACCCTGTCTCTACTAAAAATATAAAAATTAGCCGGGTGTGGTGGCATGCACCTGTAGTCCCAGCTACTCAGGCGACTGAGGCAGGAGAATCACTTGAACCTGGGAGGCGGAGGTTGCAGTGAGCTTACATTGCACCATTGCACTCCAGTCTTCGTGACAGTGAGACTCCATCTCAAAAAAAAAAAAAAAAATCTTGACGCCATCTTGGATGCCTCACTTCTCCAATTTATGTCCAACTGAGGAGCTCATGTACTTTACTTTAAATGTTGAGTCTCCCGCCTACTCAGCTGTGTGACTTCAGCCTAATTACTTAACCTCCCTGGACTTCAGTTTCTTCATCTGTAAGCTAGGAATTATAATAGTTTCTTCTTCATAGCATTGTTCTTAGGATTGTCATAAATGAGTTATTAAACTTAGGTAATTTAGAACAGAACTTTCCACATATTAAAAAGTGACATATGCCAGCTATTTTTATTACATTAATCCTCACCGTCACTTAATGAGTGAGGTGCTAGACTAAGCATTGATGCCATTAGCTCTGAGAGGCAGTTAGATGATAGGACTTTATAATGGGCTGCCCTAGTAGTCTCCATGAATTTCTGTGCACCTGTAGTCCCAGCTACTCTGGAGGCTGAGGCATGAGAATCACTTGAACCCAGGAGGCAGAGGTTACTGTGAGCCGAGATCACACCACTGCACTCCAGCCTGGGCAGCAGAGTGAGATTCCATCTCAAAAATAAAAAGAAGAAGAAGAAGAAGAAAGAAAACTGATGCTCTAATGTTGACACATTACTATAATAGTATATTCCTAGCAGCTAAAACAAGGATAATACGTAACAACCACAGCAATACTTGTATGAGGCAAATTCAGTTCTTTCCCTCTGCTCTCCTCTACAGATGCCTTCATGTAATTCTCTTATTTGATCATTAATTCAGCTCAGTGAGACATGGGAAATCTAATACTCCCATTTGACACAAAATAGAACCGTAGTTCAGAAGGCAAGAACAAACCGGCCAAGGTCACACAGCCCTTAGTGGGTAGAGGCAAGATATGAAACCCTTCTCCTTTCCTGTCTAGGTCCCTTGGGCCCCTTTCCTGTGTGTTCCCAGCACACCAAGCCGTGCTCCTTCTCAATGATCTTCCTGAGTCACTTTGTCATCTGCACCTGTTACTTTGTAGTCCTTGCCCAGCCACCATGACTCAGAAGAGCACGGTAAGAGAATAGGTTCTGGGCTGAGAGACGCCCAGTGCTGTCTCCCACGTGCTAGCTCTGTGACTTTGGCTAAGTTACTTGACCTGCTACTAGTCTTCCAGGGATGCTGTAACAACGTACCACAAACTAGGTGCCTTAAACAACAGAAACGTATTTTCCTACATTTCTAGAGCCAGAAATCTGAGATCCAGGTTTCAGCAGGCCTTGGTTTCTTCTGAGGCCTTTCTTTTTGGCTTGCAGATGGCTCTTATCCCTGTGCCTTCACATAGTCTTCCTTCTATGGATCTGCGTGTCCCAATTTTTTCTTCCTATAAGGACATCAGTCATATTCTATTAGGGCCTACCCTAAGGACCTCATTTAACCTTAATTACCTTTTTAAAGACCGTATCTCCAAATGTAGTCATATTCTGAGGTACTGAGGGTTAGAATTTCACCGTAAAGAATTTGGGCAGATTCATATGAAGACACAATTCAGCCTGTAAGAATCCCTATCTGTAAACTGGGCTAATCGTAATGGGTATCTCATAGGGTTGTTCAATGATTGATGCATGTAAATGATTCATGGCAGTGCCTGGTATGTAAAAAGTACTTTATATTAATAGGTGGTAAGTACTATCACTATTGCTATTAATAAAGTGTCACCTGTCATAAGCTTAGCCCTCTCTACATGCATGCAGATGCTTTAGATGAAGGCTAATGAAAACCGAAAGCGCTGTGGGGCTTTGCAGTGCTTAATTGCAGACAGCCCCAGCTGCTGTGCTCTGAATCAACCACCCATTTGGCGTGGGGACAGCGCTTCTTTCTCACAGGCTGCTATTCCGCCAAGAACTCAGCACCTGGGGGATGTGAGGCCGTTCTTTCCTGCCAGAGGCGGGATTCCTCTGACAGTGACTAGCTCCAGGACTCCCCACTGGCCATGCCAAAACTTCCCAGTATTGTAGTATAGTCTGAAAGTCTTCTCACCTAGCTTTTCTTCTTTCCTTCTCTCCTACACAGGTAGCAGTTTGAACACTCTCCCAGCCTCCTCCAGCTCCTTTCCCATTTTCCCTCAATAAATCTCTTGGCCAGGTGTAGTGACTCATGCCTGTAATCCAAGTACTTTGGGAGGCTGAGGCAGGAAGATCACTTGAGCTCAAGAGTTTGAGGCTGCAGTGAGCTGTGATTGTGCCACTGCACTCCAGCCTGGGAGACAGAGCGAGACCATGTCTCATATGTGCCAAATCCTGTCTTGGTATCTGCTTTCTTGGAAGACCTGAACCAACACAAGCATGCTGTGTGTGCACAGTGCCATCTTAGATATCCTGAGACTTTCCAGAGGGGAGACATACAGTATGAGAGATGGAGAGAAAGAAGGGGAAAGTAATGATCAAAGGGAAGGCTCTGAAAGAAGGAGCTGTGGGCTCCCCAGGAAGCAGGACCTATAGCTGGCTGACCTGATGCCAGCCCTTACAGCAGCTCTCCAGTTGGAGACGGGATATCGGGAGCTGTGGGGAGGGGTGTGAGCACAGGATCTCACTTTCCTTTGCCCAAAGTGGCAGCTGAGCCACCACTTCAAGGGATCATGGGCTCAGGAGCAAATGAGGATCAACAACTAGCAGGACCTCCTGAGTTGTTTGTGAGTCCTTTGCACAACCTTGCTGTGGCAAAGGGGGAGCACCAAAATGAACAGAAATCTAACTTCCCCCAGGCAGGGGGCTCAGAGTCAGATTTGATTTGTTTCATTTTATTTATTTTTTTGAGACAGAGTCTTGCTCTGTCACCCAGGTTGGAGTGCAGTGGCGCAATCTTGGCTCACTGCAACCTCCACCTCCCAGGTTCAAGCAATTCTCGTGCCTCAGCCTCCCGAGTAGCTGGGATTACAGACGTAGGCCACCACGCCCGGCTAATTTTTGTATTTTTAGTAGAGACAGGGTTTCAGCATGTTGGCCAGGCTGGTCTCGAACTTCTGGCTTCAAGCAATCCACCCACCTCAGTCTCCCAGAGTGCTGGGATTAATAGGTGGGACCCACTGTGCCCAGCCAGATTTGATTTGTTTTAAAAGCATTCAAATAGCAGGCCATTTCTTGTATAGCCTAGCTCACAGAGGAAGACTAAGCACCCCCTCACCCTCACCCTGTATCATGGAACACACCAGGCTCTGGGCAGTCAGATAATCTGGATTTGATTTCCAGCTCTGCCACTGATACTCGACTTGGGGGCAAATAACCTGGCCTCTCTGAATCTCACATATCCTCTTCTGTACAATAAACATTTATCTCACAGAGATACATGAGCCTACCCTACAAAGACTAACACATTACCGCCAATAAATGAATAGACATTGCCTGAACGTTAGGGTCTCTGCCATCCCTGGTGTCTCCTTAGCATTTTACATATTCCTCTGTTAGAGCACTTCTCACATGGAGTTAGAGTCATTTTCATTCAGCAGCACAGGTGCTAAGTAAATAGCCACTGACTGGGGGCTAGGCACGGTGGCTCATGCCTGTAATCCCAGCACTTTGGGAGGCTGCGGCGGGTGGATCACCTGAAGTTGGGGGTTCGAAACAGGCCTGACCAACATGGTAAATGAAACCCCGTCTCTACTAAAAATACAAAAATCAGCTGGGCACAGTGACAGGCACCTGTAATCCCAGCTACTCAGGAGGCTGAGGCAGGAGAATCTCTTGAACCTGGGAGGCGGAGGTTGCAGTGAGCCGAGATGGCACCATTGTACTCCAGCCTGGGTGACAGAACGAGACCCTGTCTCGGGGGAAAAAAAAAAAGTCACTGATTTGTGTCGTGTCCATATATGAATGAAGGTCTCCCTGATCCCAGGACCATTTCCAACTCATCTTTATTCTCCATGTTCAGCATCGTGCCTGGAAACAATGAATCCTTGTCCAACTGAATGGAATTGGTGGATCAATTCCAGACATCATTCCTGGCTTGAAGCACTTATAGACAGGGTTAAGGATCTATTCATCCCTGCCCAGAAAAAAAAAAAAAAAGGCTTTATAAAAAGGGGGAGAGGAGAAAGTTATTTAAGAATAAGAGAAGAAAAACGAACTCATTTCTTAGGCGTTGGAGGACTTTAATTATTCCTAACAGCTATTTATCCCATTCAGTTTTCCTTCCCTGCTTGACTGCAGTTGATCTTTTAGATCAGAGAATCTTCATTCTTTCTAGAGTGACATTCTCATTCTTGTTTCTCCAAATACAGACAGCTGCGGTCTGCGGACTGCTGGCCCTCTGCACACTAGGGAGGTGCCTGCTTTCTGTTCTCAGACAGTTGTCCAGCAAACATCCAAGCCCCAGGAGTCTAATTGCCTAAGATATGCTAACTAACCCTTAGGCACTTAAAGAACTATTTCTTTGCAATTCAAATGTTCCCACTAATTGCGGAAAAGGTTTTGTTTTGTTTTGTTTCATAGGTAATTAAGATCAACACTTGGAGCACAAAGTGAGAGAACGTGCAGATAATTTTAAAAATCCATTTACTGGATGGGCGTGGTGGCTCATGCCTGTAATCCTAGCAGTTTGGGAGGCTGAGGCAGGAGGATCCCTTGAGCCCAGGAGTTCGAGACCAGCATGGGCAATATAGACAGACCCTCTCTAAAGCTAAATACATATATAACAATATTTTTAAATCAATTTTCTTGCTCACCGTATTTGGTATGAACTGAAATGTGTGCCCCAAAATTCATGTGTTGAACTCTTAACCCCCAGTACCACCAAACGTGGCTATATTTAGGATAAGGTGCTTAAGGAAGTAATTATGGTTAAATGAGGCCTTAGGGCGGGCCCTAATCTAATATGAATGATATCCTTATAAGAAGAGGACATTTGAGCCAGGTGTGGTGGCATGGATGCCTGTGGTCCCAGTTACTTGGGAGGCTGAGGGGAGAGGATCGCTTAAGCCCAGGAGTTGGACATTGCAGTGAACTATGCACTCCAGGCTGGGTGACAGAGGGAGACCCTGTTTCAAAAAAATACATAAAAAGAGACTTGGACACATAGAGAAACACCAGGGATGCATATGCATAGAGGAAGGCCATCTGAGGACATAGCAAGAAGGCAATATCTGCAAGCCAAGGACAAAGGCCTCAGGAGAAATCAAACCTTGATCTTGGACTTCTAGCTTCCAGAACAGACAGAAAATAAATTTCTGTTGGTTAAGCCACCCAGTCTGTAGTATTTTGTTGTGGCAGCCCTAGCAAACAAATACAGCATTCAAATTTGCCCTCCGAAAAGGTCCCATTTAGCTCATGTTGTCTTTTACATAATCTTTGAGTTGCTCTTCTACTAGAAGAAGAAAATTAACTGAAGGACATTGACTACTTGCTACACTCTAGACACTCCGCGAGATTTCTATAAAATATATATTATCTCCCTTAATCCTCAAAATAGTCTTGACAAATAGGACTTGCCTCCATCTTACAGCTCAGAAGACTGAGACTCAGAATTTTTAAAACCTTGCCCAGCTGGACGCAGTGGCTCACGCCTGTAATCCCAACACTTTGGGAGGCCAAGGCAGGTGGATCACCTGAGGTCAGCTTTCAAGACCAGCCTGGCCAACATAGTGAAAACCCATCTCTACTAAAAATACAAAAAAGTTAACTGGATGTGCTGGCAAGCGCCTGTAATCCCAGCTATTCAGGAGGCTGAAGCAGGAGAATCACTTGAACCTGGGAGGTGGAGGTTGCAGTGAACTGCACTCCAGCCTGGGTGACAGAGTGAGAACTCTGTCTTAAAAACAAAACAGAACAAAACAAAACAAAACAAATAGCCCAAGGATCATCCAGCTGCAGTTGGTGAAGGGAGAACACAACTGAGATTTGCTATCCAGCCTATTGCTACCAGTGTGCCACAGGAACTAATCAGAAAGTGCCTGACAAACAGCGAGTGCTTTACCTACACAGACTTTTTTTTAAAGGTTCTGGAGAAGCAGTATTGCAGTGGGTTTAAGAGAACATGCCCTGGAGACAGACAGTCCTGGGTTCAATGCTGACTGTGGTATTTATTAGGTATGTGGCCTTGAGCAAATTACCTAACTTCCCTCAACCTCAGTTCACTTATTTATGAGAAGAAGATAGGACTACCATGAACATTAAATAAGACCGAGTTACAAAACACTTAGCCTAATTCCTAGCACTTGATAAATAATCAATAAATGGTAAATTTTAAAGAAGGGAAGGAGGATTTAAAATACGATCCCCAGAGCTAGTTTGAGATTTGAAATAGGATCTTATTAGCATGGATTTCAGCACATCACATTCAAAAGGAGCTCCATAAAGTGCACCTGGTCAACTCCAGCCCAGTCAATGCTCTCACAGTACCTACGTCTCTCATTTTTAAAATTGATATTTGCCTCTTCTGGTAGATTATAAGTTCAGAAAGTCAACAACCAAAAATCCCTAGCACTCAGCCCAGCTTCATAGATTTTGAGGTATTAACCTAGGCTGTTTTTGTTTTCTCCTGGTAATTTGACCCTTTCCTATCCCCCCATTTAAGCAGAGAGTCACTGCTTCTTACCTCAGCAGGGATCATTAGATGAATAAGAGGAAAAAAAGATAGTCTCCATGGCTTTAAAAAGCCTAAGTCACAGATGACAAGCTGACAGCCCAATGGCCATATGTGACTCATAACCATGTTTTGTTTATCTGGTGTAATGTGTGTATGGGTTTTTGCTTTTTTTTTTTTTTTCTCTTAGAATTTAGATTAATTGGCCGGGCATGGTGGCTCATGCCTGTAACCCCAGCACTTTGGCAGGCCAAGGCCTGTAACCCCAGCACTTTGGCAGGCCAAGGCGTGCAGATCACCTGAGGTCAGGAGTTCAAGACCAGCCTGGCCAACATGGCAAAACTCCATCTCTACTATAAATACAAAATTAGCTAGACATGATGGATGATGGTGCACACCTGTAATCCCAGCTACTCAGGGGGCTGAGGCAGGAGAATCGCCTGAACCCAGGAGGCAGAGGTTGTAGTGAGCTGAGATCATGTCTTTGCACTCCAGCCTGGGTGACAAGAGCAAAACTCCATCTCAAAAAAAACAAAAACAAAAACAAAAGAATTTAGATTAATTGACAGAGTTTAAAAACCAAGGCCCAGCATAGTGGCTCACACCTGTAATCCTGGAACTTTGGGAGGCCAAGGTGAGAGGATTGCTTGAGGGTAGGAGTTTGAGGCCAGCCTGGGCAACATAGTGAGACCCCCATCTCTACTTTTAAAAATTGTATTAAATAAATAAATAAATAAATAAATAAATAAATAAATATCAGAAGATAGCTCAAAAAAGCAGAAACAAGCAAACATATAAAACCTTGGATTTCTTGTTTATTCTGAAAATTCTGAAGACCTGAAATTATCAAGCTCTCACTCTGTCATGGTTACAATTGGCTCTCAATTTACCACAGTTCCCACCACTCCCTATTGTCACTTCCACAGTGAGCTCAGTTGCCATTTAACATTATACTTGGACTGTTACTTTTCTAGTAGTTAAAATCAAGACATAAGAAAAATATGTTTTGTACTCATGTCTGTATCAAAAGTTGAAAAATAAAAATTAGACTAGCAACACACATATGGAGCAGACAACCATCATTTATCACTGTCGAATATCTTAATGACTTCTTGATATTTTGAATCTTGCTGGAGCAGCAAAAAAAAAAAAAAAAAAATCAAAAACAAAACAAAACCAAAAAAACTACTTTTCCTAGACTCTCTTGCAGCTACAATGAAGTCATGAGAGGTGAACTCTGTTAAATCCGAAGCACTTGAATAAGATTTAGATACGGGACAGAACAAGAAGAGGATACAGCATGCAGGGGAATGGTAGTGCAGATGGTTTTGAATGCAACAGAGGCAACTGGCTCCTCTGTGACTGCTGTGGCAGAATTTCTGGAACAAGTCATGAATATAATCAGCACTTAGAGGCAGCCAGTGGTAGCAGCTGTGTTTTATCCAGAACAGTCTAGTGGTATGTGTTCTCTGCCGCTTTTTTCCTAGAGATAGAGCATCCAGACCTGATCCTTCCAGGAAGTCTGAACAATTCCTAACATTCTTTTATTTTTTGTTTATTTATGTTTTTGAGATGGGGTCTTGCTCTGTTGCCCAGGCTGGAGTGCAATGGTGTGATTTCGGCTCACTGCAACCTCTGCCTCCTGGGTTCAAACAAGTCTCCTGCCTCAGCTCCTGAGTAGCTGGGATTACAGGCACGCACCACCATGCCCAGCTAATTTTTGTAGTTTTAATAGAGATGGGATTTCACCATGTTGGCCAGGCTGGTCTCAAACTCCTGACCTCAGGTGATCCGCCACCCACCTCGGCCTCCCAAAGTGCTGGAATTACAGGGGTGAGCCACTCCTCCTGGCCCAATTCCTAACATTCTTTACTAAATTTCATTCCCCTTTAGCTAGAGTGGATTCTGTTGATTGCAACTAAGAACTTTGAATGATACAACGTATTTCCTTGCAGAAGTGAAGACTATTTCTATGTGTTAATATGTAGTATGTCTATGTCAAGATATATAATATGGTTGCTTTACTCTGTAGGTATTGAATCTATAGACCCTACCAACCTTTAAGAAGCACTTAGAAAATCTGATTGTTGTAAAAGGATTTGGGAGAAGTTGGAAAAAGAGAGAATATAAACTTTAGATGAGAAAATATACTTTTGAGCTAAGAAAAGATACCGGGAGCAGGAGTCGTAGAATCTGATGAACATTTACATCAAGAGGCAGGTAAGTATGCCCAGGAATGGATCCTGAATGTTCTAGATTTCGAGGGAGTAGGGTAGTAAAGTTGGATAAGGGAGAGTTCGTCAATATGGTAGGTGATTGAATTGTGTCCTCCAAAAAAGATATGTTGATGTTCTAACCCCCAATTCCTTATTTGGAAATGGGATCTTCACAGATGTAATCAAGTTAACATGACGTCATCCTAGATTAATTTCATGACTGGTGTCCTTATAAGAAGGGGGGAATTTGAACACATAGACCCAGACACCAGGGGAGAAGGCCATGTGACAACAAATGCAGGAATTGGAATGATGCATCCACAAGCCAAGACATGCCTGGGATTCACAGCAGCTACCAGCAGCCAGAAAGAGGCAAGCATGAGGCCTCCTTCAGAGCCTTCAGGGAGAACTTGACCCTGCCAACACCTTGTGTTTGGACTTCTGGACTCCAGAATTGTGAGAGAATAAGTTTCTGTTGTTTTAAGCCACCCGGTTTGTGGTACTTTGTTACAGCAGCCCTAGGAAACTAATAAAGGGGGCATGGTTCCATGACACAGGGTCTAACATCCCAGCAAAGGCCTTAAGAGAAATGGTCCTGATAAACTGCTAATACAGTTCTTGGAAACTTAAACAAAATAGAGATGTGTTTTATCCAGAACAGTCTAGTGGTATGTGTTCTCTGCCGCTTTTTTCCTAGAGATAGAGCTTAAACAAAATAGAGCCTGGTGATTTTAAAATGTAATTCTGTACTAATTTCTAGTCATTATTACATTGTACGCAGAGATATAGGACATGACCACCATGACTTTAAAAAAAATAAATTGAAAGCTGGGCACAGTGGTTCACGCCTGTAATCCCAGCAATTTGGCAGGCTGAGGTTGGGAGGATGGCTTGAGCCCAGGAGTTCAGGACCATTCTAGGCAACATAGCGAGACCTTCATCTCTACAAAATATTTTAAAAATTAGCCAAGTATGGTGGCTCGCAACTGTAGTCTCAGCTACTCAGGAGGCTGAGGTGGGAGGATTGCTTGAGCCTGGGAGGTTGAGGCTGCAGTGAGGTATGATTGTGCCACTGCACTCCAGCCTAGGTGACAGAGTGAGACCCTGTCTCAAATAAATAAATAAATAAAAGAATAAAAAATTATCCATTCCGGGAGAGAACGCCCAAGGCCACAAGAGTGTCCTGACTTGGGTTGGTCCAGGTCTACATCCTCTCTTTTCCTTCATTGTTATATAAACCTAATTTACAAGCCTATTTCATTTTTTAATACCTGGTAGAAAAATTGCTGAATTTGAACCAGTCTTAGTGATGAATTGCTGATAATTAAACTGGCTATCTTCTATTCCTTCAAGTAAAGTTTTGATCTCTGTTATTTGGAATATAAGAATTCTGTAATTGTTCTATCTTTAATGTTGATCACACTCTTGATCAATTAAAAGGTCTCTCTTTAACTTATTTTTTTTTTTAACGAGAAATGTTGGGAACTGTTATAGCAGATTATAAAGAAGATCAAAAGGCTCAAATAACTGACTATGCAGGAATGGATTTTCTATGTAAGACCAGAAAACCCACAAATGAACTATATTCCTCAGGAGGCCTGAGGAATACTCCTGCTCCTAAGACAATAAGGAATGTAGTGGTGATGGGGCCACCAGCACACTGAGATGCTCAGAAGCTGCTGTCCTCTGCTGGCTGAGGCTTACCGTAGGAGGTGCTGCTCCAGAACCAGTGGCAATTGGGATGATTGGCAGCACTTAACCATCATAGGCAAGGGCAGGAAATTCAGAATGACAGTTAGGGAATCAGCCCATAGGAATCTCAGAGATGAATCACAGAACATGGTGCTCCAAGGAGCAAAAAAAAAAAAAAAAAGGGCAGCCAGTAAGGGTATGTTTCATATACATAAAACCAGAAAAGATCAAGAGCTGATGAATGAGCAGTAGGCTGAGGCTGGTCACCCCAATGGAAAGTCACACTCTCTTGCTGAAGACTGAAGAAGACTGAAGGTTCCGTGACTAAGGAACCTGCAACACCGCAGAAGAAAATGCAGTCGTGATGCCCACAGTCCTTCCCCGAAGGAGTCTACCACCATTAACTTGGGTAAACATACACTGAAGAAAGAGAAATACCTCGATCTTTTGCAGACTTTTGGGTAAAGGGGAAAGCTGATGTTGATACTCAGGGATTTATAGCACTATCCTGCCTCCGTTAGAGTGGGGCTTATGAGGGTCAGGTAATAAGTGGAGTCCTGGCACAGGTTCGTCTCATAGTGAGTTCACGTCCCTGGACCCACCCAGTGGTCATTTCCCCATGTATGATTCCCACATGTATAATTGGAAGACAGACACCTAGCATTTGGAAAACCCTTTCAGTGGTTCCTTGACTTGTAGAATAAAAGCTATTGTAATAGAAAAAAAGTCAAATGGAAATCCTTAAAACTGTCATCCCTGGGTAAGAAGATAAATCAAAAACAGTATTA
This sequence comes from Theropithecus gelada, assembly GCF_003255815.1. Lineage (NCBI taxonomy): Eukaryota > Metazoa > Chordata > Mammalia > Primates > Cercopithecidae > Theropithecus > Theropithecus gelada. The sequence goes on along the minus strand of NC_037679.1, from coordinate 59,604,461 downwards.
TATTATGCAGAATGACAGAGATTATTGCACCTTCAGAGACTTAAAGGATGCAGAGGTAGTAGCCCCCATTAGATCCCAATGTAATTCACCAGCCTGGGCCCCTGAAAAAAAAAAAAGAAGGGATCATGGTGGATGGCAGGGAACTACCACACTCTTAACTCATGTACATAGCTTGCCTGTCTTGATCTGGTGCATTCTTTCCATATCTATTAGAAAGGAGGCTAAGAAGTTCACAGTGACATGAGATGAACGACAGTATATATCCGTGGATTGTTCTCTCTCATAATATAGTCAGAGAGACCTTCTGGACCAGCTGCAGAACATCACATTGATCTATTATGACCAACAGACGACATTATGTTGTTTAGACCTCAGGAGCAAGAACTGACAAGTACTCTGGATGCCTCAGTAAGACATGTGTGCTTCAAAGGGTGGGAAAAAATTGCTACAAAGATCACAGGTCCATCACATGGACGAAGTTCACAGGGGTCTAGTGTTCGAGACATTCCAGAACATTCCCTTCAAAGTGAAGGAAAAGTTATTGTGCTTTGAACTTCCTGCCACTAAGGAAGACGCACAATGGTTGGCAGACCTCTTTGGGTTTTTGAGGCAGTGTATTCAACACTTGGGAATATTGTTCTAACCCACTTATTCCATGACATAAAAAACTGCTGATTTTTAATGAAATCCAAAAACAAGAAAATGTTCTGTAGCAAGTCCAGGCTGCAATAAGAGTGATCTTGCCACTAGGGCTGTATTCTCCAGCATACCCTTGGCACTAAAGTCATCTGAATAGGAAAAGACACTATATGAGGTTTCTGTCAAAACTCAATAGGAGAAATATAGCACAAAGCCTTAGGATTCTGGGACAAAGCCATATCATCTATATTAGAGAAATATACAACAGACAAAAAACAAGTCATGCCATGTTACTGAGTCCTGGTGGAGACACAGCATCTGACCATGCAATATGAAGAGGCCACGCAGCCAAAACGACCTATCATGAGCTAGGTACTATCAGACCTGCGACGTCCAACTGTTCATCATGAGATGGAAGTGATCCATCTGGAATCTAACACCAGCAGGGCCACAGGGCACAAGTAAGCCCATGTGAGAGGGGCCAGGTTTCCACATGACCCATATCTGCTGTACCAATGCCTCCCCATAAGCTCACACCCGTGAACAAATTACAGGAGGAAAAAAACTGAGTTTGGTCCAGAGCTGGTCAATTTGGTATGTTACAGCATGTTGCAAATGGACTGCTGCTATACTCCAGCTCCCCCAGGGATGGCCCTGAAGGACAGTGAGGGGGAAAGCCTCCCAATAGGCAGAGTTTTGAGCAGTCTCCTGACCACACATTTTGTATGAAAAGAGCAACATTCAAAGGTAGGGATATGCATGGACTCATAGGCAGTGGTGAATGAGTTCACTGGAGGTCAGGGGCCAGAAAAAGCAATATTGGAGGACTGGGAAGAAGATCTGGGGAAGGGATGTGGATCAGTCTATAAGAGTGGATGCCTAGTATGAGCTCTCCTGATTGCACATTATCACATGCCACTTGGAAGAGGCACAAAACAGACGACAGACAGGCTGACTTGGCCAGTTGATGTCAGCCAGCTTCCATCCTCAGCCACCCGGTGCTAGAGCAGTGCACTTGTGAACTGAGTAACCATGGCAGTAGGGATGGAGGCTGTGTCAGGGCTTCCACTCACCAGGACTGAGCTAGCTCCTGCTGCTGTCAGCAGCAAGACCAATGCTGAGCCCCTGAGATGGCACAATTCCTGAGGGGACAAACAAGTTTCTTGGTCACAAGTTGTTTATAACAGACCCCTTCATCCTGGAAAGGGTAGCAATTCATCCTGACTGGGGTTGAAATACTCCATGTATGAGTTTGCCTATTCAGACTACAAGTCTCAGCCAGCATCACTATCTGGCTTCATGTTGAGGATTCACTGTCTGATTTCTCAACATGGGATCTCACATCACATCTTCTCAGACCAAGACACCCAATTTATGGTGAAGATGGCATAGCAGTGGGCACATGACAATGGGATCCCTAAGCCTTGCCATATACCACACCATCCAGAAGCTGACAGCCTGCCAGAGCTGAGCTGAAGAAGCTTTTTTTCCTTTTCTTTTTCTTTTTCTTTTTTTTTTTTTTTTTTTTGAGATGGAGTGTTGCTGTCACCCAGGCTGGAGTGCAGTGGCTCTATCTCAGCTCGCTGCAACCTCTGCCTCCCAGGTTCAAGCAAGTAATTCTCCTGCTTCAGCCTCCTGAGTAGCTGGGATTACAGGTGCCCACCACCACGCCAGCTAATTTTTGTATTTTTAGTAGAAAATACATGTTTTGGCCAGGTGCAGTGGCTCATGCCTGTAATCCCAGCACTTTCGGAGGCCAAGGAGGGTGGATCACGAGGTCAGGAGATGGAGACCATCCTGGCTAACACGGTGAAAACCCGTCTCTACTAAAAATACAAAAAATTAGCCGGGGGTGGTGATGGGCACCTGTAGTCCCAGCAGGCTGAGGCAGGAGAATGGCGTGAACGGGAGACGGAGCTTGCAGTGAGCGGAGATCAAGCCACTGCACTCCAGCCTGGGCGACAGAGCGAGACTCCATCTCAAATATATATATATACGCGTATATATATATATATATATAAATACACGTTTCACCATGTTGGACAGGCTGGTCTACAACTCCTGACCTCAAATGATCCACCTGCATTGGCCTCCCAAAGTGCTGGGATTACAGGTGTTAGCCACAGCACCCAGCCTCTGAAGACGCTTCTCAAAGATGCAGCTGCGACATCAGCTTGGAGATGAAGCCTTGGGAGGGTAAGGTGCTATACTCCATGAGGCAGTATATTCCATGAACCAACAGTTATGCACCTGTAATCCCAGCATTTTGGGAGGCTGAGGCAGGCGGATCACTTGAGGTCAGGTGTTTGAGACCAGCCTGACCAGCATGCCGAAACCCCATCTCTACTAAAAATACAAAATTAGCCAGGCACGGTGGTGGGTGCCTGTAATCCCAGCTACTCGGGAGGCTGAGGCAGGAGAATTGTTTGAACCCAGAAGGTAGAGGTTGCAGTGAGCCGAGATCAAGCTGCTGCATCCAGTCTGGGCAACAGAGCGGGACTCCATCTCAAACAAACAAACAAAAAACCCAACAGTTATGATATAGTGCTGTGTGCCCAATGGGCAGAACACATAGGTCAAAGAAACAAGGCATGAGAGAAGGAGTGGCCCCACTTGCCATCATTCCCAGTAACCCACCTGAGGAATGTCTCATCTCTTCAACTTAGGCTCTGAGGGTCTAGAAATCCTGATTCACAAGGAAGAATTCTTCCATTTAGGAACACAATGGAAATCTCAGTCAACATATGGTTATGACAGCTGCTCAGTCACTTTGGGGTCCTTGTGCCAAGACCGGAAGACATGGCAAGAAGTCACTACAGTGGTAAGGGTCATGGATCCTGATCTTCAGGAAGAACCAGAACTGTTGCTTCATCATGGGAGCAGGAAGAAATATGTTTGGCACCCAGATGATCCGCTGAGACATCCCCTGATACTCCCTTGGCTAGTTTTTAACTCTCAGTGGGCAAATACAGCAACCATGACCTGGTGAGTTTATGTTAACCAAGGATTTAGACTTCTCAGAGATGAAGAGCTGGGGCAACCCATCACGCAAACCAACAGAAGTGAGGGGAATCAAAAGGGGTGGAGAGGAGGGACCAGTCATCACAGTGGGACCTGGACTCCGTCTTAATAACTCTTCTTTGGAAGGCTCCTCGGGAATTACAACCATAGAGTCTTGGAGAAGCTGTACCTAGATGGCATGAACTTCATGTGATCTGAGCGGTGCAGTGGGTGGGCTGTCATAGACACCATCGCGCACTCCCCAGATCCCCTTGATAGGCAAGCACAGTTCTACTTCCAGAGCTGCTAGCGGGTCATGGTTGCTATATTTTCCCATTTACAGTTAAAACTAGGCGGGGTGCGGTGGCTCGTGTCTGTAATTCTAGCACTTTGGGAGGCCAAGGCAGGAAGATCTCCTGAGCCCAGGAGTTTAAGACCAGCCTAATCAACATGGTGAGACCCCCATCTCTATTATTTTAAAAATTAAAATTAAAAAAATAATAAAACTAGCCCAGGCAGTATCAGGAGATGTCCGAGTGGGCCACCCCGGTGCCAAACACATTTCTTCCTGCTCCCTTGATGAGGTGACAGTTCTCGTTCCTCCTGAGGATCAGGACCCATGACCCTTGCCACCATGGTGACTCCTTGCCTGGGCTTCTAGTCTTGGCATGAGGAACCCTGGAGAACTTCCCACTGCTCAGTGGCCTCCAAAGAAACCCCTCACCCACCCCCATCAACTCAGAGCTGATGACTGACTGAGGCAGAGATATAAAAGGCTGCCCCACTTGCCCCAAAGGAAGGACCAGCACATGGCTTATGTTCCAGAGCCTTCCCCTGTGGATCTGGCCCCCGGGCATTGTGAGCGTGCATCCTTGCTTGGCTCTTTATCCTTTCCTTTTTTTTTTTTTTTTTTTTCGTTTTTCGGAGACGGAGTCTCCCTCTGTCTTCCAGGCTGCAGTGCAGTGGTGTGGTCTCGGCTCACTGCAACCTCTGCCTCCCGGATTCAAGCAATTCTCCTGCCTCAGCCTCCTGAGTAGCTAGGACTATAGGCCTATGCCACCATACCTGGCTAATTTTTTGTCTTTTAGTAGAGACGGGGCTTCACCATATTGCCCAGGCTGGTCTCAAACTCCTGAACTCAGGCAATCTGCCCGCCTTGGACTCCCAAAATGCTAAGATTATAGGCGTGAGCCACCTCACCCAGCCTCTCCTTTCCTTTGTTGTTTTACTCCCTCCCAGTTTTTTCAGGAAAAGCTCATTCAATCACATTATAGGCTCACCCAAATCCCTGTCTCAGGCTGTGCTTTTTAGGGAACCTACCTAAGACAGAGGTGAAGTAAAGCAGGAAAGAGGGACAGAGAAGAGGGCAGGAGGAGGAGGGCAGGTGAGCTTTGTGTTTAAATAGAATGGCCAGGAAAGTGGGGATCTTTGAGCAGAGACTTGAAGAAAGTGAGGGAATGAGCCATTAGGCTATCTGGGAGGAAAGCATTTAAGCAAAAGAAACATAGGGCGAAAGCTGGGACAGGAGTGGATCTAGGGAGTTCTAATAAGAGCCAGGAGGCCCGTGAATCCAGAGTAGAGTGAGGTAGGTAAATGTCACAGATGAACTCAGAGAGCCTTCCAAAAGTCCTAGATCACAGAGGACCTTGAAGGCCATTGAAAGGGCCCTGGCTTTAACTCTGAGTGAGGTAGCTTTGAGCAGGTGTGAGATGTAATCTGACTTGGTTTCCTAGAGTCATCCCATTGCAGCCAAGTTACCAGAGGTCATGCAGGCAGGGAAGTAAGGGATGTTGCAGCAACTGGAACCCAAGATCGCCTGATCTCAGAGCAAGCTTTAACACACTCGCCTTTGTTGATGGAGCAGGAAGTGCATATCTGGCACACTCCTGAATGCTAAGGACAGACACAATGCAGGGACTAGTTTCATTTAAAGGGAAGAGAGACATACTTGTAAAGAGACCAGACTCCCCTTAAGCCTCCCTTGGAGAAAGCCTTCAATAAAGGCACAACCAGTTAGGAGAATAGCCCATACTTGCCAGCAGGTCCAGAAGTTGCTGGCTACATTGCAGTCCAAGTATACCTTCCTAAATAAGCGGCCCAATATCAAGACAGTGAGTAGGGAGAGGAAAGACACTTGATTAGAGAAATAACATAATGTAGTGATTAAGAATGATGGGCACAGAACATCTGGTTTGAAACCCAGCTCTGCCATTTACAAGCTGTGTGACCTTGGGCAAGCTATTTAACCTCTCTGTGGCTCAGTTTTCTCATCTGTAAAATTGTTGCTAGATGCTGTGGCTCATGCCTGTAATCCTAGCACTTTGGGAGGCCAAGGAGGCAGGATGGCTTGACGCCAGGAGTTTGAGGCTGCAGTGAGCTATGATCACATCACTGCACTCTAGCCTAGGCAACAGAGCAAGACCCTATCTCAAAAAAAAAGAAAAGTTGTAATTATAGTAATCCCCTCTCTATGGGGTTTTTAATAGAATTAAATGAGTTTACTGTGTCTGAAAGATACTGTTTTGTTTGTCACTATTATGTTTTTTAGACATGAACAATTAAAGGATACATAAATTATAATTTAAATTGAACAAATCTGCATGTCAATTTCTAGACATTAATTTCCAAGTTGAATGCTTTCTATGTCATCTATATAATGCAATACTAAACTATAAATGAGTGCATCTTCTTTCTTCCTACACTTCTAATATATTATTTTACCTTTAGCTGATTAATTGCTCAGCTGCTTCTTATCAATGACTGTTTTCCAGGAAGGCTAATCATGCCTGACTGTAATCAACCCTGTGTGCGAACTCTCAAATGCTTCCCTGTGCAATTGCCACTCCCCTGACCGTGAGGAATACTGTGATTAAAAAGCATCTCAAGAATTCCATTTAGATGATGACCTCAGCCTCAAACATTATTAGACAGCCATGATTTACATTGCCTTGTAAGTTAGAATGTAGGGGCTTCTAGCTTCCAAATTCTCCTACAAAACAGAAAACAGTTCTTTGTGATTTTTTTACGTCGGATTCTGTCAACTGGTTTTACGTGAAAAGCAATGAAATGAGAGGGAAATGCCCAGTATATGCCAGGCTCTGGGCAGGGTCATTTACATACAATTACCTTATACACCTGTGGTTAATGTCAAACATGTGGCAGAGCTGGTCTTAATAATTCCTCACTAGAACTGAGGATCAACTTGAATCACCGCTCAAGCAATGTCTGTTTTCACTTCTTCCGCCAATAATTTCTCTCTATAGATCACTGAAAACAGGGATTTGACCTTGGCTTTATTTTTTCTAAAGCCATTCTACAATTAGGACAACCATGACAATATCTAGCATTTGTTTAGTGCATTCTCTGTCCCTAGCACTGTGCTAGCTGTTTTTCTATTGTTCTGAGGAAACTGTTCAAACAGTCCTAGACACATAGCCCAATTTCTGGTTGAGGTCACACATTTTGGAAAATCACCAATTTTGTTATATCCCTAAGCAAACCAATTTGGTAAACAAAAAGATCTCCATGTGGCTCCTCCAATCCAACATAGCAAAACCGGCTCTTAGATCAATAATTCCTATTTAAAAAAGCAATTAAATTTCAAAAAAAGCAATTAAACTTAAGTTTGAAAAGAAAATTCCTAAGTATTTTTTTATATCAAGTATTTTATAAACTAAGGCAGAGTTTGCTGTTTATAATGGTGAGTATGGCCCAATGTCATGGGTTTTTTTATTTTGTTTTGTTTTTTGTGTTGTTTTGTTTTGTTGAGACAGAGTCTGACTCTGTCACCCTGGCTGGAGTACAGAGGCACGATCTTGGCTCGCTGCAACCTTAAATGTCTGGGCTCAAGCAATACTCCCACTTCTTGGGAAGCTAAGATGACAGGCATGCGCCATCATGCTGGCTAATTTTTTATATTTCTGTAGAGGCATGGTCTCTCTATGTTCCCCAAGCTAGTCCCGAACTTCTGGCCTCAAGCAATCCTCCCACCTCCGCCTCCCAAAGTGCTGGGATTACAGGCTTGAGCCACTGTGCCTGGCCTATGGTTTTCATTCTTGACTTTGCCAGATTCCTTTGTCATCACTTGAATAAGCCAATTAAGCTATGGTGTTTATTATGCAAAAATTATTTTTGCATTTCTAATCAAATGAACGCCATCACAATAAGATGTTACCTGGGGAGTGCTCAACGGAAGGATAAAACACTCTGAAAAAAATGTTATTGTAATTTTTTCTATATTTGGCTGGTTTCTGCTGCTGTCACTGAGCTAGGTTTTCATCTAGACATGCTAATTCAGTGTAGGTCTGATTGAAGCCTTTTTGTCTTTAATTACTAAAATAATAAGGTGTCCAACCCTTTTTTTATTAGGAAAGTTTATTAGCAGTGATACAATGGAAAATTTAACACTGACAGGAGCATATGTGTCTTAAAACACAAGAAATGGGATGAATCTCAGATTGCCTGGAAATAGTCCTTTAAATGAAAAAGTTTTTAAATTTAAGAGATAACAGAAAAGTTAAAGGACACACCAGATGGCATTTTCACTCACCAGGATTAGAAATAATCATCCAAGCAAATGAAAAGCTTATCAAAGGTATTTTTCACATTTATTTATTATCAGAGAGATAAAGCAGTCATTTTACCTTGCACATAAGGACCACTTATGAAATCATTTATATAATTTGAGAAGGCATTTACTATGTCTATACAAATTCATAAATTAAAAATATCACATTAATTCATTCATTTATGGCAAACTCACCTTCCACTAATATATTTTACTTTAAAAAATATTTACTTTTTGGTTTGGACTAAAATCTCATTCAATTCAATGATAGTACTTAACATTTTCCCACTGCAATTATGTGAGATTTTCTGCTTTAAAGAAATTTTTTAAGTTACCTCCTTCAAACTAATGTGTAATTATCCTCTTTGCAAACTATACAATCAGGAACCACTTTACATATTTTATTAAATAAGCTAAAAATTACAAATATTTAATTTTCATTTATAGTGGAAAGATTCAGTGAAAAACTCATAAAAATTATTTCAGTTCAAGACATAACTATATGTGTCATTACTAATGAATTAACATAAAATATTATCTCCCTAAATATTTTCTAATTCAATGCCAAACATACCACATGCAATATCATCATCTCCAGAAAGTGCTAATCCAGCTATATAAACAGAATACTTGTCTCGATATTTTCCTAATAGAACCCAATACTTTTAATGCATCTGTTTTTCCTCCAGACATAGACTAGTGGAGCTAGAAGGGGCTCCAGAAGGATCTAATCTGACCTATCCTCTCCACATTAAAGTGTGGTTTTAAAAACGTGATACCAAGTCTCTCACATATTGGCAATACGAAGCTACTCAGAAAGGAACTAAAGTCCGCATTCAAACTTTACCTTTGTAAAATTCCCAAAGAATCTCCCACGGCGTTCTTCACTCCTTCCTTCCCGGGTTTCAGAATTTTTTCTTTGAAGGTATCAAATGCTTTAAAAGGCATTTTGAATGAAGGGTACCTCTGAGCCGTTAACAGTCAGTCTCAAAAACTGTCATCCTTTCTCATTTCCAGTGTGAGGACCACCTTGTTTCCCTTGGTGAACACCTGGAAGTCAGTTCTCATGGAGGGAACTACTCAAAATCAAAAAGGAGATGAAACCCAGATGATCTTCCAAGACAACTCCCTCCTCTCTCTGCTCCCCACCCCTCCAAAAAAGAGGCCAAGGGATGTCTGGCTGGGAATTCAGCCCCTTGCAAAAGCTACACGCTCTGCAGCAGCCTGTGGCCGCTGTCTCAGGCAGCCACTCTCAGACTGAGCGCAGCCTCTCTCCGTCCCTGGGCTGCAGCTGGGGACGCTAACATGAACTCCGGACCACCAGAAGTCCTGAGACCAGCAGCAGCATTCGTGACCTAGCTCCAGCCCCTGCAGCCAGCCGCGTCCCCCTCCTGCCCCACCCCAGCTCGCCTGCGGCTCTCACCAAGTGAGCCTTTCCAAGGTGATGCTATAGTAACCGGCACAATACCTGCCCCTCAGCCGCCTCGGCTTATGAATGGGCTCTCAGCCAGAGCAAGCACCCAGAGAGAAGTTTATGAAACATTTACAGCCCTCTGCTTTTCTGAGGTCTGGCCCTGCAGACAGGCTCACAGCCACCACTCCATGCCTTTTATTCCCCTCATGAGAGCCATGAAGCCATTTTTCAGCCAGCCACAAGCATGGATGTGGTCCCAGGAGGAACTTGCATTTGAGTAGCCCAAATGCAAAACCCAAGCCACATACATCCAGGAGGACATTTATTTGCTCCTAATCAACAGAGCAGGCTCTCTTAAAGTATGATAGTAGATGCCATTTGGGACCATCTAATTGAAGATTTCGGAGCCGAAAGATATCAAGAACCTGCTTAGAACTCTCCACTGACTCCTCAGGATAAATAAAATTATTTTTGTGTTGTGTTTTCCCCTTTTCTCCCTCCAGATGGCCTTTTTTTTTTTTTTTTTAACCTTAAGTTCCAGGATACACGTGCAGAATGTCATGTGCAGGTTTGTTACATAGGCATACATGTGCCATGGTGGTTTGCTGCACCTATCAACCCATCATCTAGGTTTTAAGCCCCACATGCATTAGGTATTTGTCCTAATGCTCTCCCTCTCCTTGCCCCCCAACCTTCGTCTGGCTCCGGTGTGTGATGTTCCCCTCCCTGTGTCCATATATTCTAATCATTCTACTATAAAGACATCTACACGTATGTTTATTGCAGCACTATTTACAATAAAATTCTTTATCATGGCACCTAAGACCTTTCCCTGGGACCCCAAGTCTTTCTTCTTGTCACTCTGCTTTCCACATCCTCATTTCACTGAACTCAGCAAGCTCCCTATCGCCTCTGGGCTTTATTCAAGCTATGCCCTCTGCCTGGGTAACTCTCTGCACCCCTTCATCTGGGTAACTTCTAGGGGTTCTCAGGTCATGCTAAGATATCGATCCTCTAGAAAACTGCATAGGCAAGGTGAGATGTCCCTCCTCTGTGCCTCCAAATCACCTGTCCTCTGCCCCAGCAGGACCTGGCAGGGAGTGGGCGTTACCTAAATACTTGTTGAACTGGGGCTGAAACGTTACACGTTGTAGCCACATTTATGGGCAGCAGGATGACGCCTCTGTAACTGCTACTGTGGTGGAAAAAAAACTCTTCATCTTTGAGGCTCCTGTGTTCCAATCCCCCAGTCTGCATGCAACTGACAAATCATAGGCTGTAGGTTCTCAGGCTCCCCAGGAGTCATTTTCACAAGACCAGTCAATATCCTCTGCAAGCCACTGTCCATATTCTCCAAGATTTGACTTAGGTTCGACTAAGTCCGTGCTGAATCCTTGGTAGGCTAAATATTGCTAATATCTTTTGAGCTCTTTCTAGGGTCCCGGCTCTGTGTTAAGCATTTTTGTTTGTTTGTTTGTTTGTTTGTTTTTTGAGACCAAGTCTCACTCTGTCGCCTAGGCTGGAGTGCAGTGGCACGATCTCGGTTCACTGCAAGCTCTGTCTCCCGGGTTCACACCATTCTCCTGCCTCAGCATCCCGAGTAGCTGGGACTACAGGCACCCGTCACCATGCACGGCGAATTTTTTGTATTTTTAGTAGAGATGGGGTTTCACCGTGTTAGCCAGGATGGTCTCGATCTCCTGACCTCGTGATCCGCCCACCTCAGCCTCCCAAAGTGCTGGGATTACAGGTGTGAGCCACTGCGCCCAGCCCAGCACTCTTGAAGTATCACCACAATCTTCCCAGCATGGCTTTGTGGTAAATAACTTATTTTCCCCAATTTTATTGGCAGGAAACTGAGACAAAAACAGGTTTAACTTACTTGAGATCATACAGCTAGTAAGTAGCAGAGCCAGGTTTCAGATCCAAACAGCCTGGCTCCAACCTTTTCTTTTCTTCTTTTCTTTCTTTTCTTTTCTTTGCTTTTCTCCCTCCCTCCCACCCTCCCTCCCTTCCTTCTTTCCTTCTTTCTTTCCTTCTTTCTTTTTCTCTCTCTTTCTCTTTCTTTCTTTTCTTTCTTTCCTTTCTTCCTTCCTTCTTTTTCTTTCTCTCTCTTTTTCCTTTCCTTCCTTCCTTCTTTCTTTCTCTCTCTCTCTCTCCCCGTCTGTCTCCACCTCCCTTCCTCCCTCTTTCTCCCCCCACACACTTTACTGAGACATATTTTGCATTTCAAATAATTCACCCATTTCAAGTGGACAATTCAGATTCTTATAAATTTACTGAGTTGTGTAACCATCACCAGAAAGCAGTTTTAGAGTATTTCCACCCCAATTAGATCCTTCATTTTCACTGTTAATCCTCATCTCCCATCCCATATCCTGCAACCACTAATCTACCTTCTATCTCTATAGATTTGCCTTTTCTGACATTTCATGTAAATAGAATCATACAGTTTATGGTTGCTTGTGTCTAGTTTCTTCCACTCACTATAATGATTCTGAGGTCTGTTCATGTCACAGCATGTATCAGTAGTTTGTTCCTTTTCTCTTTTTTGTTGAGTAATGCTTCATTGTAAGGATATAACACATTTTTTGTATCTCCATTGACCTGTTGATGGACATTTAGGATGGTTTATAAAAAGACAGTTGCTTCTAAAAGGAAAATTTCTGGTCACCAATCTTCCCATTATAACCCCTCAAGACTGAGAACACGAGGCCTCAGGAATTCACAGTCTAATCATTTCACTAAGTATTTACATGTCTTAAATATTGAGTATTCATAATATCCAATTTCTGGATATGATGAATAAGACTTATGAATATTTGCATATAAGTCTGTGTGAATATATGTTTTCATTTCTCTTGGATAAATACCTAGGAGTAGAATTGCTGGATGATAAAGTAAGTGTAGGTTTAGCTTTTTAGGAAATGACCAAACTATTTTCCAAAGTGGATAATTTACATTCCCCGGAGCATGCAGGCGGGTTCTCATTTCTCCACATCCTTGCCATATTTGCTTTCTGTCTTTTTGGTGTAACCATTCTAAAAGGTGTAACATGGTATCTCGTTGTGGTTTTAATTTGCATTTCCATGGTGACTAGTGACCATCTTTCCATGTGCTTTGTAGTCATTCATATTCTTTTTGGTAAAATTTTTATTCACTCTTTTTGCCTTTTTTTTTTTTTTTTTTTTTTTGAGACAGAGTTGCACTCTTTTCACCCAGTCTGGAGGCAATGGCGCCATCTCAGCTCACTGCAACCTCCACCTCCCAGGTTCAAGTGATTCTCCTGCCTCAGCTTCCCAAATAGCTGAGATTACAGGTGTGTGCCACCACACCCAGCTAATTTTGTATTTTTAGTAGAGACAGGGTTTCACCATGTTGGCCAGGCTGGTCTCAAACTCCTGACCTCAGGTGATCTGCCCATCTCGGCCTCCCAAAATGCTGGGATTATAGGCGTGAGCCACCACCGCACCCAACCTTTTGCCCATTTTTGTAAGTGGGTTTTTATCTTTTTATTACTGAGGTATATGAGTATATATTCTGGATACAACTTCTTTATTAGATACATGTTTTAGAAATATTCTCTCCCAGTCTCCTGTTTGTCTTTTCATTTTATTTGTTCTTCATTTTGGAGTGCAAAAATTTTGAATTTTGATTAGGTCCAAAGTATTCATTTTTTCTTCTTTTATAGACTGTGCCTTTGTTGTTCTATCTAAGAAATATTTGCATAACCTGAAGTCTCAAAGATGTTTTCCAATGTTTTCTTCTATAAGTTTTATTGTTTTAGCTCTTACACTTAAGTCTATGATCTATTTTTTGTTTATTTTTAGGCTGGGCGCAGTGGCTCACACTTGTAATCCCAGCACTTTGGGAGGCTCAGGTGGGAGGATCACTTGAGCCCAGGAGTTTGAGACCAGCCTGGGCAACATAGTGAGACCCTGTCTCTACAAAAAATACAAATTATTAGCCAGGTGTAGTGGCATGAGCCTGTAGTCCCAGCTTCTCAGGAGGCTGAGGCAGGAGGATCCCTTGAGCCCAGGAGGTCGAGGCTGCAGTGAACTGTGACTGTACCACTATACTCCAGCCTCGGCAACAGAACAAGACCTTGTCTCAAAAAAATACAAAAATAAAAAAGTTTATTTTTATGTATAATGTGAAATAAATATCTAACTTCATCATGCAGATATTCACTTGTCCCAGCATTATTTGTTAACAGTATTATCCTTTCTTTAATAAATGACCTTGGCAACTTTGTCAAAAATCTACTGAATATAAGGATTTATTTCCAGACTATTGGTTCTGTTCTATTGATCTATACATCTATTCTTTTTTTTTTTCAGACAAGATCTGACACTGTCTCCCAGGCTGGAGCACAGTTGTGCTATCTCAATTCACTGCAACCTCCACCTCCCAGACTCAGACCATCTTCCCACCTCAGTCTCCAAGTAGCTGGGACTACAGGTATGTACCACCATGCCTGGCCAATTCTTGTATTTTCTGTAGAGATGTTGCCAGGCTGGTCTTAAATGAACTCCTGGCCTCAAGCGATCCACCTGCCTTGGCCTCCCAAAGTGCTAGGATTACAACAGTGAGCCACTGTACCCAGTACAATGTGTGTATTTTTATGCCAGTACCACATTGCCTTGACTGTAGCTTTTTTTTTTTTTTTTTGAGACGGAGTCTCACTCTGCCGCCCAGGCTGGAGTGCAGTGGCCGGATCTCAGCTCACTGCAAGCTCCGACTCCGGGTTCACGCCATTCTCCTGCCTCAGCCTCCCGAGTACTTGGGACTACAGGCGCCCGCTGCCGCGCCCGGCTAGTTTTTTGTATTTTTCAGTAGAGACGGGGTTTCACCGTGTTAGCCAGGATGGTCTCGATCTCCTGACCTCGTGATCCACCCATCTCGGCCTCCCAAAATGCTGGGATTACAGGCTTGAGCCACTGTGCCCGGCCTGACTGTAGCTTTATAGTAAGTTTTTAAATTGAAAAATGAAAATTTTCCACTTTTGCTCTTTTTAAAAAATTGTTTTGGCTATTCTAGATCTTTTGCATTTCCTATAAATTTTAGGAACACCTTGTTCCTGCCTCAGGATTATGTTATTTCTTTTTAGAGATGGGGTCTCACTCTGTTGCCCTGGCTGGAGAGCAGTGAGTGACTCGATCATGGCTCACTGCAGCCTCAACCTCCCAGGCTCAAGCGATGCTCCCGCCTCAGCCTCATAAGTAGCTGGGACTACAGGTGTGCACCACCACACCCAGCTAATTAAATTTTTTTTTTTTTTTTTTTTTTGTAGAGACAGGGTGTCACTATAGTGCCTATGCTAGTCTTGAACTCCTGGGCCTAAGCGATCTTCCCACTTTGTCCTCCCAAAGTGCTGGGATTACAGGCATGAGCCACCATGCCCGGCCCTCAGCTTGTTCCTAAACACTTCAGTTTCAACAACAACAAAATTCTGTCTAGCCCTGGCTTTTAAAAACATAGTTTCTGGTCACCAACCTTCCCATCATAACCCCTCAAGACTGAGAATAGGAAGGCCCCAGGAATCCCCATGTCTAATCATTCCACCAAGTATTTGCCTGTCCTTAAAAAGCTTACTCATTCATTAAAAGCAAATACAATAACAATAAACCATGATAGACACACTCTCTTACCGAAAGCATCCACTGGTGGAGCTTCTAACCCATTCCTCCAGCCCAACATACCTTTATATTCCTTATCTTTTAGAGCACATAATGGAAGCAATATTAGGCAAAGACCACATCCATCTCTCCTGAAGGTCAATGACTTCTCAGAGCACTAACCATTCCCGCAGAATGTATTGCTTAGGAAGCATACCCAGATCTGCAGTTACTTGTGGTGATTTAGATGTTTGATAATAATAACAACTAAGATTTATAGAGAATTTTCTAGATGCCTGACTTTAAGCACTTAACATGCACTAACTCAAATTCCCCACAATGACCCTGAGGTAGGAAGTGTCATTATACCATCCACAGATGAGGAGACTGAAAGAGGTGAAGTAAACTTGTTCAAGTTCACACAGCTAGGAAACTGAGCAGAGAGAGGATATGGACCCAGAAAGTTTGACATCAGAGTTGTGCTCTTACCTTCTACAGTAGAACTGTTGATAATAGGGACTAGAAAATATAAACCAAGACTATACAGAAACGAGGCTCATTTCATTCATTTATTCATTGCTTCCTTTTCTTGAGGACCTACCTGGTAGCAGGCCCTTCTCAGGCACTGGTGATATAGGTTGAACTGTGATATTCCCCTTGAAGAAAGAAATCAACCAGAAAATGAATGAGTCCATTACAGTGCAGTGAGTCCCACAAGAGAGGGCTGGGGGAGCACAAACAAGGACACCTACCTGAGCCTGCAGATGGGAGTGGGAGAGGGCTTCCTAGATGAGGGGAGGATACTATAAACCTTCAGGAAGGAGAAAGACTGAGGCAAACAAAAGGAAAAAATGGGGGAACAAAGACATGCATGAGACAGCATGGCATTTGGGGAACCTTGCATAGTGTTAGAGAGTCAGGTAGGAATGCCCATGAGGTAGAAAACACGACTGGAATGATGATCTTGAACACTATGCAATTCAGTTGTTGCAGAAGAGCACTGAAACATGTGCTTCCCTGGTCACAACAGCAAAGACATGGAATCAACCTGCATGCCCATCAATGATAGACTGGATAAAGAAAATGTGGTACATATATATTATGGAATACTATGCAGCCATAAAAAGAAAAACATCATGTTCTTTGCAGGGACCGGATGGAGAATGAGGCCATTATCTTTAGCAAACTAACACAGGAACAGAAAACCAAATACTGCATGTTCTCACTCACAAGTGGGAGCTAAACCATGAGAACACATGGACACAAAGAGAAGAACAACACACACTGGGGCCTATAAGAGGCTGGAGGGTCGGAGGAGGGAGAGGATCAGGTAAAATAACTAATGGATACTAGGTTTAATGCCTGGGTGATGAAATAATCTGTACAACCAACCCCCATGGCACAGTAACACACCTGCACGTGTACCCCTGAAGTTAAAAGTTAAAAAAATTAAAGGAAAAAAGCAATGACAATAATTCAACAAATAAGGATCTTAATAAAGACAAAACTTTTAAAAAAGAAAAAAACACCATGTGCTCCCCATCTCAAAATATGGAATATAGCAAAGATAGGAAATTACATGCAGTTTGAAATTCTCTGTGGGGGTGTGAAACAAAAGCCTGGGTCTGTGCTGGGGATACATAGACTGTAGATACAGTAGAAAAATAAAACCCAGCCATTGATATCTATTTCATCACGTCCCATCATCCTGCACTAAAAATGCCTCTTCCCTTAGGGAAAATAATAGTAACTAAGGCATCTTTAGGGGTGCTTTCCCAGATCATAGCAATTCTTCATTCTCAGGGAACTTCCAGTCTCCCCTGCCCCCTTTCTCTCATAGTGACAGGTGTCCAAAAGTTCCTGTAGCTAACTATGTTTCTCATCCCCCTGAGCACTGTTGAATGGACCGGGATAGGCACCTGCACCAAGCTGAACCAGTCAGATGTGAGATTCTCCCAGTTATTTCATTTATTTATTTATTTATTTATTTATTTGAGACAGAGTCTCACTCTGTCACTAAGGCTGGAGTACAGTGGCACAATCTCGGCTCACCGCAACCTCTGCCTCCTGAGTTCAAGCAATTCTCTCATCTCAGCCTCCTGACTAGCTGAGATTACAGGTGTGTGCCCCCACGCCCAGCTAATTTTTTTTTTTTTTCAGTAGACACAGGATTTCGCCATGTTGGCCAGGCTGGTCTTGAGCTCCTGACCTCAAGTGATCTGCCCGGCTCAGCCTCCTGAAGTGTTGGGATTGCAGGTGTGAGCCACCGCACCTGACCTTCCTAGTAATTTAAATTTGGAATTACAAGACTGCTAGTTCATCTTGCAGGACTCTGGAATTATAACTGTAAGGTGGTTACATTAACTTTGTGGTGTAGAGATGCAGAGAACACTGGTCTTGGAAAAGAGTGAGAAATAAAACAATGAAACTATAACAGGGCGAGGGAATGGGGTGAGGATGTTTCTCATGGCCTTCCAGGCCTCATCTGCCTAGACTCACTTGTCCTTTTACCCTTGGGTTTCACAAAATACTCACATTCTTATAACAAATTGCTCAAGACAGTTTCTGCTCTTTACAAATAGTCTTGACTCTTGCAATTATTTAAAACCCAAACCTGTAATACCAAGTGTTTCTTTACCTAACACCAGATTGGTGAGCCTGACTACCCAGTTTGGTGACATGCAGGACTCCAGTCTGCAACAGCAAGACAAGGAGAGCGCATAGGCTGGTCGTGAGCCAGGTTGTTCTAATCTGCCACCCAGACCAAAAAAAAAAAGGAAACCAGCAAATCCCAAACAACTCAAATAGTTACTCAAGACTCAAGAAAAGTATTTCATCAAATTTAACCAAAGTGTTAGATGGAACATTTCAACCAGGGTCAGAGGTAATGACCAAACGATTCACCCTTTCCATAAGAGACTTCATAAGGAAACAAAAGTAATGAAGAGAACTGGTCATCTTGGGGTTCCTTCTCTCCTAAATTCTGTGGCAGCTTCTCCAGCCAACCCTATTCCTTATCCCAACTCCATACTCCTTCTTTTCACCCTCATAACATCCTGAAACAAACATAAAAATTTCTTTTATGCAGGACTTCTCTCAATCCTTTAAAATTTGTATATTGTTGACTATCATTAGTATTAACCAATATATATATAAACTCAATTTCTTTTATTGAACTCCCATATTTGACATTAATTCTTTTTTTTTTTCTCTTTTTTTTTTTTTTTTTTTTTGAGACGGAGTCTCACTTAGTCGCCCAGGCTGGAGGGCAGTGGCCGGATCTCAGCTCACTGCAAGCTCCGCCTCCCAAGTTTACGCCATTCTCCTGCCTCAGCCTCCCGAGTAGCTGGGACTACAGGCGCCCACCACCTCGCCCGGCTAGTTTTTTGCATTTTTAGTAGAGACGGGGTTTCACTGTGTTAGCCAGGATGGTTTCGATCTCCTGACCTCGTGATCCGCCCGTCTCGGCCTCCCCAAGTGCTGGGATTACAGGCTTGAACCACCGCGCCCGGCCGACATTAATTCTCCTACTGATAGTCAAGCTTATATACAAAGCATTTTCAAATATCTCATTTGATCCTCACTACAACCTTATGAAACAAATAAGCAGATAAAGCAATAAAGATGCAAATTTTGCCCAAGGTAACCTGGCCAGCAGAATTCAGAGAGCTGGGACTAGGTCCTAAAGATCATTTCCTGAACTTGTACCACCATGGTACATGGTACATCGTGACCATATAATCTTACTCTGAGTAGTAGAGTGTCTTTAGTGTAACTGAGGAAAGATATACTCAGAATCCTTGTGCTTTTAGAAACATTACTGAGCACCTAACTATAGGTACACTTGTCCTAGCTACCATGGACATTTTTAGAATAAAGTATGAGTGGGACACACTGGTGTGTACCTGTAGTCCCAGCTACTACTCAGGAGGCTGAGGGGGGAAGATCACTTGAGCCCAGGAGTTCAAGCACAGTCTGGGCAACATAGCAAGACCTCATCTCCAAAATAATAAAATAGGGTGCTGGTTTCTAGGGTTACATATTTTCTATCTTTCTTTAAAATGTTCCACTGGAAATCAGGGCAAATTGACAGCAGAGTGAAGAGAAATTAACATCAAACACTGATATACTGGCCTCTGGATTAAGACTGCTACCACCACCCCATTCTGGGTAAGACTCCCCTTCTAAGGGAAGGCTAATGGGAACCTTTATCCCATTCTGTTGTAAATGCTTCCGTATCGTCTTTCTGACTTGAGTTTCATGATCACATTTTATTCTCACAGAGTAGAATAAAAAAGTGTATATGACAAAGTAGAATGGCCCAATTGATATTATCCCCATTTTACATGTGAGTAAACTGAGGCTCACTCAATAACTTGTCCAAAATTACATAGTTATTGGTGGAGCTGAGATTTAATCCCACTTGATTACAAATGTCACTTTATTCTTATATGCTGCTTCCAGTCCATAATAAAACACTGTTAGTCCCATTAATTTCAGCTCACTGTAAGTCAGCCACTCAGTCAATTTGGAGTTCAATTAATTTGACTCTAATTTCCTAAATTACAGGATTTTTACACTATATATAAAAGACATCTCTATAATAGTTTGCAAATATAAAGATGCATATATGGAGATCCTGGAAACATATCAATTTCCATTTTCAATCTGTCACTGTAACTGTCTAAATATTAAACAACATTTGAAAAGAAATGGTCAGATAACCAAAATACAGAACTTTAGAGTGTTTTTACACAGGATGGAATCATTCATTAAGTATTTCACGCATGATAAACATCAAGAATTTGCTTTGAACATGAATTCCTTATATTTATGAAGAACTTTCAACTTCATTTTCACTGCTCCTTTGAGTCTTATCACTACATATAGAGAGAACTATGTTGAGCCGTCTACTCCACTTTCTTGTTGAAGCCCAGGGCATGGAGAAGGCCAGTGATGCTTTGAGGTATCAGACAGAGATGCGACAAGAAGCCATACTCATGTGCTCATTTGCTTGCTGCCATTGGTTACCTATAACAAATTATTTCTCATTTCATCTTGGAGGGTATCTCTCCCCAAGGTTAGGTATCTTATGTTGGGGTATCCCCACATAAGACACTCAATTATTGATTTTTTAGTCTGTTTTCTGGCTGTAAAGACAATAAAACTATTATTATTATTATTGATATTTAAAACAGAGTCTTGCTCTGTCACCCAGGCTGGAGTGAGCATGATCTCAGTTCACTGCAATCTCCACCTCCTGGGTTCAAGCAATTCTCCTGTCCCAGCTTCCCAGGTAGCTGGGATTACAGGTGTGTGCCACCAGGCCCAGCTAATTTTTTTATTTTTAGTGGAGTGAGGTTTCAGCATGTTGGCCAGGCTGGTCTTAAACTCCTAAACTTAAGTGATCTGCCTGCCTCAGCCTTCCAAAGTGCTGGAATTACAGGCTTATTTTTTTAAACATGTGTTATACTACGTGTTTGCTCCAAAATCCCCCCTTGTGAGGAAATGAGGAAAGATGGATTCCTTTCATTTGGTATTACTGCAATGTGGAAACACTAGATTTGCTTTATGCACTATGCATGGTGACTTGAAAAAAATACTCAGGGATATTTAGGTTGTGTCCAAGACCAAAATATCCTAGAAAATCTGATAATCTGTCACAGTGTATTGTAAAAATGCAAACTGAAATGTTGAAAGATCAAAACCAGAGAAAATATTTGGAAGGATTTTTTTTTACCACCCTCATTTTTCTTGAAGGTGCAGATAGAACCCTGAGTGTCCAGATAATTTTAACATATAGAGCAGTGAAAAAGGATGATATCTTGGGGCGGGGTTAAGGGTCAAGGCAGAACAAACCCACACACCGTTCACAAGTATTTCTCATGATCCCATACTTTTGTAGATGCTACACCAAAAGGCAGTATATTCTTACCAATACCTTCCCTAGCCTATTCATGTTCAAAAAAAGCACCTGTAAAAGGGCTACTGTAATGGATGATTACTTGGAAGATAGTGACATCTTCTGGTAGTTTACAGACTAAATATATTTATGGCAGACATTTCCCCCACAACCCCAAAATCCAGCCACGGTTTTAAAAGATTTATTCTATATACATTAAGCCCCCAAGTGTGGATTCTTAAATTTATGAAATATTCAATAAAATATAAACCAGCTAAAAATAACATTATAGCTCACTTATTCTGCTCCTTGTCTTGCTGTCATCTCTGGCTCTAATAGAAAATGTTTTAAGCAGCAAACATTTTTCTCTTTTTGGTGTTTCTCCACATGTTCTAATTTAGGCAGCTAGCATTAATTTTGCTTTTCTTGATCATCAAAAATTGACCAGATTTCCCTTAATTTGAGAAGTTTTCATAACATCTAAGAATTCAAAAGAACTTTGGGAGTTATCTGCTCTAATCCACTCCCCAGTAGTTCAAACTTAATTTGGGAAAATGTGACCTAAGTAATCATTTGGTAGCATCAAAAAACAAACAAACAAACAAAAAACAGTAAAAAAAAAAAAAAAAATTACAAAAGCTCTGTGCGGCTGAGCTCAGGCTCTGTCTCCTTTAAGCCTTCCTGACTGTCTAGATTGTGTGTCCCTCCTACATGGATTTTGCTCACAGTATGTATCACACTGTTCTGCAACTGTCTGCTTACTCGACTACCTTTATAACTACAGTGCAAACCCCCTGAGGGCAAGGCCTATATCTCCATTCCTATTTGTGTCCCAAGAATCTCACAGTGCCAAGACTATAGTATTTTATGGCTTAGTGTTATTTATATATTTATTGAAAAATAAGTGCATTCAAATGGTGCCAGGTGAAGATTTTTGTGTTTTTTTTTTTTTTTTTTTGGCAAAAGCTTGATTTTGTTGCCCAGGTTGGAGGGAGTGCAGTGGTGTGATCTCAACTCACTGCAACCTCCACCTCTCGTGTTCAAGCAATTCTCATGCCTCAGCCTCCCAAGTAGCTGGGGTTATAGAAGTGCACCACCACGCCCAGCTAATTTTTGTATTTTTAGTAGAGATGGGGTTTCACCATGTTGGCCAGGCTGGTATCAATCTCCTGACCTTAAGTGATCCGTCCACCTTGGCCTCCTAAACTGTTGGGATTACAGGCATCAGCCATAGCGCCCAGCCAGGTGAAGTATTTGTTTTTCATTAAAGTAGAGTTTATTTTAGAGATCTATATCCATCACAAAGTGAGTGGAAAAATCTGTTGAGCACCTACTATATGCCAGGAGCTGTGCTAGATGCTTTGCACACTTTTACCTCATCTAATCCTAATAAGCCTGTAAGGTGTGATCTTATTTCATGGTAGAGAAAACTTACTCTGGTCAGTTAAGTGAAAGAGACAAGATTTACTCTCATTCAGTCCATGTAACTGTTTACACTCTATCTGATTCCCAGAGAGAATTTCCATGAACATAGATAAAAAAAGATTTTTTAGAAGGAAATCAGAGCAAAGGAGAAATAAGGATTTTTTAAAAATCAGATAAAGCCAGAAGGTAAGCATTAAATATTGCATACTATTATTGTCCTATACAATTGCTACAGGTAAACGGCAAATTTGGCTGAATCTCTCAGCTGTCATTACCTAATCTGTTACTTTCTTCAGACTTTAAAAGGTAGGAGCAGGCCAGGCGTGGTGGCTCATGCCACCCAGCACTTTGGGAGGCCGAGGCGAGTGGATCACCTGAGGTAAGGAGTTTGAGGCCAGCTTGGCCAACATGGTGAAACCCTGTCTCTACTTAAAATAAAAAATAAAATAAAAATAAATAAAAATCAGCCAGGCTTGGTGGCTGGTACCTGTAAACCCAGTTACTCCAGAGGCTGAGGTAGAAGAATCGCTTGATCCCGGGAGGCGGTGCTTGCAATGAGCCGAGATCGTGCCACTGCACTTCAGCCTGGACAACAGAGTGAGACTCAGTCTCAAAAAAAAAAAAAAAAAAAAAAGTAAGGGCAAACCATTTGCTTAGAAGCACATTTACTCCTGAATTGAAATCTGAAATCTCTCCAGTGGGTCCTCAAAGAAGCTATTTATGTGGGAGTGAACCAATGTCATCCCTGGCATAAATACGGTTTAAAGCATAGTCAAAAGCTACCAGTGATAAAAGAAACCTGATGCATGGCCAAAACACGGCAACCCAGGCACAAAGGTCTCAAGAGTGGGTTTAATTCAGAATTTTTAAGAGAAATGAATGGATTACTCAATTTTTGGTTTCCTCCATAAACATCTCTCAAAAACAAGATTTTGCCAGTTGGGCAATAGAGAGTTAAAGGTTGCTCTCTGACAAGTGGCTGGAGCACAGGTACTATTGCTGTTTGAGGGCGGATTCACATAATCACTGTAGCTGGAGACAGACGTGACAACCTCTTATGAAACACGAGCAGTCTAATGAGGACACCCACCTAAGTGAAAAGCCTTTCCATCTCTTTACAGAAATGATTTTAAGAGTACCAATTGTTAGAGACAAGATTTTCTGAAAAACAATTTTGGGGCCAGGCGCGGCGTCTCACTCCTGTAATCCCAGCACTTTGTGAGGTCAAAGTGGGTGGATCAGTTGAGCTCAGGAGCTCAAGACCAGCCTGGGTAACATGGTGAAACCTTGTCTCCACCAAAACAAACAAACAAACAAAAAGCAGAAATTAGCCGGGTGTGGTGGTGCATGCCTGTAGCCCCAGCTACTCAGGAGGCTTGGGGTGGGAGGATTGCTTGAGCCTGGGAGGTGGAGGTTGCAGTGAGCCAAGATCACGCCACTGCACTCCAGCCTGGGTGACAGAGCCAGACCCTGTCTTAGACCAAAAAAAAAAAAAAAAACAAAAAACAAAAAAACAAAACAAAAAAAACCTGGATCTGTTACAACACACAAATGTGTAAAGTACCCTGCCCCACATCTATGAAGTGTGAATACTACAATTTTAGCCTTAAATTTAAAAAAAAAAAAAGCACCTTTATCTGGCTCCAAACTTCATACACCATATGCTTCTCGTGTTTCCATGGATATGCCTCATATTTGAGTTTTTTCTGATCATTGTGTTCAAAAAGATGGGTAGGCTTAGGGACACAGACTTGGGGCAAACCTATGTTTATTCCTACACTCAAACTATAGACATTAAAGTCTCTATCTCATTTACCTTTATATAAAAGTCAAACACTGACTTTACTAGCAACCAAGGTCACCCACACAAAGGAACATATCGAAAACATAGGAGCAAAAAAGACAAAATTGGAACTGCATCCAGTAGGTATAATTAAAGTAGCCAAACTGCATTTCTACTGTGGAAACTTTCAAAAGAACATTCATGAAGTTTTAATACAGGATACGTATACACAATTCCATATGGCTTTTGATAGCAGTATATATATGGCCCCATTTTAAAATGACTTATATTGGATTCAGGCTGTATCAGTGAGGGTACAGTAAGGAAACAGAAACCCCACACCAGATACTTGAACAGGGAAGTTTTAATATAATATTTGCTAACTAGTAGAAGCTGGTTAATTATTTGTAGGGACAAAAGAGGACTCTAAAGTGCACAGAAGTAGCAGGTAAAAGGCAAATACTGTCCCTAGGGTGAAGAAAAGTGAAAAAAATGAACTAAAGACCAGGAGAGGCTCTCTTCCCCTACCTCACTCCCAAGCTGAGATCAGACTTCCCTGGAGAGGCTGTGGTTTCTACAGGAACATTCAGCCTGCCATGGTGAAGAAACTTGTCCCAGGGAATGGGCCACAGAGAGACAGTTGCTTGATGGAGTGGCAGAGCTGGCACGGAAGCAGCCCATGGGAGCTGCTCCACAGTGGCTCAGGGTTGGGAGAAGGTAACCTGAGGTGCAGCTGGAGCTCCTCTGTTGGGACTGCTGGGCTTCTATGGTGTATAAAAATGGGAGACTCACAACCATAAGTAAAGTATCTTCTTACAGCTTTTGCTTTGCAGTGCCACTCATGGGCCCTCATCTTCCCAGCTGGCAAAGGAAAAAGACAGTACAAGGCAAGACAAAGGATGGGTTTGGAAATGAGACCATAGGTTGATAATAGCCATCATTCACTTCTTTGGTCACTGAGCTTCCATATACATCTACATTATCTTATTTATTTATTTATTTATTTATTTATTTATTTATTTATTTGACAGAGTCTCACTCTGTCACTCAGGCTGGAGTGCAGCGGTGCAATCTCGGCTCACTGCAACCTCCACCTCCTGGGTTCAAATGATTCTCCCGCCTCAGCCTCCCAAGTAGCTGGGATTACAGGCGCCCCACATCTGACTAATTTTTGGTATTTTTAGTAGAGACAGAGTTTCCCCATGTTGGCCAGGCTGGTCTCAAACTACTGACCTCAGGTGATCCACCCGCCTCGGCTTCCCAAAGTGCTGGGATTACAGGGTGAGCCACTGCACCCAGCCTATATCCACATTATCTAATACAACAGCTACTAGCCACATGGCTCCTAAGTACCTGAAATATGACTAATCTGAAGTTAAATGTGCTAAGTGTAAAATACACACTGCATCTCAAAGACTAAGTACCAAAAAAGATGTAAAATATGAGGTTTTTATATCAATTCCATGCAGAAATAGTTTTTTGTTTGTTTGTTTTCTGAGACAGGGTCTCACTCTGTCACCCAGGCTGGAATGCAGTGGTGTGTTATCAGCTCACTGCAACCTCTGGCTCCTGGACTCAAGTGACCTTCCCACCTCAGCCTCCCAAGTAGCTAGAACTACTGGCGTAAGCCACCATACTCAGCTAATTTTTGTGTATTTTTTGTAGAGATGGGGTTTCACCATGTTGCCCAGGCTGGTCTTGAACTCCTGAACTCAAGCTATCCACCCACCTTGGCCTCCCAAGGTGCTGGGATTACAGGCATGAACCACCATACCTGCCAATATTAAAATACAATAAAATCAATTTCAGGGCCAGGCGCTGTGGCTCATGCCTGTAATCTCAGCACTTTGGGAGACTGAGGTGGGCAGAGCATTTGAGGTCATGAGTTCGAGACCAGCCTGGCCAACATGGTGAAACCCCGTCTGCACTAAAAATACCAAAGTTAGCTGGGAGTGGTGGCGGGTGCCTGTAGTCCCAGTGAGGAGGCTGAGGCAGGAGAATCTCTTGAACCTGGGAGGTAGAGGCTGCAGTGAGCTGAGATTGCTGCAGTGAACTGAGATTGTTGCAGTGAACCAAGATCACAGCACTGCACTTCAGCCTGGGCGACAGGAGACTCGTCTCAAAGGGAAAAAAAAAAAAAAAAAAAAAAAAATCACTTTCACCTATTTTTAATGGGATTACTAGAAAATTTTAAGTTACACATGTGGTTTTTACCCCTGGTAGTTATATCCTTTCTGAGTAGCTGGAGCAACTTCGCTTCTTTGGATAGAAAAAGTTTCTAACCTTCAACAAGTTCCATCTTGGTGAAATGGCTTTTTCAACTGCACTCCCTTCTCCCCAAGTCTAAAAGCTTTAATTTCGCTATATGTCTGGGTATTACAAACACTGCTAACCCAGGTCTCCCAACTCTCCTCACTCATATTTCAAACCAGCAGCCCAGAGGCTGATTTTGACTGTGTACATTTCTGTCATCTCAACTCTCCTCTCTTCATAACCATTTTTTCTCAATGTAAACATATTTATGATACCCAGTAAGTACTGAACACCTACTTGCTACATATGTCCGTCTTAACAAAAGCACTTCCACAGGAATTCATACAATAACAGATGCAAAGAGGTAGAGAGCAGATTAGGAAAAAATCTAGCTTCTATTACAGGTTCTGATTTTTTCAGGTTAAGCCATGCAAGCCTCAGGCCCTCTGTTTCTATCTCTGCTGGGAGAGAGAGGGCTGAATTACTTTTTTTTTTTTTTGAAACGGAGTCTTGCTCTGTTGCCCAGGCTGTAGTGCAGTGGTGTGATCTTGGCTCACTGCAACCTCTGCCTCCCGGGTTCAAGCGATTCTCCTGCCTCAGTCTCCTGAGCAGCTGAGATTGCAGGCGCATGCCACCACGCCTGGCTAATTTTTGTATTTTTAGTAGAGACGAAGTTTCACCATGTTGGCCAGGATGCTCTCTATCTCTTGACCTTGTGATCCACCCGCCTCAGCCTCCCAAAGTGCTGGGATAACAGGTGTGAACCACCACGCCCAGCCTACTTTAGTTATATTCACACTAAGTCATGAAATCCTTTAGCAATTGTAATCAACTTTTTAAAAAATTAATAGAATAAAAAGAGTACACTACACCTATTAAAGACATTTTCTGAAACTTCTGTTTCAGGTATATATTTTATATAGCAGTTGCAGGGTAAAATGTCTTTCTTATTGAGTGTCACAGTTACGGTTTAAAAGCTACTGATGTAGATACTTAAAATCCTATATAGTTTGAATTCTTATAGATTCATTTGTTCCAAAATTATTTTAAGACCAGTAATCACAAAGTATGAAATCACAACTTAATATGGAAAGTTTTATCAAAGCTAAAATTTATTTGGTGCATACTCCTACTGATACCAGGTATGTTCGCATATACCTTTTTCTTTCATGTGTAAAAACAACCATGTGAGGTATTTTACAGGTTAAAAAAAAAACAAAACTACTTCCTTATTCAGTGTAAAGGAGGCTTACAAGCATTCCAAAATAAAAACAAAACCCAGACAAGTACGTAGTCTATTTCCATTTCCTTTTATACATCCTCTATATATATCACACATTTTAGCAATAGGAGAATAGAGAACCAATTCAAATGCAAGGGAATCTTTTTTGTAGATTCTGTTGACAGATGCTCTTTAACCTAAATATTTTCTGCTCTAAGCATAAGGGACTTAACTGTTTTCAGTACATGAAATAATTTTAAGGTGATCTAGTACTTTGAAAATTTCATTCACTTAAGAACACTTAAGCTTAAAAATAGCACTATTTTTCAGAGGCAATTTCTCAACAGAAAAGGCAATGGTAACAGTTCAATTGATGGAAATGGTTGAAATAAAACACCTTTGAGAAAGTAGAAAAAAGGTGTAGGAACAATTCTGTAAAAACATAGCACCATTACCTCAACGAATGAGCAAATTTTACATACTGTATTTTTTCAAATAACCTATTTTCATATTTAGTAGTTCAAGTTCCATAAGCTGTTATATTAAGCTTTCTTTCTGTTTAAGAGTTCAATGCTAACACCATGTTTTTTACAAAATAAAAAACAATTTCTCAATAAACAGTGACTACTAAATTGTTACAAAGAAAAATTCTTCAATACTTATTTTATTCCATATATAAGCTTTTTCCCAAAAGATACATTAATATTGCATTACAAACAAGACAGCTAATCTGGTCAAGCTGTGAATATATTTGACAAAAACATTTGATCTTCCTACTGTTTTTCATTTCTTGGATAAATTTCTTTAGCAATTCTATTAGTTCTTTTTCTAAAATCAAGTTAACCAAATACAGCCCATACAGAAATCAGATTTGAAAGCTGATTTCTATTTTTTAAAGTACCCTCTTAACTGAATGCTGCCAGCAATAATGTAATCAAATTACATTTTGTAATCAAGTGCTGTATATTACATATAGTATGTGTATATATTTTCAATGAATATCCATATAAAATGAATAAACTTAGTACCAGCATACTAAATTTAATATGATTTATTTTAAATGATTGCTGGTTCCAGATAATTAAAAACCATCAACTCTATGGCAACAACTATAATACATATATAGTTCTTTGAAAGATGGTTTTAAAGTTATAAGAGTGGAATATTATTTTTTAAAATACAAATGACATTTATAGCAAAAGGCTCTGTGGTTGAATAATCAGAAAATTAAAGAAAAATATCAGAGAAAGGTTTTGAAAAATAAAGCGCGTTTCCTGTTAAGAGAATTGATTCTTTCCTTCCTAAAAATGTCTAATAGAAATTAAAATGTTTAAACAAAAGGTTCCTAAAATTCCTCGAAAAAAATTAAACTTCAGTAGCAGTAATTAATGAGGTCAGACTATCATGGCAAGCTGAATATTAATCTGTTGGTGGTCAGAAGATACAACTGCTCAATTTTTAGAGAAGTAAAGTTTATTACATTTGAAACAATACAGCAGAAATCTCAAAAGTTTACTCATTAAATATAGTTTAATTCTTACAAATCTTCTTTTGAAAACACAGTTCATATATGTTGCAACCTCAGAAGTTTGAATTTGAAATTAAATATGAAGGTAGTAGTCAGGGAAGTCACATCAGAGTGCTTTGTCAAATATCCAAACAAATCAGCACATACTTCTTCTGTGATACAGGAGGAAAAAAGTGATTCTAAATATATCCAAGTGAATGCAGAAAAATACATTACTATTTGAGGCAGACCATGCTAAAATATAATTTACAATGATTAGTTTGCACTTAAGAAGGTTAATAACACATTTAAACCAATGAAATGAAGGTTAGGTTAAATTTTGTAGTATTTGCTCAGTCTCTGTACTAAACATTAGTTCATCTGAAAAGTAAGTTTGGAAAAAAGCAAATAACCTGATACTTCTCTTTATGCTTATCATTTTCTCACTGTCATCTTAAATGCAAACAAATCAATACAGGATCAAGATTTTTACATATTAAAATGAAGACTAATGACTTGTAAAGGTAGACTGTGTACCATGTAGTACTTAATAGATGAGCTTGCAATGACCATCAACTCAATTTTTTAAATAACACCAAGATCCACAAGCCAAAATAAACATTTGATTAAAAAGTTCTGCTATTCAAGATAACTCAGTTGTCCTTTTTCTCTTTGAGATTGGAAAGGGCTGGGTCTTTAAAAACCTGAAGAGGAGTTGGTAAGAGGGAAAAAATCCTCAATGCTTTAAAAAAACTCAACTGGTTAGAAGTCCATACAACTACTATGCTGGCATGGACACAGATGTTTCCTGTCACAGAACTGTTCACTTTCCCATAGAAGTACTTCCTCCAAGCCAACTATATAAAGATGTAAATCAGCTCACCCATGATTGAAACTGAAATGATCCTTCAAAATAGAAGTAAAACACCTCACCCAAAAAGATCTTTTAAATCATTACTAGCTGAACTACTACTGGTCATAGTAGTTGGTGGCTGTGCAAAGTTCTGTGGATTAAAGAAAGGATTACCCTGCATACCAAAGGCAGATTGTCCTATCACGTTCACCTGTGTTCCCATTACTGAACTGCCCATAGCTGGAGAACCTTGAGGAGGTACAAACTGATTAAGCCACTGATTTGGTTTCTGTTGTGATAATTGGTTCATGCTAACTTTGGGTTTCTGAGGGCCAAAGAGATTATTAAGGGCAGACATATCTGTGGGTCTTTGTTGGCTCTGCTTCGCACCAGCAGGAGGAACACTCAAAGCATTGAAGTTTGGCAAAGTGGGAGGTGTTCCCAGAGTCATCTTGGTCACTCCAACTGTGCTTGGACTACTGTAGAAGTTCTGGTTTGTATTAACGGGCATGTTGAATCCTGAAGTCTGAAAGCCCATATTGGCATTTAGGCCATTTGTCAAACTTCTCTTTGTATTATCAGTTGGTGTAGAAAACATCATGCCAATGCCCATGGAAGGAATGGAAGTGAAAGTACTTGAAGCAGAAGATTTAGGGGTACTAACAGAAAGGCTGGTCAAAGATGACATATTATCCATCAATGTGTCTGTCAAGTCCTTAGTCTGAAAAATATGAGAGAATTACTTTATCTCTAAGAAATATAAAATACTTTATAATTAGTAAACATTTGACAGATTAAATCATAAAGGACAAGTTAGAATTAAGCTCAACGGTCTATACCAAATTAGCAAACTATATCCTGTAGGTCAAATACAGCCTGCCACGTGTTTTTGTATGGTTTTTACAGAGGAATATTTGCAATCGATTTGATGATGGGGAATACTAACTTCAAACTCCAATTAAACAAAACGTTATCTCATCAAAAACAGAATCACATTCTTCTTATTCTATATTACAAAAAACACAGTAATTTTTTACTATTATTTGTATAGTTTGAATTTCATCAAAATTTTATAGGAATTTGTTTCCACTATTCTTAAAAAAAGTACCTACAAAATATTCTCAATTTTGCCTCTTGGCCTGCAAAGATGTTTTTCTCAGACAAAATGTTGGTGATTAAGAGGTAACAAAAAAATAATTTAAAGAAAGCTTTTAAGACAAAGCTATCTCTGAAACCAGTAACAGTGTAAACTCTCCACAAGAAGGGCCCTTATTCACTGCCATAGCACCAATACCTGGAACAGTGCCTGGAACACAGGAGAAAACAAATACTAGCCAGGTCATGTAGGTACATCTTAAACCAAGTTACACATCTAACTACAATTGAAAAGACAAACATAGAAAATAACTTTAGCTCAAAAATACGTTAAGAGCATGAATATAATATTCTGATCACTTCAGAGTGAACAGAGTTGAATGAGCACTATGAGTCCTAATCCTATTCCTCTAGCTTCTTCTTTGTTGGTAACGAGCATTGTCACAAAACACAGTACATTAGGCAGGTTATAGCAGAGTTGGAGAATCGTTTATGTCCATACTTCTTAGAAACCACACATTAAGGTATTATTTGAGATACATTTTTATACAAATACAAGTAGACTAAGTTCCATACCACCTTACTCCTTAACAGTAGTATTCCTGAAATTATGCAAAAGAAACGAACTCTGACCTGTTTAACAGTAGCAACAGGTGTGTGCACTTGGGGTTTAAGAGGCTGCTGGCTTTTCAACTTCTGTGCCTGCTCTTGTTCTTTTGCTAATTTTTGTTTTTCTTCAAGTGTAAGTGATGCCTTAAAACAA
Organism: Theropithecus gelada; assembly: GCF_003255815.1. NCBI lineage: Eukaryota > Metazoa > Chordata > Mammalia > Primates > Cercopithecidae > Theropithecus > Theropithecus gelada. Next base: position 59,572,420 of record NC_037679.1, on the reverse strand, counting down.
AATAAAGCAAAAAATCAACTGGCAATTTCTTAAGTCCATTTGTAAAACAAAAGTTATCTCTTCAGGTAAAGGACATCTTACTACTTCACTGAAAAGCAAACTACTCTTGTCTTGGTGATTGTCACAGTAAGTTGTATTTCAAATCACTATATAATCTAACTTCAGATAAAAACTCAAAGGATCTGTGCAAAAATATTTCCAGTATGAAAATAATAATTATTTTTAAACTATTCATTAGAATCACCCTTTTCCAGACAATGACAATATGATTTAGTGATTTCATTCTTGAAAATTGGGAAATCTTTTTAAACTCTACTCTATCTCACCCCAAGAATATTTTAGGAACTCACAAAAAGCGAAGAAAGAATGAAACAACACACGGTTCTTTCACTGCCCTGATGTCTACAGCAAATTCAATGTCTTGTCTTTTATCAACTTTGCTAAACTAAAAGCTCACAATGTTCTCTTATAATTTTGTAAACTACTATGTCCAGTAGTCCTTTGGCTTTACACATACAGGTATTCACATTTATGAATGAATAGAAGAATGCCCTCAGCAGAAGTCACAAACTGACTTACAGTTTTTTTACTGGATGCTAACCAAGAGGAAAGTATCCTATTATAGTTTAATATTCAAAATCAGAGGGGGAGCAAAATTTTAGCAAGAAATAGAGAAGAAAAAAATGTGCTCAGATTTTTTATCTACTTATGAGATGGAAACAGATCTATTTTGAAAATCCTCTTTAAAATATTGTTGGTCTGCCATTAGTAAGTAATGTATACATCATGTACCCCTGCTGGAATAAACCAAGAAGGGTACATCATCACTTCTGTAGTATGCCTGTCAAAAATGTACAACTTTAATCCAATTATGAGAAAACACGAGACAAACTCAAGTTGATGGCCATGCTACCAAACAGCTGACCAGTACTCTGTGAAAGTGTCAAAGGGAAAATCTGATGGACTATAAAATTTGACACCATGAAATGACAGAAGATGAGGTTGCTAGGCTCAAAAAGAATGGAAAGAGTTTGGAACTCAAACTGTTGGGAATGTAGTGAGTGGGACAGAAATTAAAATACTGATGAGCAACAATCAGAGACAGCCTAAGGTAGCTGGACAGCACAAATCTATAGTAGAAGCCATCAACACAGGAGGAGAAGCAGAGAAGACAGACAGTGAGATTCACCAAGGAGTGTGACTGGCAAAGTACAAGAGAAAGGACAAAGGAGACAAGGAGTCTATAAATATTACCTTGTAGCAAGTCAAGTAATAATGGAAGCTAAAAATCTTAAGTACATTTATTTTCAAAATGGGTTAGGGTTATGTTTAACTGATAAAGGAATTTCAGAAAGATAATTACAAATGTTTCTTGTTAAGCTGCTGAACAGCATTTCCCAACAAAAATCTGTGGTTATAGGAAGTCCTGTAGTATAAATAAGAGGGCTGAAAGAACAATAAGGAAACTCACTCTTTTATGTTTATTCTGTAACCCGTCCTCTTTATTTTCAGACTCACTGCCAGTCAGAAGGTCTGCTCCAATGTTGTTAAAAACCTTGTCAATTTGCTGAAATAGAAAAATGTCAACAATTTAAATAAGTTCAATAAAAATGTGATTTTGTTGCTTAAAGATTAAAAGCCCTCCAAATGAAGCACTTTCTACAAAACTTAAGTATCTTCTTACCTGATTCCCAGTATTTGTAACTTTTGCCTCCTCAGAAACATTCATTTGATTTCCTATGTCCAAAGATCTGTAGGAGGGTTGAATTATGACAAAACAACAAAAAAGAAATGTATAGTTTTAAATACTCATGCTAAAAATTATTTATCCACATGGAATTTATTAGACCCCAATTAAGCTGTGGTTTCATTCTTTAAGAAGAGTCATCTTTTCCATTGTTTTCTACTGTTAATGTTTGCTTGCCCCCAAAATAACATTTGTATGTAAGTCCATTTCTTAAACTCAACATTTGGGATTTACTGGAGAATTTATTCAAGGTGTCATAAAACCAGTCAAGCAGTTAAGCTCTTATCAAAGAGCTTAACATCTCACTGCAAGACAAGATATGATATGGGGAATTTAATGTGATTAAGTTCTGAGTCTGTACTAACATGAATGCTATAATCAGTTATGTGAGCCAGATCTATGTCCTGAGAAACAGGTAAGATTTAGATAGAAGGAAGAAAAAGGAAGGGTTCATTTCCCAACTCAAATATAAATACTTGGTATTAAAAATTGATCTCTACCTATAATGCATTTTAAAAATTATTTCTCCAGATTTTTATGTTAACATAGTCAATCCATCAAAGACTACATACATACACACTATAGAATACTTCAAGCATACAAAGGGCTATTTCACCTACTTCTATACCATGTGTGTTTACTTTAAGTCTTCATCTTGTGGGCAGAAGCTAAAGAGTTTCTACTTGGGGACCTTGTTCATGATTTATATCAATTTTACTGATTTCTAGATGTTTTTTGGTTCAGGATTAAACTTTAATAAGTATCCTAAATTCATGTGTTTTACTCTGGAGCAAAGAATACAGTGGGGCTTTGATTTTAATAAACTGGATTCAACAGTCAACGATTTCCATGTTTGCCTTCTTGTTTGAATACTAGTTTTCTGCAAATAATTTAGAAAATCCTCCCTAAAAATAAAAAGAGGTGAATGTTGTGATGCTAAATATGAAATGAATGTTCTATAAATGTTTCTGGGGCTAGAGAAAAGAGAATGAAAAAAAATCAAAACACTAGAAGTTCATAAATTTAAAAAATTTTCATAAGTGGTGCTTTTAGTTTTCATCAACCTGAGTTTACAATGCTAGTGGCTATTGCTGACAAGGGATTTCTCAGAAACAGAACTTTCTTTATGTAGATAAAATGCTAAAATTATATCATATTAAACTTCTGTACTCAGAAGTGACACTAGATTTTTCAACCACATTGTATTTTAATTCAGTTCAACTTATTAATACTATGGTAAATTTTGAAATGTTTTACATACGGTCAAATTTAAATCCAGCAATTTTTCTATTCCATATTCCAGAAAATCAATCATAAGACAACTATAATCTCACTCCTGGACCACATATAATTCATGGGCAACCTACTTACTTCTGCTGTTCTTGCATTATATGAAGTTGCTCCAGTTTAGTCTTATGTTCAGACTCCAATCTATTAAGCATCTCTTTTATGACGGAAATGAAAGAATTGAACTGGTATAATGAGAAATTGATATGGTTACAATGTTTCAAGTTAGCAGCAAATGTAATCAATTAAGATAATTCATTAAGTTAATCATAATATTCTCAATTTTTACCAGTAGAATAGGATCCAGTCACAGCACTGATATTCACTAAGAATGATACATTTAAATTTGGGATATCATAGCAAGCTTTTATAATATCTTTGTATAGTGATGATATGACAGTTGATGAGGCTTTTAAGTTCCAGAAAACATGTCTCAATAATGAGTTTTATATCCTGAGTTGTTTAATTGCTATTATTCAGGGGCCTTGTATAAATTCACCCGTAGCAGTTACATATTGATCTTCTGGGATAATTCAAAATTAAACATCTGAATTTGTGCCAAACTAGAAATAATCCATTTAATATGCATAGAAAATTCCTGCTTATTCAGATTGCAATGACATATCTGGCTAAAATAAACCTTGTTTTCTGACAGTTGAAATATTAAATGTACATAATCCAACTTTCAAATAATTAAATTTCATAAAGCATACCTAGCACTATGTCTTAATACAGTTTAAGCTTTGGCTAACTTTGGTCAACTGCTGATCATTCATCCCTATGGTACTTCAGGATCATCATAAACAACTTATTTGAATAACACCATATGTTACAGGAAGAATCTAGAAATGGCTCTCCTCCTTTCCCCAAATCTTATAATTACATCTTTGTGTTGAGTGTTTATACATACACTATTTTATTAATCCTCACAACTCTTCAAAGTAGGTTCACTAATATTTCTAATCTACAAATGAGGAAACTCAGGCTCAATGAGAGGTAAAGCAACTCAGAGATGCTAGAGAGCTCATATGGCAGAGTTAGAATTCATCCCAAGCCTGGTTCCAAAGTCTGCACCCTTTTCTACTACATTACACTGCCTTTCACCATGCTGTATCGGCAGCAGCTTCTTTGTCTTATGAGAAAGTCAAAAGGCATGTTTCCAAAGCAGTTTACTATGACTGACTTTCCACTGATTACGGTTCCTAAAACTTTTTATTGAAGTATAATATACTAACAGAAAAGTATACATGTTAAAGTGCACAAAAAAAAAAAAAAAATCACAATTCACACAAATTGAACACATCCAATGTAACTAGTAGCCAGATAAAGAAACAACATTGGTCCAGGCACATGGCTCACACCTGTAGTCCCAGCACTTTGGGGAGCCAAGGCAGGAAGATCACTTGAGCCCAGGAGTTTGAGACCAGCCTGGGCAACATGGAGAGACCACATCTCTACAAAAAATACAACAATTAGCCAGGAGTGGTGGTACATGCCTGTAGTCCTAGCTATTCGGGAGGCGGAGGTGGGAGGATCACTTGAACCCAGGAGGTCAAGGATGCAGTGAGCTGAGATTATGGCACTGCACTTCAGCCTGGGAGACAGACTGAGACCCCCTCTCAAAAAACAAAAACAAAAACAAAGCAAAATCGTTATCAACATCCCAGAGGCTTCCTTATACCCGCTTCCAGTCATTTTTCACCCTCACACCCTTTGGGTAAACTTTATTCTGACTTCTAGCAGCATAGCTTAGACGGTTGTACTTTATATAAATGGATCATTCAGCAGATCCTCTTCTATGCCTGGCTTCATTCACTCAACATGTTTGTGAGATTCATCCATATTGTTAAATGTAGTTTGTGCAGGAAAGAGTTAACATTGTAGACATAAACTGCTATCCTTGAAAACTCCTGCTTGCAAAATTGGCCTTTAGCTGGTGTCTGGGAACTCAGATTTCAGAAAGGTTCTATTATTAACGGTAACAGTGGCTTACTTGCCTAAACTGTTTGTACAAAGAATATGTTCTACGCTGAACACTTGCTTTCCTTCTGGGAGTTTGGAATTTGAGTACATGCCAGGCAGAGGGCGTTACTTCATCAGCCCTCATTGAAAACTCTGGACACTGAGTTTCATCTAATGAGTTTCCCTGGTTGGCAACATTTCACACAGATTATCACAAGTCATTACAAGGGGAATCCTGCGTGATTTCACTGGGAAAAGACTCTAGAAGCTTGTGCCTGGTTTCCCTAGACTTTGTCCTATGAACCTTTTTCCTTTCCTGATTTTGCTGTATATTTTTTCACCATAATAGAGCACAGCCTGAGCATAACTCTATGCTGAGTCCTGTGAGTCCTTCTACTGAATCATCCATTCTGGGAGTGGTCTTAGGAACCCCCCTGAAACACAAGTTATTGATTATTCAGTGGACTGCTGCAGGGCATTTGCTGTTTTTTATTCAAATGTTGAAAATGTGTTTTCCTAAGTTACTTATCTTTGTCACTTAGTGTATAATATACTTAAATCATCTTAAATCAGAAAGGAACTAAGAAGGCAGTCTTAAATTAGAAACCCTGACCATGAAACAAACGGGAAGGCAGACCACATCCATGCTAAACTACTGTAAAATACAAGAAGATATGAATCAAAATATTTGTTGATGAAAATAGCCACCCCCCAAACAAAACAAAACAAAACGAAAACAAACCCTAAGTTGAAATAAATCAACACAACATTTCAAATGGAATTAGAGACAGGGTCTTGCTTTGTCATCCAGGCTGGAGTGCAGTGGTGCAATCTCAAATCACTGCAACCTCCATCTCCCAGGCTCAAGCAATCCTCCTCCCTCAGCTCCCTCTAGTAGCTGGGACTACAGGCGCACACCACTACACCTGGCTCATTTTTGTATTTTTGTAGAGATGGGGTTTCACCATGTTGCCCAGGCTGGTCTCAAACTCCTGAGCTCAAGTGATCCACCTAACCCTTCCCTCCCAAAGTGTTGGGATGACAGGAGTGAGCCTATATATCCTAAAATAAGCATTTGGGAATATTTAAAAACACATTAAATCAGAAATATGAGAACAAAGAACAGAAATGACAAAAGTTGAAGACTGTTTTAGGCATATTATACTATTCCTCCCCAATATTCACTGTCTCCCTTCTTTGCCCACCCTAACCTCAACTCTGCTATCCATGATATGAAGAAATTACCAAACCAAAAATTAAAATATAGGGGGCGAGCGTGGTGGCTCACGCCTGTAATCCCAGCACTTTGGGAGGCCAAGGCAGGCAGATCACTTGAGATTCGGAGTTTGAGACTAGCCTGGCTAACACGGTGAAACCCCATCTCTGCTAAAAACACAAAAATTAGCCAGGCATGGTGCCTCACGCCTGTAATCCCAGCTATTCGGGAGGGTAAGGCATGAGAATTGCTTGAACCCAGGAGGCGGAGGTTGCAATGAGGTGAGACTGCACCACTGCACTCCAGCCTGAGTGACAAGATGAGACTCTACCTCAAAAAAAAAAAAAAAATTAAAACCAAGGAACTAATTTTCAGAGACTTACCCTATTACTTCAAATGAAATGTTTGTTCTGATTAGTTTTATAAATTTCTCTGCCTCCCAAAACTCTGCTCACTCAGCACTCTCCCCAATGCCAAAAGCTCTCAACTTCCAGCTTTCTGCTTCCCTCATTGCTGTAATTCACTTTCGGTTCTAAATCCTCCCTGCCTATCCATCTCTGATGCTCTCAGTTAAACAGTAACCCAACTCAGGCTTTTCCATTATATTTCATTAAATACTAGTTCTGTTGTGAATAAAAATGACCCGTCTACTCTATACTTCAATTTTCTCTCAATTCAATAAATATTTTTGGTTCTGTCATTGCACTAAGTGCTGGGGCTATAATGAAGAATAAGCTCTAATAATCTTTGAGGAATTTCTAATCTTCAGGAAGAATCAGTCACATAAGAACACAACTGTGACAAACAGCGATAGAGGTATGCAGAGAGACAATTCCACAATATTCTTTGGACACATTATTCCTTAGCTCAAACATTTACCACACCTTCAAAGTTCAAATACCTAAACCAGACAGACATTTTAAGTCTACCTATTCTAGTCTCAATGTACCTTTCTCATTCTCCTACTGTATTATATATATCTCCCAACCAAATTGAATTATTTCTTCTAAGTGGTATATAGACTCTTAAAATGATCCCCAATTATCTCTTCCTCCTGCCATTCATGCCCTTGTGGAATCCCCTATCTTTGAGTGTGGGCTGAACCTGTGACTTGCTTCTAAAGCAACAGACTATGGCACAGGTGATGGGATATCACTTCCTTGATTACAAGAGACTGTAATTTCAGTCTTGCTAGCAGACTCTCTCTTGCAGGCTTTGATGAAACAAGTTGCCATGTTGGAAAGGCCCATGTGGCTAGGAACTGACAGTGGCATCCAGCTAATAGCTAAGAATGGAGGCCCTAAGCACAACAGCCCAAAAGGAACCGAAGCTTGCCAACAACCATGTAAGTGCACTTAGAAGCAGATTATTCTGTAGCTGGGCCTTGAATGAGCCCCAAGTTCTTGACTATAGACAGCACTGTGAGAAACCCTGAGCAGGGAATCCAACTATGCCATGTCCTGGCCTGACCCACAGAAGCTGTGAGATAATAAATGTGTGTTGCTTTAAACCCCTAAGTTTGTGGTGATTTGTTCCGTAGCAATCAATAAATAATGAATATACTCCCCAAACACATTCTATAACTTTATTCTTCATTTATGTCAATTTCCCAGCCCTAGATTTAAAGTAGTCCCAAATCCTACATATTTTTCAACATCCTGCTCATTTATTATTTACCAATGAAGTCACCCCACAAACTTTCTTCATTTAGTTCTGTGGCATATTTTACCCCCACCTTTTTTTTTTAACCAAACTTTATAATATATTTATATATCTAATGCCAAGAAAACAGTAAGCTGAATAAAATGAATAAAGTACAAAAATACTCCTACCTGATTAAGATTAAGGTTGTTTTCAATACTCAGGGGAATAAGATGAGGCAATACTTTTCCGGCCAGCTGCTCTTTGGTGATTCCCAACTTCTTATGAGTAAAAGTACATTTGTAAATACCTGATAGAAAAGAATGTGACAAATTTCCTAAGTTAACACCATCAATTCATAGAAATCATGAAAATAATATATGTGTATGAAATCCCTTGATAATCTGTGTAGTAGAAATTTTTCCCAATCAATGCCTAGAATAATGATGTTCTTACATATGAATCAGAATGATTTCAGCCTTTATCATCAGGCCAGATTTAAACACCATGACATATTTATCCTGTGTTCTTTTGGTTTAGGAGCACAATAAATGACAGCATAACATTAGAAGCTTATCAGAACCACGTTCAATTCTTATTGTGCAGCAGTAAAGTTACAGAATGGCCTTTTATTCTGAAACATCTAAATACATACTTCAGAAATCATACTCAAGGCATCTATTTTAAAGGGTGTAAGTAGGCCGGGCGCGGTGGCTCAAGCCTGTAATCCCAGCACTTTGGGAGGCCGAGACGGGCGGATCACGAGGTCAGGAGATCGAGACCATCCTGGCTAACACGGTGAAACCCCGTCTCTATTAAGAAATACAAAAAACTAGCCGGGCGAGGTGGCGGGCGCCTGTAGTCCCAGCTACTCGGGAGGCTGAGGCCGGAGAATGGCGTGAACCCGGGAGGCGGAGCTTGCAGTGAGCTGAGATCCGGCCACTGCACTCCAGCCTGGGCGACAGAGCGAGACTCCGTCTCATCAAAAAAAAAAAAAAAAAAAAAAGGGTGTAAGTATAGGTACAGTCAAAATATAAGTCCTACACCTTTATCCACTTCTTCAGCAAATCAAACTCAACATGTCTGAAATTTAATAACTGAATTCAACTCCACAAATTCCTTCCCTATTGTCTCACCTATTTACTCAATCTTCAATACTCCACTTGTTACATCTATCCACAACTGAGTACATTTCCTCCTCATTCTCTGAGTACATTTCCTCCTCATTCTCTGAATGCCTTTGAGTTCTAAGTGTTTTGTACATAATCCAAAGCTTTGTGAAATACCATCCGCCATTATTCTGTTAATGTGCACATGACTTATATACCCAAAGGGTAACTTTATTGGGCACTGACTAAATGCTTATTTGCTGAGCACTGTTTGTTACTTTCCCTTTGTTTCAGTGAAGTCTCACAAGAATCCTAAAATGACGTTAGTCTCATCCTCATTGGATAAACTTTTCAAAGTCACCTCAGGAACTGACAGAGCCAGGATTAGAGCCAGGGCTTGAATTTCTACTACGCCAAACTCCTGCTCAAAAAGACATTTTTTTTTTTTTTTTTTTTTTTTTTGAGACAGGGTCTTGGCCTGTTGCTCATGCTGGAATGCAGGGACACGATAATGGGTCCCTGTAGCCTCAACCTCCCTGGCTCGTGTGATTCTCCCACCTCAGCCTCCCAAGTAGCTGGGACTACAGGCACATGCTACCACACCCAGCTAATTATTTTATTTCCAGTAGAAACGGGGTTTTGCCATGTTGCTCAGGCTAGTCTTGAACTCTTGGGCTCAAGTGATCTGCCCACCTCAGCCTCCCAAAGTGCTGGGAATACAGGTGTCAGCCACTGCACCCAGCCAAGACCATGCAATATCCCTAGAGTGCCTTCTATGTCTACAGAGGTCCACAATAAATACCTCTTAACCATTCCCACAAATACTGAGCAGTTTCTACAGGCCAAGCACTACATTAGGTGTTAAGAATACATGGATGAATAATATAGTTTTTCTTAAATATTAACAAAGAACCAGGCCGGGCACGGTGGCTCATGCCTGTAATCCCAACACTTTGGGAGGTCGAGGCAGGCAGATCACAAGGTCAGGAGTTCAAGACCAGCCTGGCCAAGATGATGAAACCCTGTCTCTACAAAAAATACAAAAAAATTAGCCAGGTATGGTGGCAGGTGTCTGTAATCGCAGCTACTCAGGAGGCTGAGGCAGAGAATTGCTTGAACTCAGGAGGTGGAGGTTGCAGTGAGCCGAGATGGCACAAATGCACTCCAGCCTGGGTGATAGAGCGAGACTCCATCTCAAAAAAAAAAAAAAAAAAATTAACAACCTTTAATTAAATAAAAATGAACTTGTTAATGTTTTAGTGACTCTATAGCTATGCCTGTTACAGTGCAGCAGACCCCTGGCATTTCCAGATTGGACTTTCATAACTTTAACTATATATAAATGATTTCAGAGTTTCTTAGTAATTTGTAATTATGCTGACAGCACAGAATGTCCTATAAGGTTAACATGCTTCATCAGCATGTCAGCCACAAAATATATTAGAAAACCAGCTCCTACCACTTATCACTTGCATGATCTTGAATCACTTATTTCACATCTCTGAGCCTCAGTTTCTTTGTAAAATAGAAACAATAGTACCTATTTCATTGAATTTGGGGAAGAATAAAATAAGGTAATGCAGAGAAAATACTTTGCCTCTTACAAACTGAGTATCAAATAAACCTCAGGTATTACTACTAAGATCAGTATCAGCATTTCTAGTAGCTTTGTTTGCCTCTCCCACTTTGCACCACTTTGCGGGGAAAACTACACGCTATCACAATATTTGTAAAGCTAGAATTCTTAAACATCTTATTTCTTTATAAATATCAAGATTCTACTGCTTTTGCTAAACTTAAAGAGAAAAGGTATATTATGACATTTATCTCATCATTCTTCAATTATGAAATGCTGTATACATGAGAGTATAATGGTTTTATAGATTGGAAAATTTATTTGCATGATAAAACAGCATCAAATGACATTAAATTTTCAGCTACCTAAAATTCCCATGAGGACCGCAGGTTCCTTGGATGGAATTTGTTGTAAGAAGGGTAGGATATCATCAAGTACAAACCACTTATCCAAGTATTCCAAAATCTTTCCTAAGCACACTAATGAATTTACACGAACCTATTAAAAAAGGTAAATTGCATTAGTCATTTAAAGTTTTCAAAATCTAGAACAAAATATTTAAGTGCAAACTTAATCTTCATATAAAAATGTTAAAGTCTCAAGAATAAAAGTAGATTTAGAAGCTCTCATTCTTTATTAACATAGGAAATTCACTTATTTACTAATTTTCCTGGTTTGTCTCACAATTTATGACTGCTTTACCAGGTCACCAGTGAGATAAAGACAAGGAATGACTACAATTTTGTAACATTTTAAAGTGATCAGGATTTGAGAAACTTTTACTACATATGTGTTACTATCATCAGAACACTCCTTTGGGGACATTTGAATAATAAAAAGGACTACATTCTTTGCACCAAGTGATCAAGTTCACCCACATTCCAGTATTTTACTTTAAGTTAGGTTCAGTTCATTCTTAAACTAAATATTTTAACATGTGAAGGTATTCATATATTTGTTTTCTATTTCTAAATACAGTTATTAAGACCTCTTATTTAGAAGCTTTTATCAAAATTCCATATTCACTTGACTATTTGATAAATACATCATACCCTACTTCTATTTGGAATTTCATAAGATAGAATATCTTTAAGTCAGGACCATAGTATTAATAGAACTCCAGTTTTCAAAAAAAAGTTAAACAAGAAAGGCAGAAAATAATTTTGTTGGCTAAAAAAGCACCATAGTTCTACAGGAGAAATGGGGAAAATTTTCCATTTCTAAAAAATAGCATTTTTTAGAATTTTGTGTTTTCTGAAATTCAAACACAAGAGATATTATAAGTTCAAAAAGGTATCTGAATGCTCTACTTGTACTCATAATCAGTTTTATAAAAGGAACAGCTGCATTCTACTGAGATATATATATATATTAAGCAAAACTGCAAATACTTATTTACTTTTATGATATATAAAATATTAGTCATGTAAGTAATGAATAAATATAGCTCTTGGAGCATTTTACCTAACTCTGTAGAATTTTTTAAAATTTTATTTTCAGGGAAGAGTATTAAGATACAATTCGAACTCATGATTCAGGAATTTCCTAATTAGAATTTTAAACTTTTAGAGATATAGGACTATGAATACAATTTAGGAATTCCTATTTGCCACTCTGAAGGTAGGCAGAAGCGCTGAAAGTGCTATCCAAAATCCACTTAAAAGGTGACATATAAAATATAAATCCATTCCTAGTTACTGTTCTAAATATAATTACATTCATTACAACTTCTTGTAAACAACATGCCTTAAGGACCAGTTGGCATCTTTAAAAGAAACATAAATATCACTGGGCAGCAATTCACATCATTTAAGTATCCATGCTTCCCATTTCTACATACCCCTGCATATGCTCAGAACTGAACTAGAATAGGTACTCTTGTTTTGTTTTGGTTTTGGATTTTTTTGTTTTGTTTTTTTGGGGGTGGGGGTGCTTGCTCTGACACCTAGACTGGAAGGCAGCGGCACAATCACAGCTCCTTGCAGCCTCAACCTCTTGGTCTCAAGTGATCCTCCCGCCATGCCACCACACCTAGCTAAATTTTTTTATTTTTAGTAGAGACGAGGTCTCGCTGTGTTGCTCAGGCTGGTCTTGAACTCCTGAGCTCGGGATTCCCCCGCCTCAGCCTCCCAAAGTGTTGGGATTAAAGGCATGAGCCACCATGTCCGGCCTACAACATGTACTTTGAGAAAATGTATGTTAAAATAAATTTATGCTGCCATAAAATAAGGTATATAGTATGATTATAACATCTTCTAAAGGGCATTTTGAAAACTAAATGTTAAGCTGTATATTACTACCATCTATTTTGAAAATTCAATCATAAAATTGAGAATTTCAAAGAAAACAGCTGTTTTTAATGATGGTGAAAAGACTCAGAGGGGCACAGTGACTTTTCAAGGTCACAGGGGTTGTTAGTAACAAAGTGAGAATGAGAACTAAAGTTTCTTGACTTTATTTCATTTCACGCCTGTTTGTTTCAGTAATGATTTGTTTTTCTACTTCGATGTTACATTTTCCATTTCAAAGCCTTTCGACCAAGAAACATGAACTAAAATAGATTCAATGGCTATAAGATAAAATCATATCATTCAAATTGCTTTTGCCTATAATTTTATTAAGCTGTTTATTTTTATTTAAATTCACATTCCATCAGATAAAAATAGGATCTCCAGAGAAGTAGCTTTACAAAATGCAAATTTAATAATATGCCCATTATCAAAAATCAATATAAAGAACTGGTTAGGCAAAAGAGAACATTCCTCCCTCTTTAAAGCTGCTATTTTGAAGACAGCGTTCAAAATTACTTCTATAAAGAAATATCAATGTGATAAACTATTATATTTAGTGTTAGAGAAAAGGCTGGGGACATTTATTGCTTTCAATATGAGATAATGAAAACTTCGTTATCAATTCTACCTTCCTTGACTAACAAGTAACTGAATGAACACGGTGAAACCCCGTCTCTACTAAAAATACAAAAAATTAGCCAGGTGTGCTGGCGGGCGCCAGTAGTCCCAGCTACTCGGGAGGCTGTGGCAGGAGAATGGCGTGAACCCAGGAGGCGGAGCTTGCAGTGAACCAAGATTGCGCCTCTGCACTCCAGTCTGGGTGACAGAGCGAGACTCCGTCCCCCCTCCCAAAAAAAAAAAAAAAATTTGTATTCAAAGAAGGCAACTATTCCCTTGGTCTACATTTTTTAGTACAACTGTTTCTCCTACTTGTATTCATATTAACTTATTGCTTTATTGTACTCTACTTTTTTAAAAAGTAAGCAAGTCAGTGAGAAATAAGAAATTTAGAGACCAATAACTAAAAATAAAGGTTATTTATAAAAGGAAACTATTCAACAAGTTTTTAGGCTTAGATACCAAGTTAAACTCTCATATTTTTAAACTAACAACAAAATAAAGTGAGTTAAAGCAGAAAAGGATTAAGAAAAAATAATCACCCAACTTTTTTACTGAAGCACTCAAAGTAAAGGGACAGCAAGTAAGGTTAGGAATGCAATATTATAAATTATGTATCAAATAAAACAGCTCATTTTTATAGTACTATATACAGGTTATCTACAGCCAAGATGAAATACATCAGAATTCTATAAAAGGGTTATTAAGCAATAAGAAAATGATTTAAAGCACTGACAAGTGAAAGAAAAACAAAAATTAATATGCAATTACTTACAGCAAGGGAAGACGTTTGTAGACAGGCATTTTTAATTCTTGGTATCAAAGCATTTTTCATGGATGGGTAGTCTATAAGATTTGCAAAGGTTGGAATGATGTTTAGACAGAGCTCCTATCAAGAAAATAAACTGAATCAATATTAGGGAAAGACTCATCTTTTCTCTCAGATATTATAAAGTTTTGCATTTGCATGGCAAAACTGTCATATAGTTTGAAATAAATTTTCATATGTATTATTTGGTCCTTTCAATAACTCTTTGAAAAATGGATGTATAGTTATAATCACTTTTCAGTTTTACAGCTGAGAAAAAAAGCTCAGAAGACATTACTCAAAGTCATACTAGGTCATAATAACTAGTGCATAATACCCAAACTCCCTGATCTCATTCCTAATCTCTTTCTTTGATAACACAAGTTCTCATTTATGTTTAAATAACAAGAACACATAAGTTTTGCTATCTTTCATAACAAGAGAAAATCAAGTATGAAATCATGTAAAAATACTCAAGTAATTCTCTTAGCTGTTATATATATATCCATATGATAAAATACAAACACTTTTAAAAAAAATACATTGAAAAGAGTGTTTAAGTTTTTTTTTTCTTGAGACAGGACCTTGCTGTGTCACCTAGGCTGGAGTGCAGTGACGCAATCATAGCTCACTGCAGCATCAGCCTCCCAGGATTGTGCAATGCTCTGGCCTCAGCCTCCTGAGTAGCTGGGACTGCAGGTACATGCCGCCACGCTCAGCTAATTATTATTATTATTATTATTTTTTTTTTTTTTTGAGATGGAGTTTTGCTCTTGTTGCCCAGGCTGGAGTGTAGTGACATGACCTTGGCTCACTGAATCCTCCACCTCCTGGGTTCAAGCGATTCTCCTGCCTCAGCCTTTCGAGTATCTGGGATTACAGGCACATGCCACCACACCCAGCTAACATTTTGTATTTTTAGTAGAGATGGGGTTTCACCATTTGGCCAGGCTGGTCTCAAACTCCTGACCTCAGGTGATCCACCTGCCTTGGTCCACACCCAGATAATTTTTCAATTTTTTGTAAAGACAAGGTCTCACTATGTTTCCCAGGCTGGTCTCAAATTCCTGAGCTCAAGCGATCCTCTCACCTCGGCCTCCCAAAGTGCTAAGATTACAGGCATGAACCAGAGTCTGGCCTTAAAAGAGTGTTTAATAATTTTGAGAAGAAAATTGAGGACACAGTATTATATAATTCCAAATTTTTTTTAATTTTCTTGTTTTTTTTTTGGGGGGGGGAGTCTTGCTCTGTCACCCAGGGTGGAGTGCAGAGGCAAATTCATAGCTCACTATAGCCTCCTAGGCTCAAGTGATCCTCCTCCCCAACTCAGCCTCTCAAGTAGCTGGCACTACAGGCACGCACCACCATGCCTGGTTAATTTTATCATCTTTTATTTTTGGTACAGACAGGGTCTCACTATGTTGCCCAGGCAGGTCTCAAACTCCTGGCTTCAAGGGATCCTCCCGCTTCAGTCTTCCAAAGTGCCAAAATTACAGGTGTGAGCTACTGCACCCAAGTTCTAAAATGTGTAGGTACCTGTGTCTATCTACAGGCTTACGAAAAAAGACTAGAAAGATATATCTGAAAATGTTAACCATAGTCATCTGTGAGAGCGAATTTTAATTTTTTTTTTTGTATTTGTAAGTACTTCCAAATTCTGAAACTTAAAGCAAGCATAACTCAGAAATGGGGGAAAAAAAGATTTAAAACATTTTTGTTAACTAATGTGGTACCATAGTAGAAATGATAACTGGTAATTCTGGGAGTAACAGGAAAACGGAGGGAAGATTGGGGGCTAGCGAACTAAATGAGAAAATGAAAAGAAGAAGAAATGGCTTGAGAACTAACTGGCTAAAGTGCACACATCTCAGCTACGATATGAGAGATGATCCTTGTAGCAAAGCATAGGAGAAGGGATCACTGAGGAAAATGGAAGCACAAATGTGAATTAGGAAGGATACTACTGAAAATACCAGGCAAACTTCAAGACATCCATTTATAGTTAGATGGTAGAAATAAATTAACTACTATAAATCTGTTATCAGAACACTGGATATATTTTATTTGCTTTAACTTATTCTTAGGCTTCCAAAAGGCAAATGTAAGAGAGTTAATTGTTTGCATCCACTCAGAACTATTAATAATTAAGTGACTGATAAAATTTAAAAACGAGCCAGGCATGGTGGTGTGTGTTCCTGTGGTCCCTGCTACTAGGAAGGCTGAGGGAGGATCACTTGAGCCTGAGAGAGCATGGGAGGTCAAGGCCGCAGCAAGCTAAGATTGTGCCACTGCACTCAAGTCTGGGCCACTGCACTCAAGCCTGCGCAACACAGTGAAAGCGTGTCTCAAAAATAGATAAATTAATTAATTAAGGACCACATTTGGGAGAAAAGAATAGGCAAGGGTAAGCAGTCAGTGGGACACTACGTTCCTATATTCCCATAAGGAGCTTCCTTACAGAAGATCAGACTTTAAGACAGAGAGACAGAGACAGGCAGACTTATAGGAAAGGACCCCCTAACACCTGTATTATTAAAAAGCGACTGGAAAGTGCCATGCTATCCAATCAAACTCAGAGCAGGACGTTACAAAGAGGCAAATCTTCAATTCTGTCTAAATTACTTAGCTAACGTAGGGGAGAGCTCTCTCCCAAAGAGGAGACAGGATGAGGAACATTTATTTATTTATTTATTTATTTATTTATTTATGAGACGGAGTCTCACTCTGTCGCCCAGGCTGGAGTGCAGTGGCACGATCTCAGCTCACTGCAACCTCTGCCTCTCGGGTTCAAGGGATTCTCCCTGCCTCAACCTCCTGAGTAGCTGGAATTATAGGTGCCTGCCACTACACCCAGCTAGTTTTTGTATTTTTTTTAGTAGAGACGGGGTTTCGCCATGTTGGCCAGGGTGGCCTCGAACTCCAGACCTCAGGTGATCCCCCTGCCTTGGCCTCCTAAACACTGGAATTACAGGCATGAGCCACGGCACCCAGCCCGGGATGAGGAACTTAGTAACAGGAGACTGAAAAACACAAAATCGAACCTCAAAGGAGTCTAATAAGCAAATTCTCAGAAACTTCTGCTTATTTTACACTTTATAATGGGTGGGTGGAGGTGAAGATAACTTTGATATCCATTTAAAAGGTAAATTAATTTTCAAAAATTGTGTCTGATATACATGTTTATAATGCCTCTTTTTAAGAACACTACCTTTTGCAAACCATCTTCTACCTGTACAAATGTTTTCAGAACCATCTCTAGCCTCTTAAATATTTCTAATCAAACTTAACTTTAAAAACTTCAATTTAAAAATGAATTTCAGATGTTACTTTCTAGCCTACTATTTGCAAGAACCTTGAGGAAAAGATTTCTTATTTCTTGCTTTCTCTAGGATTCTCCTAATTGTTTAGATATGCTTTATCAACTAAGCAGTGCTAATTTCGTGACTAAAGACTTACACTGAATGGTACCAGAAATGCTGGTTTCCCCAACCTGGCCAACATGGTGAAACCCTGTCTCTACTAAAAATACAAAAAAAATTAGCCAGGCATGGTAGCCCATGCATGCAATCCCAGGTACCTGGGAAGCTGAAGCACGAGAATTGCTTGAACCCAGGAGGCGGAGGTTGCAGTGAGCCAAGATTGCGCCACTGCACTCCAGCCTGGAAAACAAAAAAAGAAAGAAATGCTGGTTTCCAAAACTTAGCAAAGTTACAAACGTCAATCTGAATTATATACTACTTCAATAAAATACTTGTTGACACTTACTGGCCAAACTAACTATAATGAAAAATGAATTTCATATCACTTAATCTTCCCCTCCCTCTTCTTTAATATCACTAAATATAAAACAAGCTTGGCTGTACAGAGCCTGTGGTAATGTTTTGTGAGGCTATAATTCACAATTTCTTTAGAAAGAACTAAGAAACAGAGGTAGACACACCTTCCCCACTCATCCATGTCATTTGGACAAAGGCAGCATACCCTCACCTTTAAGAAGGCAAATCTAATTATAAGGAAAAAAATGTTAACATCAACCTCACAGCCTTGAACAAACGAAATAACTTAGCAGACAAAGACTGAATTAAGTCCAAAAAGTGACCTTAAATATGTAGTATTAGGTTCATATTAAGAATAAAAAGCTTTAGAGTAAATAACTTTAAAAAAATCCTATTTTATTAAAATGTCTATACCAGCAGAGACTATAAGCTTTTACTATGAAACCATCGTGCAGTGAGATGTTCTTAACATAAGTACGCATTTTCAAAGTGAAAAAACTAAATTACACTTTTAATAGTGATCTGGAATTTCTTTCAGACAAAGAATTCATAGAACCAAAATTTTAATCGCAAAGACTGCAAAACTAACAGTTTGGTAAAGTATATGGTGTTTTAAGATTGCCTTTGCGGAACAAAAGTATGACTATACATGCATTAAGAATGGTCACACCAAATTACTGTTTGCTTTTCCATCTACCTGCTGTACAAATTAACTTCACTGCAGAAGAAACAGCATCTCTATACAGAAAACTAAGTTACCAAGCATGAAGGAAAATTATGAGTATGGGAAAATACCTACTCAATGTTTTCATGAGCAAAAGGCACATGTGGCCAGGCATGGTGGCTCAGGCTTATAATCCCAGTACTTTGGGAGGCTGAGGCAGGAGGATTGCCTGAGGTCAGGAGTTCGAGACCAGCCTGGCCAAAATGGCGAAACCCTGTCTCTACTAAAAATACAAAAATTAGCCGGATGTGGTGACAGGTGCCTGTAGTTCCAGCTACTAGGGAGGCTGAGGCAGGACAATCGCTTGGACCCACAAGGCGGAGGATGCAGTGAGCCAACATTGTGCCACTGCACTCCAGCCTGGGTGACAGAGCAAGACTCTGTCTCAAAAAAAAAAAAAAAGAAAGAAAAGAAAAAGGCAAATGTATCTTTGGAATTTTTGTTCATAATTATCAGTTTACAAAGAAGCAGAAAGAAGAAGGTATACAATAATACAAACTACAATATATCAAATCTTCTTCCATAATAGTACATTTCTGATATATAAAAGCAACAAATCGACCTCATAATACAGGTATTATGTACACAGACTAATTACTTTTTTCACTTACAATACACTAATTCTTTAAATGAGTTAGGAGTAAATATATTTTAATTACAGTGTATCGATAATGTGATTCAAAAGATAAATATATTTACTATTGAGTTACATATTTTATGATTTAACTCCAAAATGTACTTTATACCTCTTCTTCTGCTTTAAGAATCAAAATCATCATTAAAGAAAAACAAATCAAATACTGTACCTGGATCTGAATGGAAGGAGCTTCTAGTGCTCTGTAAACCATGGGTAGAACACTGTTCTTTATCTCCTCAGGAGGGGTTTTGGTTAGTAGCAAATCCATTTTTTGTAGGAAAATTAACAAAATCTGTTTAGAAAACGGAAACAATGTATTAAAACCTGGAATCTTTAAGAGATTCAATATATGCCAAATGTAAAGCTTCTTCAAAAGAATAACTCATATATTTTGACACTCACCATGTTGCTAGCCTGAAGGCGTGGAAGACAAAAACATACAAATCAAGTCTCTTACATTTCTGGAGGCACAATATGTAACATCTGCTCTGAGTTTAAATGTTAATTAAATAAAGACTAATCTCCTCTCACATGTCTACAGTAATCTATCACTTGCCCACATGTACCAACTATCTGGAAAGCTACAGGGTGAAAAAAGCCAGTAAAGCGAGATATCCCAAAGAAGTAAATTCCATCACTTGGCTTCTACGAAGCTCAAGAGAAAAAGAGAAAGTATAGAACTGAGAAGGAGTGTAAGAAAAAATTCCAGACACCAGGTGCGGTGGCACATACCTGCAGTCCCAGCTATTTGGGAGGCTGAGACAGGGGAATTGATTGAGCCCAGAAGTTGAGTCCAGCCAGGGCAACATAGCAAGACCCTATCTCTTACAAAAAAATTTTAGAAAAAAATGTTTTTAAGTTGTCCCTGGTCATTCTTCCACATACCAAAATTATAAGGAACATACTGCCCCTTCTATTTATGCAGAAGTTAGTTCTGCCAAGACTCAGGGAAGAATATTCGGAAGAAAAAAAATTTTTTTTATTTTTTGAGACAGGGTCTCACTCACTCTGTCACCCAGGCTGGAGTGCAGTGGCGCGACCATAGCTTACCACAGCCTTGACCTCTCAGGGCTCAGGTGATCCTCCCACCTCAGCCTCCTAAGTAGCTGGGACCACAGGCAGGCACCCGGCTTATTTCTGTATTTGTTTGTAGAGACAGGGTTTCACCATGTTGCCCAGACTGGTCTTGAACTCCTGAGCTCAAGCAATCTGCCTGCTTTGGCATGCCAAAGAACTGGGATTACAGGCGTGAGCCACTGCACCTGGCCCAAAAGGTATTTTTAACTGGACAACTAAGGGAAAAAAGAATGGAGACAAATAAGAATTCAGATTATAGGTTCCTTAGGGTACTATCTGGACTGATGCATAGCTTAGGGAACAGTGGCTCCACCAACATTCCCTCATGACACCTTGACCATTTGGGGGAATCCTGCTTCAAAGGCTACCACTCCCTCACTTGTTCTTTCCCTAATCCACAGAAACTCTCGCCTTACCACCATATACTTGCTTCTGTTCCCCTCCTTTCAAGGGAAGGACTACAAAGAATCATAAAACCATTAAATCAGATAGTTGATATATAACTAATAAGCTATTATTATACAGTGGTACAAACATGTAACAATATCTGCTATGTGCCAGAAAATTTCATTTAATCTCAACAATCCTTTTCATTGCAGAAATGAGGAAATAGAAGCTTTAAGATGGTAATGACGCAAGTCATACTTCAAGTAAGGAGATAAAGAAGCCACAGTTCAACCCAGGTATGTGACCCTACTGCTCTTAAATCCAACATTACCTTGAATGTAGCAAATATACATCATGTACATGAGAGACTGATTACTTTTTTCACTTACAATACACACACACATTATTTCCATGGTGCTGTAAGCATTTTCCTATTCTACTGGAAGTAGTTATTAGCAATAAAATGGAGAGAAACAACTGGCAAAAAGCACCTACATATTAAAGACTTAAATAACAAAATAATCAAAAATACTTCTAATACTTCAAAGTGCAAGAGAAAAACAAGTATTTATTTTCCTAAACCTGTAACTTTCTACAAAGTATATATATAGTACACAAAGAACAGTGTAACACATGCAAAATTTCATTGCAGTTTATTTTCTGAGATGGTAACTTACGGGGAGCTATAGACGTTTAACTGCAAAGCTCAATCATAATTTTAAAAATAGTTTGCCTTG
Organism: Theropithecus gelada; assembly: GCF_003255815.1. Lineage (NCBI taxonomy): Eukaryota > Metazoa > Chordata > Mammalia > Primates > Cercopithecidae > Theropithecus > Theropithecus gelada. The sequence goes on along the minus strand of NC_037679.1, from coordinate 59,550,827 downwards.
AACATGTACTAATGGAAAAGAAAGTCTCGTACACTTACCTCAGTTTTTTTTAAGTCATATATTCATTCCTTTTGTTTTCAGTGATAGTCACCATCATAAGTAACAGTAGATAAAATACACAAAAATATCTATAACATACCTGGATTGGCTCCTGCTGCTTAAACACAGGGCCAAGTTCAGGTAGAATTAATTTGACATATTCTTCTTTGGTGCATTCCTCAGCAATCAGTAGAACATTGGGCAAAACAAAAGGTACCATGTCAGGGTTTACAAATTCTGACGTCAAACAAGGCAAAATTCTCTGCACAATGACACGCTGAAAGGCAAAAATGTTTTTTTATAAAAAAATAAAATTTATTTCAGGTTTTTAGTATTAATTAACACTACAGTCTGAAACCTCTAATTTCTTTAGGTAAGGTGACCGTACAATTTATGATGGAAACTGGTATATTTTGAGAGTACAATGGGATGTTATTGCTAATTATGCAAGGATAAATAGCATAAACTGGAAAGGTCATGAGTAAAAGGGGACACACAGTCACCCTACCTGTAGGAAACCTTCCCTAATTAGTCTTCACGGCTATGTTTGTTTCCCTCTTAATTCCTTCATTACTTATGATTCATACCACACAACATAAACACTATCATGTACTGTTAACTGTTTCACATGTTAACCCTAGCTACACTTACTATAAGGGCGTGAAAGCAGGGACAATATTTTATGCCTCCTCTTTACTCTCCATAGCATCTAAGTAAAGGGTCAGACAAACAGTAGGTAACCAACGAATATCTGATAGATTAAACACTGGAAATGTTTTTACAACCAGGAATTATTAGTATTCCAACCAGTATTCCTCTTCAGCATTCACCAACATTTTAAAAACTGTATTACACTCATCATTCAGTAAGTCAGAAAAGGAGTAAAGGAATTGGAAAGGCTTACATCAACAGAGGTACCCCTTTAATTGCTGGTGAGACAGTGAACTCCACATGATAGCTTGTGGACTCTTCTTCTGACCTTTAATATCCAACTGCTGTCTCTGCCTAGTTAGTATCCTTCTTAATTTTTTATTCTATTTATTTTTGGACCATGCAAAAAAAGGTCCATTGAACTTTTGGCTTCAGTCGGCAGTGTTTTATAGTCATTTATGTACCTCAGGCAAAGTTACACTATTTCCTTGGAAGAGTTATGGTAGTAAGTCAAAATAAACATTAAACTTCTAAAATCCTGGTTATTAATAACAAACTATCAACAACAAACCTTGGGCAGTTTTGGTAGAACCTTTGGCAGTCCTTTGAAAAACTGTGATTTCTGAAGATTATCTCTTTGGAATAAGGTATCAAAATATTGCAGTGTTACTGCACCAACATCATCAAAGAAGGGAATCTAAAAAAAAAAAAGGAAATAAAGTATTTTGATAAATGTTAAGTTGAAAGTACTTCTCTCATCTGAAACTGTCACAATATGGTTAAAAAAATAATCAGAAACATTTAGCAAAATGCTGAGGATCACCTTAGATATTCTAATTATAAAACTCTGAATAAGAAAATAAATTATTTTTAAAATTCAAATCTTTGGAATCTGTACCTGCGAAATGGCTGGGTAAAAACTTTTTTACGTAAGTCTAAAATATTGAAAGATTAAATAAAATAACTTGAAGGCATAAAAATACCAGTTATTAGTTAAAATCCATGGTTGGCCTGGGCACGGTGGCTCACGCCTATAATCCCAGCACTTTGGGAGGCCGAGGCGGTGGATCACCTGAGGTCAGGAGTTTGAGACCAGCCTGGCCAACATGGTGAAACTCCGTCTCTACAAAAAATACAAAAATTAGCCAGGTGTGGTGGTGGGTGCCTGTAATCCCAACTACTTGGGAGGCTGAGGCATGAGAATCGCTTGAACCTGGGAGGTGGAAGTTGCAGTGAGCCGAGATCGTGCCACTATACTCCAGCCTGGATGACAGAGTGAAACTCCGTCTTAAAACAACAACAAAAAAAATTCCATGGTTATATGAGTGAAATAAAGGAATATGAATTGTCCAGGAGTCTAGAATATCTGTTTACTTAATTGTGACTGTTAGCACTCTGCTTATTTGAAATCTTAATTTTCTATCAGAGCAATTATGTACATACTTAGCTGTGTAAGATTAAGCAAACTTGAATACTTAATACATTCAAGGATACAGAGGTTACTTGGGGCTGTATCTGACTGTTGCTTTAGAAGAACTTAATCGCAGAACAGGGATCTCTGGGGGAAAAAAAAATTAAAGAAAATCCAAAAACTTAATCTGCTTCAACTCATTTTTTGTCCCTCCGTCTTAGGCAGAAATCCACATGTACTCACCTTTGTCATTTGATCTGCATCTGGTCTTACAGTTGGAGTTACATTTAACAGTAGCTTTACATGTTCACGAACTTCCTCAGGTATATTTGTAAGTGAACTAGATCCTAAACGACTCAACTATTCAAAAGAGTGATAACATTAAATGAGTATAAAATATTTTAAATGATATATACATTTAAGAAAACATTTAAAAATTTACTCAATATTTTACTACAAATATACTGACTACATTTTAAACAAATTGTTAATTCTATTGTTGTAAAACAAAATCCTTATCTTTAATACCCAAAATTGTTTCTATTCCTATAGTAAAATGTTCCAGTATTTATGTTTACTCAAATGCCATGATTAAAGTTCTAGTAACAAACTTCAACTAGTCCTCTTTATTTATTTGAAACAAGAAATTTTTTGAGACAGGGTCTCACTATGTCACCCCAGGCTGGCATACAATGGCACAATCACAGCTCACTGCAGCCTCAAACTCCCAGGCTCAACTGATCCTCCCACCTCGGCCTTCCAAGTAGCTGGGACTACAGGCATGTGCCACCAAGCCCGGCTAATTTTTTGCATTTTTTTTTTTTTTTTTTTTTTGGTAGAGAAGGTGTTTAGCCATGTTACGGCTGGTCTCGAACTCCCGGACTCAAGTGATCCACCCACCTTGGGTGTCCCCAAGTGTTGGGATTACAGGCGTGAACCAGCGCACCTGGCCGAGTCTGCGTTACTTACAAATTTGTTAAAATAAAAATATATTAAATTATTAAACTGATCTTACACAAACTTAAAATGAGATACTCATGTCATTTAGAGAATTTCCTGAACACATTTTGGAAAAAAGTCAAAGACACATTTAATAAATTTTTTAATGCAAGCAAATTATTTATAGGCAAATACCTGATCCAACTGCCTACTGAAACTCTTGTAAATATCTTGCTTGTTGACTTCAAATATAGGTTTCCCTTTATTAAATACAGCATACATAACAGTTCCTAAAGAATACATATCACTGGCTGTTTCACAGCTCACAGAAAGTATGTATTCAGGAGCCAAATATTCAGGATTTGGAAGACACAATGAAGGTAAATTTGGGTCCCATTCTTTACAAGGAAATTTAGGCTGTAGGAAGAAAAGGAATTACATGGGTTACTTCAAATTCAACCAAACAACTATCAAGCAGTAGCAATCTATCTTTAAATTTCTACTCGGTCATACAAGTAAAAATGCCATCACATCTTCAATCCCAAAATTCCCAAATCCCCAAATGTAAAAAAGTTTATGCAACAAACTGAGAAATAAGAACGGTTACAACTGAGATTACTGGAGTCTCTTCCAGAAGACAAATTATCACTGTAATATGTAATATGTAATATGAACATGTGAAGGTCTGGCTCACGTTTTATGATACACAGGCTTCAAAAGTTGTATGAGCTCAGATAGAGACCATTGTTTGAAATTTGTTCTTTCACTAATTAGCTATGTGATTTAGTTAAAAAGTTCAAAAGACTGTAGTAAGGATTAAACAAATGTGTAGAAGTTTGACCTAGCATAGTGTCTGACCCACTCGTGCTATATATTCAACCAATACTAGTTAGTTCTAATTACCTTAAAAATGGCTGCTCAACTTACAAATCTTAGGTCAAATCACAGGCCCTCTAACAACTACATATAATAAAAACCTATCACCAAGGATCATAAGGTGCCATATCACCAAGGATCTTCTATGCCATGCAGACCCAATCAACACAAAGCAGAACTGATTTAATGCAGTGTTTCTCTAAGTATGAATAGGCATTAATGATTCTTAATAATCATTAAGAAAAGGTGCTTTGGAAGCGGAATGGCTGTGTTCAAATTCTGGCTCTATCACTTACATCTACCTAAATTTAGGCAGGTTCTTTTATTCTCTGAGCCTACTTAACTTATCTGTATTATTCCTATACCCCCCCATTGAGTTGTAAGGATTAAATAAGTACAGAAAAAGTGTGTGGAAAAGTGCTTCAATAAGAATGTTAGCTATTGCTATTGCTATGATTATGCTCCCTAAAGAATATAAAGAATATTCCATGACCCAATAAACGGGAAACACTGCTACAGAGTCACATGTGTTATTGCATTTGACATTCTGAGGGGGGGAAAAAAAAACCCTATTTAACCAAATAGTTCCTAAATTTATTTAACTCTTGCATCCTTTTCTCAAGTAACATTAACTACTGTGGTAGTAATGTGCCGAAGAATACTCTTAAGTGCAATGAACACCAGAAATTTTCTATAAAGCTGTACATCTAAATATACCACTGTACCACATAGCCTATTTCCAGTCCATTCCAGATACAATCAAAATTTCCCTGGCCTCAAAAATTAGAAGACTAAAACTTTCATTACCTCTTGTTCAGAAGGATTGGTTGATGATACACAAAAATCAAAACCCATTATTTTCCAGGCTCCACTTTTATTCAAAATTATATTTTCAGGAGTAATATTTCCATGTACCATTTTCACACTGCTATGCAAGAATGACAATCCTTCAGAAACCTGTAAATGGAAAAAACACATTTTACACTAAATAAAACTCCTTTCAATTACAGTAAAATGCCTCATAAAAATCATAATTACTGCTACTCCTCACAATAAAAGTTTTGCATGTCAGCTAAAAATCAAATTTCATCATAAATACCAAAGTATACATAGATATAGTCAATTGCCAGGACAATCTGAGGATTAGTGAGAAAAATCTAGTTATAAAACCAGAGTACACCTATTAAGTTCCTTCTTATATGCATGTAAGCAGAAGAAAAGATAAAGAATCCTTTGATGTCCAAATTTATTCAGTTCCTGAGTTTGAAAAGTGAGGGAATCTTTGATTTTTGAGCTGCAGATGATGAATATTAAGATTTTTATATACTTACACTTCAGATTGAAATTCAGTTTTCCTGAATAGTATTGTACTCAGTTTTCAAATATTCAACTGAAGTTCACTTATTCTCACATTGGATTAATATGTGGTAATTTTTATATTTGTCCCTGACATCACCACCAAATGTGTCAACCAAAACTAAAAGTTAGATTTCTGTTTCCAAGGAGTAGCTTTTGGCAAACCAATGAACACTGATTTCCAGGACTTGAACATACATTCCAAAGAAAACACAAAAGGCCAATAAACACATGAAAAGATGCTCAAAGTCACTAATCATTAGGGAAATGCAAATCAAAACCACAATGGGCTCTCACCTCACACCCATGAGGATGGCTATTATTTAAAAAAAGAGAAAATTCAGGCTGGGCACAGTGGCTCACGCCTGTAATTCCAACCCTTTGGGAGGTCGAGGCAGGTGGATCACAGGAGGTCGGAGTTCGAGACCAGCCTAGCCAACATGGTGAAACCCCATCTCTACCAAAAATACAAAAATTAGCCAGGTGTGGTGGCGCGTGCCTCTAGACCCAACTACTCGGTAGGCTGAAGCAGAAGAATCACTTGAACCTGGGAGGTGGCGGTTGTAGTGAGCTGAGATTGCACCACTGAACTCCAGCCTGGGCAACAGAGCGAGACTCCATCTCCAAAAAAGAAAAAAAAATCCACATCTTTACATACCATGGGATAATTAAAATACAGAGAAAAAAATAATAACTGCTGGTGAGGATAAGGAGAAATTAGAATCTTTATGCACCGTTGGTGGGAATATAGGTGCTATGTAAAACAGTATAATTGTCCCCCCCCCAAACTAAAAATAGAATCAGTGTATGATCCAGCAATTCCATTTCTGGGTAGATACTCCAAAGAATTGAAAGCAGGGTCTTACACAGATGTTTGTATACCCATTTTCATAGCAGCATTATTCACAATAGCCAAAATGTGGAAGCAATTCAAGTGTCCATTGATAGATGACTGGGCACATAAGCTGCTTATAACATGTATAAGCAACTATCATTTATCAATGGACACTAGATTTGCTATGCATATACATACAATGGAATATTATTTAGCCTTTAAAAGGAAGGAAATTCTAATAAATGCTACAACATGGATGAACTTTGAGAACATTATGCTAACACAGGCCAGTCACAAAATGACAAACAGTAGTATGATACGGTAGTATGATTTCACTTACATGAAGTACCTAGAGTAGTCAAATTCATAGAGACAGAAACTATAATTGTGGTTGGCAGGGGAAAGAAGGGAGGGGCAGTTGGAGGAATAAGGAGCTATTGTTTCAGGGGCACGGTTTCAGATTTCTAAGATGAAAACAACTGTGGAGATGTATGGTGGTAATGGTTCCATGACAATGTGAATGTACTTAATGAATGGACTCAAATGTACACTTAAAAATGGTTAAGATGGAAGAAGGAAGAATAAGATGGCTAAATAGAATCCTATACCGTATATCCTCCCTGCACAGGAACACCAAATTTTAAAAACTAGCTATGCACCAAAAAATAAATAAATAAAATAAAAAATCAAAATAACCAAACATCAGGTGAACACTCACAGTACCTGGTTTTAACTTTGTATCACTGAAAGAGGCACTGAAGAAGCACTCTTTCATGGCTGGTTACACAGTCAGTCCTCAATTGCCAACACCATCTCTCCCCAGTCCCTTATGGGGGCTGTACAGCATGGAGACATAATCTGTGCACTTGGAGGAGAGTGTAGTGACTAGGAGACTTTATACTGATATCAGTGCCACCCTGTAACAGCAGAAAGCAAAGCCAGGCTGGGCTCAACTAGCATACATGCTCTAAGGGAGCACTTGAACCAGACCTAGTCAGATGGGAATCACCCATCACAGAGGTCAGAACTTGAGTTTCTTGACAGGCCTCTCTACCATGAAACAAAGTGTTCTGGGGACCTAGATAAACTTGAAAGGCAGTCTAGGACTACACAAGGACTGCAATTTCTTTTCTTTTTTGTTTAATTATTACACTTTAAGTTCTGTGATCCATGTGCAGAACATGTAGTTTTTTTACACAGGTATACATGTGCCATAGTGGTTTGCTGCACCCATCAACCCGTCACCTACATTAGGTATTTCTCCTAATGCTATCCCTTCCCTAGCTTCCCACCTCGACAGGCCCCGGTGTGTGATGCTCCCTTCCCTGTGTCCATGTGTTCTCATTGTTCAACTCCCACTTACGAGTGAGAACATGTGGTGTTTGGTTTTCTGTTTCTGTGTTAGTTTGCTGAGAATGATAGTTTCCAGCTTCATCCATGTCCCTGCAAAGGACGTGAACTCATCCTTTATCATGGCTGCATAGTATTCCATGGTGTATATGTGCCACATTTTCTTTATCCAGTCTATCACTGATGGGCATTTGGACTGGTTCCAAGTCTTTCCTATTGTGAATGGTGCTGCAATAAACATATGTGTCCATGTGTCTTCATAGTAGAATCATTTATAATCCTTTGGGTATACACCCAGTAATGGGATTGCTGGGTCAAATGGTATTTTTGGTTCTAGATCCTTGAAGAATCGCCATACTGTCTTCAACAATGGTTGAACTAATTTACACTCCCACCAGCAGTGTAAAAGCATTCCTATTTCTCCACATCCTCTCCAGCATCTGTTGTTTCCTGACTTTTTAATGATCGCCATTCTAACTGGCATGAGATGGTATCTTACTGGTTTTGATTTGCATTTCTCTAATGACCAGTGATGATGAGCTTTTTTTCATGTTTGTTGGCTACATAAATGTCCTTTTCAGAAGTGTCTGTTCATATCCTTCGCCCACTTTTTGATGGGGTTGTTTTTTCTTATAAATTTGTTTAAGTTCCTTACAGATTCTGGATATCAGCCCTTTGTCAGATGGATAGATTGCAAAATTTTTCTCCCATTCTGTAGGTTGCCTGTTCACTCTGATGATAGTTTCTTTTGCTGTACAGAAGCTCTTTAGTTTAATTAGATTCTGTTTGTCAATTTTGGCTTTTGTTGCCATTGCTTTTGGTGTTTTAGTCATGAAGTCTTTGCCCATGCCTAAGTCCTGAATGGTATTGCCTAGCTTTTCTTCTAGGGTTTTTATGGTTTTAGGTCTTATGTTTAAGTCTTTAATCCACCTTGAGTTAGTTTTTGTATAAGGGTCCAGTTTCGGTTTTCTGCATATGGCTAGCCAGTTTTCCCAACATCATTCATTAAATAGGAAATCCTTTCCCCATTGCTTGTTTTCGTCAGGTTCGTCAAAGATCAGATGGTTGTAGATGTGTGGCATTGTTTCTGAGGCCTCTGTTCTGTTTCTTTGGTCTATATATCCGTTTTGGTACCAGTACCATGCTGTTTTGGTTACTGCAGCCTTATAGTATAGGTTGAAGTCAGGTAGCACGACGCTTCCAGCTTTGTTCTTTTTTGCTTAGGTTTGCCTTGGTTATATAGGCTTTTTTTTGGTTCCATACGAAATTTAAAGTACTTTTTTCTAATCCTGTGAAGAAAGTCAACGCTAGTTTGATGGGGACAGCATTCAATCTATAAATTACTTTGGGCAGTATGGCCATTTTCACGATATTGATTCTTCCTATCCATGAGCATGGAATGTTTTTCCATTTGTTTGTGTCCTCTCTTATTTCCTTCAGCAGTGGTTTCTAGCTCTCCTTGAAGAGGTCCTTCACATTCCTTGTAAGTTGTATTCCTAGGTATTTCATTCTCTTTGTATCAATTGTGAATGGGAGTTCACTTCTTTGGCTCTCTGTCCGTTATTGTTGCATAGCAATGCTTGTTATTTTTTATTGATTTCGTATCCTGAGACGATGGGGTTTTCTAAATACACAATCATGTCATCTGCAAACAGAAACAATTTGACTTCCTCTCTTCGTATCTGAATACCCTTTATTTCATTCTCTTGCCTGATTGCCCTGGCCAGAACTTCCAATACAATGTTGAATAGGAGTGCTGAGAGAGGGCATTTGTGCCGGGTTTCAAAGGGAATGCTTCCAGCTTTTACCCATTCAGTATGATACTGGCTGTGAGTTTGTCATAAATGGCTCTTGTTATTTTGAGATACGTTCCGTCAATACTTAGTTTATTGAGTTTTTAGCATGAAGGGCTGTTGAATTTTATCAAAGGCCTTTTCTGCATCTATTGACATAATCATATAGTTTTTGTCATTGGTTCTGTTTATGTGATGGATTATGTTTAATGATTTGCAATATTGAACCAGCCTTGCATCCCAGGTATGAAGACAACTTGATCGTGGTGGATAAGCTTTTTGATGTGCTGCTGGATTCGGTTTGCCAGTATTTATTGAGGATTTTTGCATCGATGTTCATCAGGGATATTGGCCTGAAATTTTCTTTTTTTGTTGCATATCTGCCAGGTTTTGGTATCAGGATGATGGTGGCCTCATAAAATGAGTTAGGGAGGAGTCCCTCTTTTTCTATTGTTTGAAATAGTTTCAGAAGGAATGGTACCAGCTCCTTATACCTCTGGTAGAATTTGGCTGTGAACCCGTCTGGTCCTGGGCTTTTTTTGGTTGGCAGGCTGTTAATTACTGTATCAATTTCAGAATTTGTTATTGGTCTATTCAAGGACTCGACTTCTTCCTGGTTTAGTCTTGGGAGGGTGTATGTGTCCAGGAATTTATCCATTTCTTCTAGACTTTCTAGTTTATTTGCATAGAGGGGCTTATAGTATTCTCTGATAGTTTGTATTTCTGTGGGATCGGTGGTAATATCCCCTTTATCATTTTTTATTGCATCTATCTGATTCTTCTCTCCTTTCTTCTTTATTAGTCTGGCTAGCAGTCTATGTATTTTGTTAATCTTTTTAAAAACCCAGCTCCTGGATTCCCTGATTTTTTTAAGGGTTTGTCATGTCTCTATCTCCTTTAGTTCTGCTCTAATCTTAGTTATTTCTTGTCTTCTGCTAGCTTTCGAATTTGTTTGCTCTTGCTTTTCTTTTAATTGTGACGTTAGGGTGTTGATTTTAGATCTTTCCTGCTTTCTCCTGTGGACATTTAGTGCTATAAATTTCCCTCGACACACTGCTTTAGCTGTGTCCCAGAGATTCTGGTATGTTGTGTCTTTGTTCTCATTGGTTTCAAATACCTTATTGATTTCTGCCTTAATTTCATTATTTACCCAGTAGTCATTCAGGAGCAGGTTCTTAAGTTTCCATATAGTTGTGTGGTTTTAAGTGAGTTTCTTAATCCTGAGTTCTAATTTGATTGCACTATGGTCTGAGAGACTGTTTGTTATGATTTCTGTTCTTTTGCATTTGCTGAGGAGTGTTTTACTTCCAATTATACGGTCAATTTTAGAATAAGTGCGATGTGGTGCTGAGAAGAATGTATGTTCTGTTGATTTGGGGGGAGAGTTCTGTAGATGTCTATTTGGGTCACTTGGTCCAGAGGTGAGTTCCAAGTCCTGAATATCTTTGTTAATTTTCTGTCTCATTGATCTGTCTAATATTGACAGTGGGGTGTAAAGTCTCCCACTGTTATTGTGTGGGAGTCTAAGTCTTTTTGTAGGTCTCTAAGAACTTGCTTTACAAATCTGGGTGCTCCTGTATTGGGTGCATATATATTTAGGATAGTTAGCTCCTCTTGTTGCATTGATCCCTGTACCATTATGTAGTGCCCTTCTTTGTCTTTTTTGATCTTTGTTGGTTAAAGGCTGTTATATCAGAGACTAGGACTGCAACCCCTACTTTTTTTTTTCCATTTGCTTCGTAAATATTCCTCCATCCTTTTATTTTGAGCCTATGTGTGTCTTTGCATGTGAGATGAGTCTCCTGAATACAGCAGACTGATGGGTCTTGACTCTTTATCCAATTTGCCAGTCTGTGTAATTGGGGCGTTTAGCCCGCTTACATTTAAGGTTAATATTGCTATATCTGAATTTGATCCTGTCATTATGATGCTAGCTGGTTATTTTGCCCGTAGACAGTGGGTGCAGACCACAGAGGGTAAGCTGAAGCAGAGTCTGCTTGGCCTCACCTGGGAAGCTCAAGGGGTTGGGAAACTCCCTCCTGTAGCCAGGGGAAGCCGTGAAGGACTGTGTGTCCCATGAGGGATGGTGCATTCTGGCCCAGATACTATGCTTTTCCCATGGTCTTCGCAACCTACAGATGAGGAGATTCCCTTGGGTGCCTAAACCACCAGGGCCCTGGGTTTGAAGCACAAAACTGAGTGCCGTTTGGGCAGACACCAAGCTGGCTGCAGGAGTTTGTTTTTCAAACCCCAGTGGTGCCTGGAACTCCAGCGAGACAGAACTGTTCACTCCCCTGGAAAGGAGGCTGAAGTCAGGGAGCCAAGTGGTCTTCATCAGCAGATTCCACGCCCAAGGAGCCCAGCCAGCTAAGATCCAATGGCTTGAAATTCTTGCTGCCAGCACAGCAGTCTGAAATCGACCTGGGACACTCGAGCTTGGTGGGGGAGAGGTGTCTGCCATTATTGAAGCTTGAGTAGGCGGTTTTTCCCTCACAGTGTAAACGAAGTCACCTAGAAGTTCGCACTGGGCAGAGCCCACTGTAGCTGCAAAGCCACTATAGCCAGACTGCCTCTCTAGATTCCTCCTCTCTGGGCAGGGCATCTCTGAAAGAAAGGCAGCAGCCCCAGTCAGGGGCTTATAGATAAAACTCCCATTTCCCTGAGACAGAGCATTGGAGGGAGAGGCAGCTGTGGCACAGCTTCAGAAGACTTAAACATTTCTGCCTACTGGCTCTGAAGAGAGCAGCGGATCTCCCAGCACAGCGCTCAAGCTCTGCTAAGGGACAGACTGCCTCATCAAGTGTGTCCCTGACCCCAGTGCCTCCTGACTGGGAGACACCTCCCAGCAGGAGTAGACAGACACCTCATACAGGACAGCTCCGGCTGGCATCTGGTGGGTGCCTCTCTGGGATGAAGCTTCCAGAGGATGGAATAAGCAGCAATCTTTGGCTGTTCTACAGCCTCCGCAAACAGGGCAAACAGGGTCTGGAGTGGACCTCCAGCAAACTCTAACAGACATGCAGCAGAGGGGCCTGACTGTTAGAAGGAAAATTAACGAACAGAAAGGAATCGACAGAAAGCATCAACATCAACAAAAAGGACGTCTACACAAAAATCCCATTTGAAGGTCACCAACATCAAAGACCAAAGGTACACAAATCCACGAAGATGAGGAAAAAACAGCACAAAAAGGCTGAAAATTCCAAAAACCAGAACGCTTCTTCTCCTCCAAAGGATCACAACTCCTCACCAGCAAGGGAACAAAACTGGACAGAGAATTAGTTTGATGAATTAACAGAAGTAGGCTTCAGAAGGTGGGTTATAACAAACTCCTCTGAGCTAAAGAAGCATGTTCTAACCCAATGCAAGGAGGCTAAGAACCTTGAAAAAAGAAGAATTGCTAACTAGAATAACCAGTTTAGAGAATAACATAAATGACCTGATGGAGCTGAAAAACACAGCATGAGAACTTTGTGAAGCATACACAATTATTAATAGCCGAATCAATCAAGCAGAAGAAAGAATGTCAGAGACTGAAGATCAACTTAATGAAATAAAGTATCAAAACAAGATTAGAGAAAAAAGAATGAAAAGGAATGAACAAAGCCTCCAAGAAATATGCGACTATGTGAAAAGACCAAAACTCCGTTTGACTGGTGTACCTGAAAGTGAAGGGGAGAACGGAACCAAGTTGGAAAATCCTCTTCAGGATATTATCCAGGAGAACTTCCCCGACCTAGCAAGACAGGCCAACATTCAAATTCAGAAAATACAGAGAACACCACAAAGATACTCCTCGAGAAGAGCAACCTCAAGACACATAATCATCAGATTCATCAAGGTTGAAATGAAGGACAAAATGTTAAGGGCAGCCAGAGAGAAAGGTCGGATTACCCATAAAGAGAAGCCCACCAGATTAACAGCAGATCTCTCTGCAGAAACCCTATAAGCCAGAAGAGAGTGGGGGCTAATAGTCAATACTCTTAAAGAAAATAATTTTCAACCCAGAATTTCATGTCCAGCCAAACTAACCTTCATAAGTGAAGGAGAAATAAAATCCTACACAGACGAGCAAATGATGCGAGATTTTGTCACCACAAGGCCTGCCTTACAAGAGCTCCTGAAGGAAGCACTAAATATGGAAAGGAAAAACCAGTACCAGCCACTGCAAAAACATACCAAATGGTAAAGGACTGCAATTTCTATGCAACTCTTAGTCCTGGGCTAGGCTTAGAGTAAACTGACTAGGATGGCAAGTGTCCTAGGGAGATCTAGGGAGACAACAGCTGGGACAGATAAGGGGGTGCTTGCACCATCCCTCCCCCAACCCCAGGCAATGCAGTTGGCAGCAACAAAAGGGTCTCCTTCCTTCTGTCTGAAGAGAGGAGAGTGAAGTGTAAAAAGGACTTCGTCTTGCATTTAGGTAACTGCTCAGCCATAGTAGAATACAGCACCAGGCAGTCTTAAGGGCCCAATCTAGATCCCAGCTCATGGATGACATTTCTAGACACACCTAGGCTAAAGGGGACCCACTGCCTTGAAGGGAAGGACCCAGTCCTGGCGGGATTCATCATCTGCTAACTAAAGAGCCATCGGGCCCTGAATAACCAATAGTGATACCCACGTAGTACGCCATGGGTCTTGGGCTGTGCTGGTTTCAGGGCGGTGACCCAGCACATTCCCAGCTGTGGTGGCTATGGTGAAAGACTCCTTTTATTTGAGAAACCAGAGGAAAAGCAAAGGGAACTTTGTCTTGCACCTTAGGTACCAGCTTGGCCACAGCAGGGAAGAGCACCAAGTGGGTTCTTGAGGTGCCCAAATCCAGGTCTAGGCTCTTGACAGCAATTCTGGACAAATCTTCCAGACAGAAAATCAACAAAGAAACATCAGACTTAATCTGTACCATAGACTAAATGGACCTAATAGACAGTTACAGAACATTTCAACCAATGGCTACAGAATACACATTGTTCTCAAAGAACTCTTGAATAATGCCCTACGAGCACAGGTAACTGAAGTAAAAACGGACAAATGGGATCACATCAAGTTAAAAAGCTTGTGTACATCAAATGAAATAAACAATAAAGTGAAGAGACAATCCACGGAGTGGGAGAAAATGTTTGCAAACTACCCATCTGACAAGGGATTAACAACCAGAATATATAAGGAACTCAAAAAACTCAATCAAAAAAAAAAACTAATAATCTGATCAACAATGGACAAAATATTTGAATAGACATTTCTCAAAAGAAGACATACAAATAGCAAACAGGCATAAGAAAAGGTACCCAACATCAATGATCATCAGAGAAACAAAAATGAAAACTACGGGCCGGGCGCGGTGGCTCACGCCTGTAATCCCAGCACTTTGGGAGGCCGAGGCGGGCGGATCACAAGGTCAGGAGATCGAGACCACGGTGAAACCTCGTCTCTACTAAAAATACAAAAAATTAGCCGGGCGCGGTTGTGGGCGCCTGTAGTCCCAGCTACTCGGGAGGCTGAGGCAGGAGAATGGCGGGAACCCGGGAGGCGGAGCTTGCAGTGAGCTGAGATCCGGCCACTGCACTCCAGCCTGGGCGACAGAGCGAGACTCCGTCTCAAAAAAAAAAAAAAAAAAGAAAACTACAATGAGATATCATCTCACTCTAGTTAAAATGCCTTCATACAAAAGACAGGCAATAACAAATGCTGGAGAGGATGTGGAGAAAATAGAACCCTCGTACACTGTTGCGGGGGGATGTAAATTAGTACAAGAACTATGAAGAACAATTTGGAGGTTCCTCAAAAAAACAAAATTTGAGCTACCATACAATCCAGCAATCCCACTCCTAGGTACATACTCAAAAATAGAAAGGAAATCAGTATAGCAAAGAGATATCTGCACTTTGCTGATATTTCACAATAATCAAGATTTAGAGGCAAACTAAGTGTCCATCAACAGATGAACAGATACAGAAAATATGGTACATATACACAATGGAGTACTATTCAGTCATAAAAAAGGATGAGATCCTGTCACTTGCAACAAAACACAGAGGGAACCGGGGGTCTTTATGTTAAGCAAAATAACTCAGGAACAAAAAGACAAACTTCCAATGTTCTCCCTTATTTGTGGGAGCTAAAATTCAAAACAATTGAACTCATGGAGATGGAGAGTAGAAAGATGGTTACCAAAGGCTAGGAAGGGCAATTGCAGGAGGTGGGGGAAAGTAGGGATGGTTAATGGGTACAAAAACAATAGTTAGAAAAAATGAATAAGACCTAGAATTTGCTAGCACAACAGGGTGACTAAAGTCAATAATAATTTAATTGTACATTTAAAAATAGCTAAAAGAGTATAATGGATTGTAATACAAAGGATAAATGCTTGAGGAGATGGATGCCCATTTCCCATGATGCAATTACACATTGCATGCCTGTATCAAAGTATCTCATGTATAAGTATATATACCTACTATGTACCCACAAAAGTTAAAAATAATTTTTAAAAAGTTAAGATGGTATTTTGCCACAATTATTTTAAAAATACAGTGAAGAGAATAACAAGATAAGCCACAAACTGGGAGAAAACCTTTGTAAATTATGTAAATTATGTACTGTGTCCACACATAAGTCAATAATAAGAAAACAACCCACTCAAAAAAATGGGCAAAATATCTGAAGAGGCATTTCACCTAAAAAGACATCCAGATGGCAAAGCAGCATATGAAAAGATGCTCGCTATCATTATTGATCAGAGAAATACAAATTAAAAGCACTATGAGATACTACTGCACACCTGTTAGAATGACTGATACCAAAGAGACCAAACATAGCAGATTTTGGCAAAGATGTGAAAAAAAATGGAATTCTTATATGCTGCTGACAGAAATGTAAAATGGCACCACCACTACGGAAAACAGTATCATTTTCTTAAAAAGTGAATCATACACATACCATTCGATCTAGCCATTTCTCTCCCAAGTACTCGGTTAATCAAGAGAAATGAATGTGTATGTTCATACGAAAACTTGTACATGAATGTTCATAGCAGCTTTATGCACAGTAGTCAAGAACTAGAAACAACCTAAATATTATTAACAGGCAAATTGACTAACTGTGGTATATTCATAAAATTAACAACTCGGCATTAAAAAACAAAAAAAAAGTCAACTATTGATACACACAACACGTGAATCTCAAATATTATGCTGGTTAAAAGAAGCCAGACCAGCACGGACACGGTGGCTCACGCCTGTAATCCCAGCACTTTGGGAGGCCGAGGCGGGCGGATCATGAGATCAGGAGATTGATTGAGACCATCCTGGTTAACACAGTGAAACCCCATCTCTACCAACAATACAAAAGATTAGCCAGGCGTGGTGGCAGGCACCTGTAGTCCCAGCTACTCAGGTGACTGAGGCAGGAGAATGGCGTGAACCCAGGAGGTGGAGGCTGCAGTGAGCCAAGATCGCGCTACTGCACTCCAGCCTGGGCAAGAGAGTGAGACTCCATCTCAAAAAAAAAAAAAAGAAGCCAGACCGAAAAAGAACAGGTACCATATGATTCCACTTATAAAATTCTAGAAAATGCAAATCTATCCATAGTGATAGAAAGCAGGTCAGTAACTTTCTGAGATAAGGCACAGAAAAACTGCAAGGAACAGGAAGGAGGGATTACAAGGGGTATGAGGAAGCTCTTGGGAGTTACGAATAGATGCAATATCTTGATTGTGGTGACGGTTTCACAGGTAAGTATATGTCAAACTTATAAAACCATATATTTTGAATATGTGTAGTTTACTGTATGCCAATTATATCTTAATAAAGCTGTTCAAACGTAATAAAAATAATGTCTGCCCAAAAGGAACTTAGAATCTACTATATAAATTTATTCTATGGCACTGAAGATATTATTTTATTTTATTTTTTTTTAAGATAGGTTCTCACTCTGTCACCCAGGCTGGAGTGCAGTAGGACTATCATAGCTCACTGCATCCTCAACCTCCCAAGCTCAAGCGATCCTCCTGCCTCAGCCTCCTGAGTAGCTGGGACTACAGGTGCACGCCACCATGCCTAGCTAATATTTAAAAATTTTTTTGTAGAAACAAGGTCTTGCTATGTTGTCTTGCCCAGGGTTGTCTCAAACTCCTGAGCTCAAGTGATCCTCCCTCCTCAGCTTCCCAGAGTGCTGGGACTACAGGCATAAGCTGCCAAAGTCAGCTTTGAAGATATTACTTTGGTAAGCAGGGAAAGGAAATCTGAAAAAATGAGCATATATGAAAAGGCTAGCCAGGCGCAGAGGCTCATGCCTGTAATCCCAGCTCTTTGGGAGGCCAAGGTGGGTGGATCACAAGGTCAGGAGTTCGAGACCAGCCTGGCCAACATGGTAAAACCCCGTCTCTACCAATAATACAAAAATTAGCCATGCGTGGTGGCGCATGCCTGTAATCCCAGCTACTCAGGAGGCTGAGGCAGGAGAATCGCTTGAACCTGGGAGGCAGAGGGTGCAGTGAGCTGAGATCGCGCCACTGCACTCCAGCCTGGGCAACAAGAATGAAACTCCATCTCAAAAAAAAAAAAAGAAAAGAAAGAAAAGGCTAACAATACCTCTTGATATCTACTAAGTAAATTCCTTAAAGATAAAATTTTTATTTTTATCAAAGACTTTTTTATTTCAATTGAATGCTTTATAAAATTTGTTCAGTTTAAAATTCAAAAGAATCAAAAGGAATTGACTCCATCCACCAGCCAATAAGTGACACCCCCAAAGGTTACCAATGTTATCAGTTTGATATGTTTAAAATATCATTTAAGCCTAACAACAAACTGCAGAAAAAATTTCCAGAACATAGGAATAATGATTAAATTACTAACAAGAACCAAAAGTTTACATAAAGTAGTTTTACATGGCTAATAAGTTTGAAATGCTAAAATCAATTTTAAAGGAAACAACTCTTTTTTACATGTTAAATAAAAACACATACCTGAAGCAAACCATATTTGGTTTCTACATCATAAAGTTTATAATCCTTAATGTCTGGAGATATAGGGGAAGGTAGATTTTCCCAGTTACCAAGAACATTGGCTAAACTGGCAAAAACTGGTTCTGTACAAAATGCCAAGCAATCCCTGTTTTAAAAAAGAAAAAGTTTTTTACTATCATATTATTACACATTATCAAAATCAAATATACATAAAATATTAGTACTTCTATTAAACTATCAATAAGAAAGTAGACTATTTTACATTTGGTAATTTCGGCATAGACATAATCCACTTAAACCAACAAAGTTAGGAGCCTCTGCATACAAATTATACTAGATAAATCACTTGGTCTTTTAAACTAAGTGTGTGATAATTGTGATATTTTTTAAAACTTAAAAAGTGAGAAAATAAACACTACTTCAACAGTCTTGTTCAAATGATTGATATTCTTTACAGAAAACCAATAAACTAATTAAAAATACCGTTACATTATACCTATGGTATTATCTTTATTTATAAAGCTGTTAATTTTCAGAATACGCTCAAAGGAACTTCCGGATTTCTCACAGATGACCCTAGAATAGGAGTAGTCAGGAAGAGAGACAAGGCATAGCTAGCTCCAGCAGCCCAGTTCCCACTTCACAAAGCAGTTTTGCTTTTATCTATTTTATATGTCATTTTGAAAGGTATCAGTTATTAAATTTTTTAAATTACTAGTCTTTCATGTACAAGAATATTTATAAATTCAGAAAATGTTAGATACTAACATTCAACGGCCTTACAGAGTAATGATCAAGAGCTCAGGCTTTGAGGACAGATACCTGACTTTAAGTCCCAGCATCCTTATGTGCTATCTTGGTAACAATGGACACTATTGTTCTGAGCCTCACTTCACCCATTTGTAAAATGGTGATAATAGATCCGCCTTAAAGGGTTAATATAAAGATCAAATGAGAAAATCATGTAAAATAGATAAAGCATGTAAGCTCAATAAGCTTACCACAGGTATTATAATTACCAAGCATTTGCCACTCAAGCCCTAACATTTTAGGCCTTAGGCTTTAGGCTCTGGCAATGAAGAACTACAGAGTAGTTTAGTAACGTGGCTATATAACAAGCTTCTGGGCCTGCGTAGTAACTGTTAAATGGCAGTTATGTCCTTTAACAGATATCTCATCTGTTCCAGTACCTGAATAACTTTTCTTCTGCCTTAAATCTGTTTTTCAAATGAGAGCATATGCAGAAGCTTAATATATAAGAAATAAAAACAGAGCTTAGGTTGAAGGAGAGAAAGGGTCACATTGTCCTGCTACCTGCTCAGCCATCATCAAGGAAGCTGCCTTATTCTGTACTCCCAACACTTAGCTCATTAACACAATGGACCATAAGGCTTGCTTTTGTTGAACTGTAAGGTCAAAAAAAAAACAAAAAAAACAAAAAAAAAACTGTCTTACAGACTCACATAGTGTCTTCTCTGCTAAGTCCCTTTGAATCTACTTTTTTAGCTTCCAAACTGTCATTCTACTAAAATTACTGAATGTGACTAACAACCTCTCACTGGTCAAATGTAACGAATTCTTCTCTGTTCTTATTTTCTTTTTTATTCTGTGTTCCCCAGTGTTAGTGGGTTTTTTTCCTTCCTTTTGCTTCCATGACATGCTGCCAATTCTCCTGCCATACGACAATATTTCTCCTAATTTTTTCTTTGGCTCTCGTTTTCCCTACATTTCAAGGTTCTTTCCTCAGTACTCTGCTCCTTTTACTCATACTCTTGAAAAACTCACTTTGTTTTAGGTTTTAATTACTGCCTGTAAGTGACTCATCCCCATATACATCACCAACTCTGGACTGTCATCTGAATTACTCTTTCTGTAGTGTATTTCCTTTGGGTAATTCCAGTGTCATCTCAGTATTATTAATTCATTAAAAACTGGAAGTTTTCTTTTTCTTCCCTAAAGTGTCCCTATTTCTATCAATACTACTACAATTTTTACAACCTAACAATTAGGATATCTTAAAGTAATCTTTGAATTGTCTCTCTTCATGATTGCCAATAAATTCCTAATTCTATAATAATTAAATCGCTATACAAAAAGCTGCAGGTACACAGAAAAGTATAACTCATAGTCCTTCTCCCCTCAAGAGACTTGAAACGTAATTACAAGATATAAGGCATGTAAATACAACACAAAATAACAAGGATAGGTAGGATTCTAATAGGTGACATTAGAGATACTGATAGAAAACACTCCAGAGGAAATAGCACCAAGAAATACAGAGTCAGGAAAGTGTAGGATACGTGTGGGATAAGCTCTGTGTCCTCCACCTTCCCATTTTTCCCCTATACTTAAAATGCCTAAGGGCCAACAGAGCCACAGGACACAAATACCAAACGATCTGATTAAGATTTTCTGAATTTAGAGAGGGGAATACAGTCTGCTGAGGAAGAAGGAAGAAAGGCATACATTTGGGGTTATAAGTAATGTGGAAAAGGTTATCTAAAGGAGTGTTAAAAGTGCCACAAGCTTGAGGGTCCAGTTAAGATTACATAGATTTCTACGCTGGGATACAGTCTATGTTGGGATACAGGATTCACAACAGTATTAAAGAGACAGAAACTATAGTGTTCTGGGTTTATCAATGAAAAGAAAGGCAATGAAAAATATTTTTATGGCAAGAGACATATGAGCAAGCCAGGTACAGTGGCATGCATCTGTAGTCCCAGCTACTTAAGAGGCTGAGGCAGGAGGATCACTTAAGCTCGGGAGTTCAAGACAAGCCTGGGCAATGATAGCGAAACCCCATCCCAAAAATTAAAAAAGAAAAAGAGGCCAGGCACAGTCACTCACACCTGTAATCCCAGGGAGGATCACTTGAGGCCAAGAGTTCAAGATAAGCCTGGGTAATATAGTAAGACCCCATCTCTACAAAACAAAAAAGTTTTAAATTAAAAATCAAAAAATTAGCTAGGCATGGTAGCACACACTCGTAGTAGTCTACTTGGGAGGCTGAGGCAGGAGGATCACTTGAGCCCAGGAGTTTGAGGCTGCAGTGAGCTATGATGGCACTACTGTAATCCAGCTTGGGCAACAGAGTGAGACTCCGTCTCGATCGATCAACTGACACATGAGCATATTTTTGAGTAGATACAGCAGGGTGCAGTAAAAAATAAAAACATGGACTCAGGAATCAAAATGACAAAATGAATCCTAGCTCTGGCACTTAAAACCATTGTTTCTTTGATCCTCTGTTCTGTGTTAATTGTGAGAATTAGATAAATTAAACAATGTAAAGCATGTAGCATAGTTTTTCACATAGTAAATATTTGTATTTTTCCTTTTATGTTTAAAAAAAAGATCTTGTGCCTTTGAAGGGTGGGTTACTGAAGATTCCAAGTTGCAGAAACTCAAAATATAATAAAAGATAAAAGCAAAACTGTACAATTGAAGGGAGATGGGACCTTCATTCCACACAGCCTGTAACCCTGCCAGCTCTGTCCTCCATCTTCCCATTTTTCCCCTATACTTAAAATGTCTAAGGGCCAACAGGGCCACAGGACACAAATACCAAACGATCTGATTAAGATTTTCTGAATTAAGAGAGGGGAATACAGTCTGCTGAGGAAGAAGGAAGAAAGGCATAAATTTGGGGTTATAAGTAATGTCGAAAAGGTTATCTAAAGGAGTATTAAAAGTGCCACAAGCATGAGGGTCCAGTTAAGATTACATAAATTTCATTTTCTTGTCATTCTCAGTAACACTTCCCAAGTGCACCCTTGAGAAAAATAGATGGTAAAGTAACTGAGAGCTATGGACTGACATGCTGGGCATAGTAGGAGGTTAAATGTCTGAAACAGTAGTTGGCACACACACAAAATTGGCTTCCAAATGCTGTACCAATGAAAAGGAGACAAGAAATTCTAGCAAATTAGCAAGGACAGCTACTTTCAGGCAAGAACTGTATTCCATACCCTTGCATCTTCTACTTTGACTACTGTAGTGAAGAGCACAGGGTAGGCACTGAAGTACAGAATCATGGCAAAAGTAAAGAAAGTATTAATATTTCAAAGAGAGACATATACATAGACAGTGCAAACAAATTTTAGGGAGAAAACAAATGTATAAGAACTCAACACTGACAGTATAAGAATTTTTCACTGACAATACTTGAAACGGACAGATTTCAAATATAAAATTATTTTTAACTATTTGTTCAGGAAGTCTACTATGTAAGTTTTTATAAAAATTTACCTGGATTCCTCTAAAGGATGCTGGACAGTAAGAAGTCGAGGGTGTCGAAGCCGAGTTAACTGTTGGACTCCTCGTTTTAGAGAATCAATGATTTGATCCTTTTCAAATTTTTGATACTTGTCAATCAGTTTTTTATCAAAGACAAAAACTGCCACTTCCTAAATAAAAGAATTGGGTAATTTTAGTCAAGAAATATAGAAAAGTAATAAAATTATATGAATGTCACAATCTACAAATAGAAATAACTACGCCATAAAAATTTTAGCATCATTGTAATACTTTTCTGATATCAAAGTGTTGGTTTCCTTATGATAGTAAACCTAAACACTTTGAAAGGTGTAAAACCTAGAGTCCTCATCTAAGGAACACAGGAAAAAAACCTTACCTTTGAATTCTGCTATCACAGATACATATTAACTGTGTACAGTCTGTTGTTTCCTGTGTAGTAAACTCTTACGGACACAGAATTCAAAGAAAATGTTTAAAAATTTAAAATGTAACTTACAATGATAATCCTGAAGTATACTATGAAATCTTGAAATGCTTTTTGAAAGACAGGTTGTATGTAAGGGAGTACTTGTTTGTAAGAAAAACAAATTTGCAGTATCTTTTAGATATGAATAATCTATATTCTATCTCATACGTTCCTATCCCCCATCTTGTTAGGGGCAGTAAATGTAAATGGCTACTAGTACAGGGACTTGCTCTCCCACCACCTCTCTTTGAAATCATTCACAGCTTATTTTGTACTATTAAAAGCACACATCCTCCTTATCAGCTTCTTCCTTTCACTATCTCTCAGATACCCAAGGAAAAACAGTTCTCATCTAGTTACCTCCTCTTAACAAATCAATAAAAAAAAACTCTACTGATAGGTGATGTGTTAAATCACTGATGTGTGTTCTCGGTAATAATGCAAAATAAACTGGAAGCAAAATTAGCAAAGAATGCTAGCCTTCCAAAATTCCTTGAAAGATTTAGAAACTCTTTCAGAATTTCTATGTCTTTGAAAGCCTCAAATTAAACCTACTGCTACTCAACTATCAATATCCAAGACATTATTTTTCTATTCTCATTTTTTTCTCTTCTAATTATTTTCTTCTGTTCTGCATTTTCGCTACATTAGCATTATTATTTACACAAGTTAGCCTGGCAACTCAATCATCTCATAGAGATTCACCGCAAAAAATCCAATCTGATAAATTTCTCAAACATAACTTGTAAAATGAGGGTTCCTTATGTATATAAATGAGTTAAGGATATTAGAGGAGTAACTCTCTGAAAAGTGGCAACAAAAAGGAATTATTTAGCACTGTAACTCAATTAAAACACAACATTCCCCCAAGCATTTGTGAATAAGGCAGCATTTACTACAATAAAACAACAGAGAATGTATTTATACAGCACTCCAGACATTGGCATTAGATCAGAGGAGACTTTGAGTCAATTTCCCTTCAACTGACCAGCTGCCTTTGGGCAAGTTTTCTCAACAGAAAAAAAAAAAAAAAAGAATAAAGAATAGTATGAATACCTCAAAGGAACACTGAAGAATAAGTCACACAGTAACATAAAAAGAACTTACTGTAATACTTGACATATTCAATTAATGTCAGCTAATGTCATTATACCACTAACATCAAGACCTGTATTTTGTTACTTTTCTATTACTGATGAGTTTTCTGCTGACACCCATCCGATCAATGACACATATATATGATCAATGCTACACACATTCAAGACCAATGGTCAAGAATCAACTTTGAAAGATAGAGATTCAACATCCTGTCAACTTGATAAGGAACATCAATATATTAAGCTAAACAAAATGATGTGATATAAACCCAATACCATTCCCATGTCACACAGAAATAAACATGCAGCATGTAAGAATATAACAGTGACCAAGAGCCCAGTTTCCAGAGTCACACAAACCCAAAATGGAATTCAACTCCTGCCATTTATTATGTTGACCCTGAACTCAAACCTTGGTCATTGTTATTTTCAGACCAGAGTCAAAAACGGAATGAGATAAAACATGAAAATATAATACACTCTACAGCTAAAGTTTCAGGCATTAGTCTACTATAAAATCTTACAAATAAAGAGGTTCCCAAGTCAACTATTTATATAATAGAAATAACAATAGATAGCATTTGCATATTTATATGTGCCAAGGACTGTGCTAAGTACTTTTCAGGAATTATTCTATTCCTCACAGAAACCCTATGAGACAAACATATTAACTTTACAAATAAGGATGTTGTGGAGAAGAAAAATGTTTTCTAAGATAAAAAAAGTCAAGTTTCAAACACAGTCCACAGGACTATATTTTTAGCCAAGACATCATTCTGTCGCCCCAGAAATAACACAGGGAAAATACGGAACACCAAAGTAAAACACGATGCATGTCTTCAAGAAAGAAATCAGTCATTTAGGCTGAGTAACAGCTTTAAATAGCACTCATATAAACACCTCATCTTAACTCCTGATCATTATGAGGCACAGGACAACCAGGAGTTAAGAGTTTTACATAATACTAATTTGAACTAAAAACAAATGACCTAAAACTTCAAGTTCCCATCTTGCCATTCATGTGCACAATCTTATTTTAGTAAGTCTTCTGCTATAACACATTTTATAAATACATCCAATTTAAATGTTTTGTGGCCGGTGCAGTAGCTCATGCCTGTAATCCTAGCACTTTGGAGCCTGGGCAGCAGAGCGAGATTCCATCTCAAAAAAAATAAATAAATAAAAATAAATAAATGTTTTATTTTTCAAGTTTTTTTTTTGTTTTTTTGTTTTTTCTTTTTTTTGAGACAGGGTCTCACTCTATCACCCAGGCTGGAGCGCAGTGGCACAATCATGGCTCACTGTAGCCTCCACCTCCTGGTCTCAAGTGATCCTCTCACCTCAGTCTCCCGAGTAGCTGGGACCACAGCCGTGTGCCACTATGCCTGACAAATTTTTTAATTTTTTTGTAGAGACAAGGTCTCACCATGTTGCCCAGGCTGGTCTCAAACTCCTGGACCCAAGCAAGCCTCCCACCTCAACCTCCCAAAGTGTTGAGATTACAGGTATGAGCCACCATGCTCAGCTCAAGATGTTCTAAATATATATATAAAAAAAGGACCACATGAAATAGCTCTTGCAGTTTCACCACATGTAAAGAGGAACACTACAGTTCATAAAGAAAAAGAAAACACTGGCTGGGCATGGTGGTTCATGCTTGTAATCCCAACACTGTGAAAATGAGGCAGGAGAATGGTTTGACGCCAGGGACTCAAGACCAACCTGGGCAACACGGTAAGGCCCCATCTCTTAAAAGAAAAAAAGAAAAGAAAAAAAAAATCACAGAATTCTCTCAGTCCATTGTTTTAGGTCAAAGACGATAGATTCCTAAATAAGTCAGAATAGGTTATCAACTGTCTTAAAAATATTTTCTCTTTGTTTCAATCAGTTGATTAAAATTAACCCATGTTAACAAGGTTGTGTTGTTAATCCTCAGGCCTCATACTGACTTCCTAAAACAAAACTATTACACTGTACAAAGCCTCTCATCAGAATATACCATAATCTAATTTCTAACTTACATTTTTCTTTTACTACTTTTCTATACTACCCACTCTGCTAACACATATCACTTATGCAAAAGTTCAATCACCTTATATGTATTACAATCTTCTTGAAGAAAGAAACGTCTTATGTGTCTCTGTATCTACCACAGAACCCAGCAGTTATGCCTAGAAGATACTCAGATATCTATTGCCTACTGAGAGTAAATAA
The DNA here is from genome assembly GCF_003255815.1 of Theropithecus gelada. Taxonomy (NCBI): domain Eukaryota; kingdom Metazoa; phylum Chordata; class Mammalia; order Primates; family Cercopithecidae; genus Theropithecus; species Theropithecus gelada. The sequence goes on along the minus strand of NC_037679.1, from coordinate 59,524,575 downwards.
AGATAAGCAATTAAAGCTTTTTATCATTTTTAATTAAAATATTTAACTTTTTATTAACAAAAATTTCAAATATACAGAAAAGATCAAATAGCACAATCATCCAGCATGTCTTCTGCTTAAGATTCAACAACTGTTAACTGTAGTTAAATTTTGAGAGTTTTTTAATACAAAAATTATTAGAGCAAAATATAAGCAATATATGGCATACTATTATTTATTTATTCATTGCTTATTCTTTAAAAACATTGGCAAAGAAAGACACTCACTAAAAGGTATTTTTTCTCAATAACCTAACTTTAAACAAAAAAGGCTACGAAAATATTCTAAAAAACTGTAGTATCTGTCACAATACAGTATATGTCCCATTTGATACAGACCTAATTTATAATTTGTAAGAGCTACTTGTGAGTCACGCATGGCGGCACATGCCTGTAATCCCAGCTACTTGGGAGGCTGAGGTGGGAGGATCGCTTGAGCCCAGGAGGTCAAGGCTGTAGTAAGCTATGGTTGTGCCTGTGAATAGCCACTGCACTCCAGCCTGAGCAACATATTAAAACTGCCATCTCTGGGGGGGGAAAAAAAAAAAGAAGCTAGTTTGCTTACTACAAAGTTGAGCTCTGTTGATAACAAGATAGTTTTAAGTAATAAAATTTAAATTACATAATTTTCCAACAGCGATCACGACCTCCACTAATCTAACCCTCAGAGGCACCAGAGGTGGTTTCTGGAACACAGATGTTCCCTGAGATCTCTATTTTATGGACCCTCATGACTGGCTGGTGGTGACTATCAAGCATCACACACTCCATTTTTCATCTGATTTTGGGATGTTCTTTCTTCAAAACAATAAACCAAAACATAAACTTTTATTTACATTAAGTTAAAAATAAGTTGTTGAGAAGAATGAAAGGTAAAAACATACTCCTTAAAATTCCTAGTTTATGATCATATTTTGTCTAGGTGACATGACTAGCATATTTGGCTTTGCACAAAAGTTTCCTTTATTTTAAAACTATTAATTATTCTAATTTAATTATTTATTATAATTTAATTATGCTTTGGTATATATAATATTAGCAAGCCTCATCCATGAATACTGGCATCTGGATAACACAATGTATATTTTGTAGTAAGGAAGGATTATGTCCTGTACATTTTATAGTAAGGAAGGGATTATGGCCAACCTGACGTTTGGTAGAGTGGGTAAGATATGAACAACAATTAAGTATTTATTATATAATAATTATTAGAAATCAATCAATCTTCACTATCCTCATAGAAACAGTCATTTCAGGGAGGTGTTATGAAGTCCCTGAAGTAGGGCAAAAATATCAGGTCAACAAATACAACTTTTAAAGCAAACTAACACAAAGCTACCTTTTTTTTTTTTTCCAAGAAAAAAGGTCTACTGCAAAAGCAAATATAAAAGGTCATAATAAATGTAGAGTACTAGAAGACTACTCATAAATGTTAAACTAATCAATTTTGAAGGGTAATTCCTTGACAACACAGAATCTTATGTCAAGATCAACAGAAATGCTTACTAAATAAATGCTTAAATATCCCAAGACCAGGCAAAATTACATGTATAAACATATACACATACATACACATTTTTTTAAACATCTTCTTCCAAAATAAATCCCTTAGCTTGATATTTGACAGCTGAAAGAAATTTCAAAATGTAGAATTATTCTTCTACTTGAAAGGAGGTAAAAATCAGGGACATAGCTGAGACGGAAATTAGACGTATGTGGTGTTTTATTAGAAATAATTTAAACAAATTAGCAGCCTTGATAGTCATAATATTCCTACCTAACAGATAACATAGTATTCCAATTTTTAAAGGACATACACGTATGTACGTATATATATGGTAAACATTTCTCATTATATATATAGCTTGGCCAAAATAAAAATTTCCATCTTTAATGACTAGTTTAAATAAAGTATAACTTAAAAATTAGCAAAGTCAACGAAATCCAACCAAGGGCATTTGCCTCAGAAATACCTCTCAAATAAATATTTATAACAAAGAACATAACAATATGTTTGAAAATAATACCTATATTCAAATGACCATTTTAAGCCTGAAAACATGAAATTGTGTAAAAAGACTAAGTCAGTTAGAAAGCTATAATAGAAATATAATGGTATAAATTCTATGTCTGAATTACCTATCAGACATTCTTAAAGTTCAGAAGAGAGGGAAGCAGGGAATATTTCACTGAATTTTCAAAAATTAAATAAGCCCTCCACCCAGAATGTCTAAAATTAAAAAGACTATATAACAACATTGGCAGGGATGTGAAGAAACTGTAACTGCTGGTGAAAGTTTCTAGTACACTGGCATCACACTGGAAAAACTATTTGGCAATGAACACATACACTACAACCTAGCAATTCCATACCTACGTAATGCCTCATATGTGCCAATGGCACAAACAAGAATGTCTACAGCTGTACTCTATCAATGAAAAGAAAAACTGCGTTGTTCAACAACACAGATTAGCTTATCCATATACTATTAAGGAAAAGGGGTCAAATACAAGAGTATATACAATTCTATTTAAATAAAGTTCAAAAACAGGCAGAATTATTCTAGTGTTAAAGGACAGGGTAGTGGTTAGGAATAATGACTAGGAAAGGACACCAGTATTAGTAGTTTTTTTTAATTGGTCTGGATGCTGGTTACATGGGTATATTCACTGTGAACATAAGCTGTACACTCAGGATTTGTGCAATATTCTATAATATGCTGAACATAAGTTATTAAAAATAAGTTTATATTTTAAAAATTAAGCAGACTACACAATTTTTTTTAGACAGAGTCTCCCTACATTGCGCATGTTGGTCTCAAACTCCTGAGCTGAAGGGGTCCTTCCACGTTGGCCTCCCAAAGTGCTGAGACTACAGGCATGAGCCACCATGCCTGGCCAATACCACAATTTTTATTCTCTAAATATCACCTGGAGATGTCTTTAGCATCCCAGCTGAGATTCCAGAAAAAAATAATAACGAGAAACTAAGAGCCGCTTCTAAATGAACAGTCAAAAAAGAAACTAGGCCGGGCGTGGTGGCTCATGCCTGAATCCCAGCACTTTGCGAGGCTGAGACAGGTGGATCACTTGAGATCCGGAGTTTTAGACCAGTCTGGCCAAGGTGGTGAAACCCCGTCTCTACCAAAAATACAAAAATTAGCCAGCCATAGAGGCGCGCGCCTGTAGTCCTAGCTACTCGGGAGACTGAGGTGGGAGAATTGCTTCAACCCGGGAGGTGGAGGTTGCAGGGAGCCCAGATCGCACCACTGCACTCCAGCCTGGGCGAAAGAACGAGACGCTGTCTCAAAAAAAAAAAAAAAAAAAAAAAAAAAAAGAAACTAAACAGCTCTACGAGTTCACTAATAGCATATACCATTAGTATAAAACTTAAATAGTAGCTTAAAAAGCCAATAAGCTATCAGTAAAGAGCTATCAATTTCAATATGTTTACGAACCTTATAATTTGGTAAATTTATCCAAATAATAACTGAAAAATCTTAACGTCTTATTCTTTCTTTTTTTTGAGACGGAGTCTTGCTCTGTCACCTAGGCTGGAGTGCAATGGTGCCATCTCAGCTCACCGCAACCTCCACCTCCCAGGTTCAAGAGATTCTCCTGCCTTAGCCTCTCGAGTAGCTGGTACTATAGGCATGTGCCACCACACCCAGCTAATTTTTGTATTTTTAGTAGAGATGCGGTTTCACCACGTTGCCCAGACTGGTCTAAAACTCCCGACCTCAAGTGATCTGCCCACCTCAGCCTCCCAAAGTGATGGAATTACAGGCATGAGCCACTGCACCTGGCCGTCTTCAAATATTAAAACTATGTGTGAAAATCCCCCGTCCCAAACTCCTAACCAATTGTTTACCTCAAACTCAATGTCAAATTTCAGATCATATATGCTGCCATATAACACAACTGCAATATGGCACAAGAAAGACTGAGAGGGTAGAAAGGACGCCCTGAGTCTTAATGCCTCTTTACGGAGAAAAAAGAGATCAAGAACAGTTATCTTTTTTCATTATTTTTCTTCCAGGTTATCTAGAGCAGTACTGTCCTATCAACAGAATTTTCTGTAAAGATAGAAAGTTCTGTATCTACATTGTCCAGTACAGTGGTCCTAGACGAGCCACATGCGGCCATGGAACATTTGAAATGTGACTAGTACAACTAAGGAATTTAAATTAATTTAACTTTGGCTACCATATTGGGTAGCACAGCTCTAGACTGTATATTTGGTATGATTCACTGAGTAAAAATGAGACAAATGAGAAAGAATTAAAACTTTTCAATTAAAGGAGAAATTTAAATGATGCTTCAATGTCAAGGTGGTTAAGGACTTAGCTATTCTTTAAAAAATTAACCAGTAGTAAAGACAGGATACTTAGTTCTGACCCCTGCAAGTTGATGGAGGCAAAAAAAGAAAATTTGAACCTATATCCACTGAGCTTACTGGTGTACCACCTTTCATTCCAAAGCAATAAATATAGAAAAAAAGTGGAATGCAGTAAAGTTTCCTAAGAAAATCCAGTGCTGACAGTCAGCAGTTGAGAATGGGGTTCTATCATTTGTGCCTGGTTCTCATGTTCTAGAAGCTCCAACATCATCAGGAGATTTCAGCATATGAAATACTGATATTACCACAACTACCTAGAACCTTTCTGGTTAGGCACAGAGATGCTATTATATATTATCACATCCTTAATAAAAATGTCTAATTTTGTAAATGTTATTTTGTTTTCCCCTTATATAACTGATTGTAAAAGCAATGTGTGCTGGAATCAGAGGAGGTTGTTCATTTACACAACTCATGACCTCATTAATAGTTTTTAGGTAGTCAATACTCAAGAAACCATTTACTTTTTTGGATGAGCTTATGGTGAATTGAAGAAAAAGCAATGTTCAAAAGCAACAAATCGATCAGCATTTCAGATGCAGATCAACTCCGAATTTCAATAAAGACTTCCAAATGGCAATAAAAACAAGATTTAACAGGTTGGATACAAATGACATACCAGCAAATTACCACAGGACTAAGATTCCTATTTCATAAAAGGATAATCAAAGCCAATTCAGTCTTCAATGTACTTAGCTGGAAAATAAGCTAACTTCAGAAAAGTAGCAAATAATGCATACCCACAATTGTATGACTGTGGTAGTTATTGGGAGGTATATATAAGAAATCCTTTACATTTTACAACCCATATATTTCACTTGTAGGGAAGTAAAAGTACTTTTGAAAACAGTGATTTTGGCCTGGCACAGTGGCTCACGCTGTAATCCCAGCACTAAGACTGCACTAAGACACACTTAACATTGAAAAATTTAACTGAGTATTTTGCCAGTAACATACTGACAAACATGAAAAGAAAATTTAACAAACATGGCAATTTCTATCCTAAAACATATACTTCGCTAAATATTACAATTTAATATACTAGTTTGCTCAACTGACATGTTTATGAAGTAAGCAAAATTAGATTTCAAGATGATATGGTATGTCAAACAGTGTATCTGTAACCAGGAGGATTCAGAGCATATTTAAAAGCATTTGTTTTTTGTATGACAGCGTAAGATAAAATGAGAACTAAAAAACTCATTTAAGAACCTATTAAAGAACTTTTGGCATTTCTTAACATAAAAATGCATACATGCATTTTATGGTTCTTAGCATGTGTGTTTTTTCCAACTGGATGCTGAATTAAAACTTACCTGCTTTGTTGACTTTTTTGTGCCATTAAAAATCTTCCAAGCTAGCCCATTGCCACCACTGGCAATATGTCGACCAACATCAAATTCTCTAGTGACAGGATTTCCCATTACAGCACTAGTGACATCAGCTGTTACTTTTGTCACAGTACTCTTCAATTTATTAAGCATGGACTCCATGGCTGCAATATTGGGTAGTTACAGTCACCTAGAAAAACAGAAGGATAGTGGAGAACTGATCATTTCTTATTTGTATAAGCATTTATTCATAGTTTAATTTGAAAAGCATAAGATCTCCCAAACAGTGAACAGAATAATCCTATATAGATAAAAGTTGTATGTTGGTTTTGTCCTCAGAGAACCCAATACACTTTAGTACAAATGTAAGTCCAGAAATCAAACTGTTTGTTTCAACCTCCGTTCTCACTGACCAGGAAAAGATATATTCACACTTGACAATGACATTAAGAAAGAGAATGAATATTGCTCAACTGTATAACACGGATCCTGTAAGACTTATAGTGGGGGATGGGCATGGTGGCTCATGCCTGTAATACCAGCACTTCGGGAGGCCAAGGCATGCGGATCACCTGAGGCCAGAAGTTTGAGACCAGCTGGCCAACATGGTGAAACGCCATCTCCACTAAAAATACAAAAATTAGCCAGGCATGGTGGTGGGTGCCTGTAGTCCTAGCTACTTGGGAGGCTGAGGCCCAAGAATCACTTGAACCCAGGAGGTGGAGGTTGCAGTGAGCCGGGATCACTCCAGCCTTGGTGACAGAGAGAGACTGCATCTCAAAAAAAAAAAAAAAAAAAAGACTTAAAGTGGGGTTTGTGGGGTTTGAGAGGCCAAGGCAGGAGGATCATTTGAGGCCAGGAGTTCAAGACCAGTCGGGCCAACATGGCGAAAAACCATCTCTACAAAAAATACAAAAATTAGCCAGGCATGGTGGCGCACGCCTATAATCCCAGTTACTCGGGAGACTGAGGTACAAGAATTGCTTGAACCCGGGAGATGGAAGTTGCAGTGAGTCAAGAGTTGAGATCGCATTACTGCACTCCAGGCTGGGTGACAGCACGAGACTCTGTCTCAAAAACAACAACAACAACAACAACAACAAATATAGAAGGTCTGACTCTCACTTCACATTTAAAAATTTACTCTTATTTTTTCTTTTTCCACCCCTTTTCACAGGTGTCGATCACTTCACATTAAAAACAATATAAAACTTAAAAGATGCTAACATTTTACTAAGCAATAAATTTGTATTTTCTTTATTATTATTTTTCTGTAGAGACAGGGTCTTGCTATGTTGCCCAGGCTGGTCTCAAACTCCTAGCCTCATGTGATCCTCCCATCTTGGTCTCCCAAAGTGCTGAGATTACAGGAATAAATAAGCCACCACATCTAGCCCAAAATGGTATTTTATAAAAAGTTTTACTCATAATTAAATAATAATTACATTCAACTATCAAATCACTTAAGAAAATCTCCTAAAAGAGAAACATTGGCCAGGCACAGTGGCTCATGCTTGTAATCCCAGCACTTTGGGAGGCTGATGGAGGTGGATCACTTGAGCTCACGAGTTTGAGACCAGCCTGGGAAGCCTGGAGAAACCCTGTCTCTACAAAAAATACGAAAATTAGCCAGGAATGGCGGCATGTGTCTGTACTCCCAGCTACTTGGAAGGCTGAGGTGGAAGGATCGTTTGAGCCCGGGATGGGGAGCTGCAGTGAGCTAGGATAGCACCATTGCACTCCCGCCTGGGTGACAGCCAGACTCTATCTCCAAAAAAAAAAAAAAAAAAAAGCACTGATGGTAAAGGGGCAATAAAATACATGCATAACAAGCATAAGCATAAAGTCTGAAGATTATTTTTAAAATTTTACATAGCTTTGTGATGAATGACGTGTCATTAATGAATACTTATTTATTTGGTAACTTTTAATAAGCATAATGATCAGCAGTTGTTACAGGCTGAATATTTATCCTAAATGCTTGGGACCAGAAGCATTTTGGATTTTTAAATTTTTTTCAGATGTTAGAATGCTTGCATTACATACTTACTGATTGAGCAACCCTAATTCAAAAATCTAAAATCCAAAATGCTCCAATGAGCATTTTCTTTAAGCACCATGTCACTGCTCAAAAAGTTTCAGATTTTGGAGCACTTCAGATTTTTGGATTAGGGATATTCAACCTGTGTTAATAATTAATAATTGCCAGGCTTAACTTTTCTCCTTTGGTAAATTAAAATAGACTCTAATTGTGATGATGTCTGTTGACATCTTTAGTTGAAGAAAGCTAAAGGAAGCTTTCTTCAAACTGTAATGTCTGTATATCTAGGGTTACCTGAAGACTTCTCAGGGAATACATGGGCATAGACAGTTTTAAGGTAGCAGTTCCTAATCTGGAGTCAGGTAAAGACTTCAAAGATAATTAGAGGTATTATTAGGACCCCATACTAGGCTTTGTTATATTGAATGCATTAAACATATATAAAACCATTTTGTAGTTATGGAAATGTTATTACAATTATTTCAAAATAATGTGTTTATTCTATACTTTTTATTTCATATATTTAAAAATATTACTCTAAGTAAATAAATGAATAAGTTACTCTAACTTCTGGCCATAAGGGAGGAACAAAGAGTGAATCTGCCCTCTTGCTTTTAACAACTAGAAAACTGAACAAAATATATGAAACACATTTTTTCAGACATTGAACAGGCAGCAAGAGCCTTTGATCCCAGTAAGAAAGAGAACTAACAAGAGAACCAGGATTGCCCCAGAGGCACATTGCACACTACAGAGCATAAAGCAGAATTCCAGGTAGCTATCTAGCTGAATTGAGAAGCTGGAGGGACAAACTGGCATTCAAGAATGCGGAGGTAGATGAAAGTTCTGAGACACAATTTCAAAGTGAATGAAGCCAAAAAAAATGCATAGAGGTCCCCTTCATGCTCTGTTCCCTGGTCCCACACATGCTTATGCATACATAGTGTGACACTCCACCAGGTCTGGCAAGAACCAAACTAGAGAGCTACGAGTTGAATAGTTTCAAAGTTCACACAAGGCTGCAAATCATTCGGTATTTCATCAGCTGGAGTAGTGAGTCTTCACTGACCACTAAGACATTTAGCAGAAACCTTGTAAGAACCATGCCTTAATAGTGGGGTAAACCACCCTTAGAGTAAAAGCTAATCTAAATCTGCTCTAAAATCAATTCTCAAATAACCGAAGTAATAATAAATTACTAAACTGCCTACCGGAACAAAACCCAATAGTCATGAAAAGAAGACATATAACATGCACAAAAAATTCAGATACTAAACAATGTAACATTCACAATGTTCAGCAGGCAATCAATAACTATTTGACATGCCAAGAAGCAAGATGATGTGACTTACACAACAGTAGATCCCAACCCCCAGGCCGCAGATTAGTACCAGTCCATGGCCTATTAGGAACTGGGCTGCAAAGCAGGTGAGCCGTAGGCGAGCAAGCATCACTGCCTAAGCTCCGCCTCCTGTCAGATACGTGGCAGCAATGGATTCTCATAGAAGCGTGAACCCTACTGCAAACTGCACATGCGAGGGATTTAGGTTGTGTGCTCCTTGTGAGAATCTAACTAATGCCTGATGATCTGAGGTAGAAGAGTTTCACCCTGAAACCAAGTCCCCCACACCCCATCCATGGAAAAACTGTCTTCCAGGAAACTGGTCCCTGGTGCCAAAAAGGTTGGGGACTGCTGCTATACAAAGCTCCAAGAAATTAAATAAACCACACGCAGGATAAACACAAAGAAACCCATACATAGATCTACCAAATAGCTGAAAATCAGTGATTAAAAGAAAAATCTTAGAAGCAGCCACAGAAAACAAGTAAATTACACATAAGAACAAAGATAAGAATTTCCCCAGACTGGCCAGGTGCGGTGGCTCATGCCTGTAATCCTAGTACTTTGGGAGGCTGAGGCAGGCAGATCACGAGGTCAAGAGATGGAGACCATCCTGGCAAACATGGTGAAACCCCATCTCTACTAAAAATACAAAAATTAGCTGGGCAAAGTGGTGCACACCTGTAGTCCCAGCTACTTAGGAGGCTGAGGCAGAAGAATCGCTTGAACCCGGGAGGAGAAGGCTGCAGTAAGCCGAGATCGCACCACGGCACTCCAGCTTGGCAAGGAGCAAGACTCTGTCTCAAAAAAAAAAAAAAAAGAATTTCCCCAGATTTGGCAGAAACAACACATGCCAGAGAACAAGTGAATGAGGTCTTTAAAACTGGTAAAGGAAACTGTCAACCTAGAATTCTATAGGTTGGGGAAAAAACTTTCAAAACTCAATGTGAAATAAAGACATTTTCAGAAAAACAACAGATAATCATAAAAACTAGTAGAGCTGGGAGGACCACTTGAGCCCAGCAGTTCGAGACGAGCCTAGGCAACATAGTAAGACCCCATCTCTACAAAAAATAGAAAAGTTATCCAGGTATGGTGTCACCTGACTGTAGTCTCATCTACTCAGGAGGCTGAGGCAGAAGAATCAATTGAGACCAGGAGGTGGAGGCTGCAGTGAGCTGTGATTGTGCCACTGTACTCCAGCCTGGGTGACAGAACAAGACCCTCTCTCTAAGAAAAGAAAGGAAAAAGAAAAAAAAAAAACAAGAAAGTTTTTAAAGCAGAACAATAAAAATAAAAATGATGTAGGTATATAAAAAATACTTTTCATGTCATAATATCTTTAAAAGATAGCTGATCATTTAAAACAAAAATAACAAAAATGTATTGTGCTTATAACATATGTAGAAGAACTGGCACGAGAAAGAACAGGAGGGGGAAATGTAAGTATATTTTTTAAAGATCCTTACATTATATGTGAGGCAGTACAGTATCATTTGAAGGCAGGTTGTGGTAAGTTAAATGATATATACTGTAAACCCTTGAATAATAAAATAACTACAAAATAATAAAGTGATATAACTAAATTGTAAAGATAAAAATAAACCCTAAAGTAAACTGAATAAATATAAAAAGAAGCAGAAAAGAGGAAGGAAAAAAAAAACAAATGCAGCAAATACAAAATAAATAGCAAGATGGTTGACTTAAATCCAACCATATCAATAAATTACATTAAGTGTAAACAATTTAAAATTTCAATTACAAGGCAGAGATTGTCAAATTGGATAAAAAAGCAAGACCTAACTATATGCTGCTTACAAAAACCCACTTTAAAAGTATAAAAACACAGGTGAAAAAATGTGAAAATATACCAAGTTGGAGTGGCTATATTAATAACAGAATAAGCTTGAAGACAAAGAGGTCATTTTGTAATGACAAAGTTGTCAATTCACCAAAAAGACATAACAATACTAAATATGTACACACCCAATAAGAGAACTTCAAAATAAATGCAGCAGAAAGTGGCAGAACGGATAGAAGAAATAGACAAATTCATAATTATAGTTGGAGACTTCACGAGTTCTCACTTAGTAACACAGAGCAAGCAGGAAGAAAATCAGTAAGGACAGAGACTTCAACAGCACTACCAAACAACCTGAACTAAAACTGTCACTCTACAAATGACAAATTGTTTTCATGTAGACATGTAACATTCACTAAAATGAACTATATGTTTGGCTATGAAACAAGTCTCGAAATATTTATAACTACTGAAATAATACAAACTATTTTCTTTGACTACAATAAAATTAAACTAGAAATCAATAATAGATTAAAATACATAGAAAAACTGCAAATATATGGAAATTAATCAACACTTTTTTTTTTTTGAGACAGAGTCTTGCTCTGTTGCCCAGGCCGGAGTGCAGTGGCACAACCTCGGCTCACTACAACCTCCGCCTCTTGGGTTCACGCCATTCTCCTGCCTCAGCCTCCCAAGTAGCTGGGACTATAGGCGCTCGCCACTACGCCCGGCTAATTTTTTGTATTCTTTAGTACAGATGGGGTTTCACTGTGTTAGCCAGGATAGTCTCGATCTCCTGACCTTGTGATCCGCCTGCCTCGGCCTCCCAAAGTGCTGGGATTACAGGTGTGAGCCACCACGCCTGGCCAATCAACACTTTTAAATAATCCAAGGGCTAAAAAAGAAACCACAAAGAAATTTTAAAAATATTTTGAAGTGAATGAAAATGAAAATTTGTGAGTCGTAACTAAAGCAGTACTTACAAAGAAATCTATAGTTGTAAATGTTTATATTAGGGGGTTTAAAAGTCTGAAATAATGGTCTAAGCTTCCACCTTAGGAAGTCAGAAAAAGAGAAAATTAAAATAAGTAGACAGAAGAGGAGGAATCAATAAAAAAGTTTAATGTAATTTGAATTTAATGTAATTTAATACTTTATTTAATAGAGAAATGAAAAAGAGGAAAAAAAATCCAATGAAGTAAAAAAAAAGTTTTGAAAAGATCAATGAAATCAGTAAAACTTTAGCTGCATTCATCAAGAAAATTGTAGCAAGGTGTAGTGGCTCATGCTTGTAATCCCAACACTCTGGGAGGCTAAAGCAGGAGGATCACTTGAGCCCAGGAGTTCAAGACCAGCCTAAGCACCATAAGGAGACCCTGTTTCTGCAAAAAAAGAAAAATAAAATTTGCAGGGCACGGTGGTGTGTGCTATGGTCCCAGCTACTTGGGAGGCTGAGGTGGAAGTATTGCTTAAGCCTGGGAGGTCAAGGCTGCAGTGAGCCATGATTGTGCCACTCCCCTCTGGCCTGGGTGACAAAGAGTGGGATCCTGTTTCAAAAATAAAAATAAAAAAAGAAAATAAAAATTTTAAAAGACACAAATGACCAACAACAGAAATTCCACAGATTCTAATCTTAAAGCTTCTACATGAATAGCATATATCATCAAACATTTAAGGAAAAAAATCATACCAAGTCCACACAAACTCTCCCAGAAAACAGAAGAGGAGAGGATACTTTCCATTTCATGTTATAGAGTGAGTATTACCTTGACATCAACACCAAATAATGCCATGGCAATAAAACTGCAAACCAATGTTCCTCGTTAATATGTAAAAATCCTTAAGATATTAGAACATCACATCCAACTCCATAACCAAATGGGGTTCACTTCAGGAATGCAATGTTAATTCAACATTTAAAAATGAATCCATGTAATTCACATTAACTGAATAATGAAAAAAAGCAAGATAATCTCAGTAGAAGCAGAGAAAAAAATTAACAAAATTCAATACCAATTCATAATCAAAACCCTCAGGAAACTAAGAACAGAAAGGAACTTCCTCAACCTGATAAACAGCATCTTTGAATATTTACAGCTAATATTATATTTAAAGATAAATACTGACCACTTTTCTCCCTAAGTTTCAGAACAAGGTAGGTATACTCACTTTTACCACTTCTATTCAACATTCCAATAGAGGTCCTAGCCAAGGCAATAAAGCAAGAAAATGAAATAAAAGGCATTCAGACTGTGAAGAAAGAAAACAATTTATTCCCAAATGACACAACTGCATACACAGAACATCAGAAGGAATGAATCTACAAAAAAGCTACCAGAACGAATACGTAAGTTTGGCAAGATAGTAGAATACAAGAACAACATATTTGAAAAGATTGTATTTCTAGGCTGGGCATAGTAATTCATGCCTGTAATCCCAGAACTTTGGGAGGCTGAGGCGGAAGGACTGCTTGAGTACAGGAGTTTGAGATCAGCCTGGGAAACATTTCCCAGATCAGTCTGGGAAAAAAACATAATTTTTAAAAACAAAAAGTTTTTAAAAGTTAGCCAGGAGCAGTGGCACATGTCTGCAGTCCTAGCTACTCAGTTGGCTGAGGTGGAAGGATCACTTGAGCCTGGGAGGTTGAGGATGCAGTGAGGCGTGATCACACTAATGCACTCCAGCCTGGGTGACAGGGTGAGACCCTGTCTTGAAAAAAAAATTGCATTTCTAGGTATTTCTATTAGAAAATTTAAAAATTAAAAATAATGTTTCAAGGGTATGAAATATCTATGAATAAATTTAACAAGCTATGCAAGATCTATACAATGAAAACAAAAAACTGCTAACAGAAACTGAAGAAAACCTAAATAAATGGAATGATATACTATGATCATGAATTGGAAGATTCAGTATGGTTAATGTGTCAATTATCCTTAATAATCTACAAACTCAACGCAATTCAACCAGAATCCCAGCAGGCTTTCTGTAGAAAGTGACAAATTGATTCTAGAATATTACTGTGAGAAGGGATTCACAGGCTTTACAAAATTGTCAAAAGGGTCTATGGCACAAACAAAGTTTTAAAGTCCTATCACTTTCCAAATTGTCAACTTCCATGTGTACTCTTTCCTAAAATTGATTTGCCTGAGACCAAGTCTATGTCCTGAAGATTTTCCTTAACTGCTTCTTTCTTCACAATTTTTTCCCACTTGACTAAAACAAAGTATTTCTCAGCCATCCCAGTGTTACCGTAGGCCATTTTCCTAGGTGTAAAAAATTTTGTGGGAGGAGGGGGATGCAACTTGTAGATTTAATTCTAAGAGAAAGCCACTTAAGAGTAAAGCACAAGGAAGTTTGATAAGAAATACTGAAGGAGGCTATACCTTGCTTCTTTCAGGACAGATGTTAATAACAACAAGAACACACGCTATCTATCACAGAGTTACAATTAAGAAGATGGTTGTCACAGAGATATAAGAACACATTTCAATTGATAAAATCCAAGGTTTTGATGAAGTAAAGCACTATCACAATATACAACAATTTAGAAATTAGATATTGTGCAACTATTTAAACTCTTAACAAAAACTCCAGATGTGATCAACTTAAAAAATGTGCAAAAGGAGCACACATTATTCAAAATTATTTGATACAAGACCACTGATCTCAGGTAGTTTGTATCCCGTTTTCTCTATCAACAAAATTTTACTTACGTAAGTATAACCCACTTTCTTCTATTAAAGATTTGAACTGTCTATAAATGGAAATGGAGACTCACTTTCCCTTTCTAATTTAATGCTGCATTTTTGTAAGCAGCTAGAAAATGTAGCTACTGTCATTATGAAAACATTTACTGGCTATGCCAAGTTGTTCTCTAGGAACATCTGCTGTTGATTTTGATGGGAAGGTGAAAGGATACAAAATTCTATTTAAAACCATACATATCCATTCCTCTAAGGCTGCCTGATAAGCTACATATTAAATGCCTTGCACCTTGTTATACACTGAGAATACAGAGGTTCTGCTTTTTAGGGACTCCATCCAATAGCAGACTCAGTCCTGCAAAGAGTTACAGCAAATAACCTGTGGTAAGAATGTACATGCTATGGAAATATTAAG
Source organism: Theropithecus gelada (assembly GCF_003255815.1). Lineage (NCBI taxonomy): Eukaryota > Metazoa > Chordata > Mammalia > Primates > Cercopithecidae > Theropithecus > Theropithecus gelada. The sequence continues at coordinate 59,509,498 of NC_037679.1, read as the reverse complement.
ATGGGCTCAAAACTATAAAGTATTTTTCAGGTAAGAAAAGGCAGAAGAAGTATTCCAGAAGGGATTATAATACCATGTGCCAAGATTCGTAAGGGAGGAAGACTATGGTGTGGTCTGAAAACTACAGAGTTCCATATGAAAACAAAGCGTATTTTCAGAATTGATATTCAATTTTGAGGTGCTATCCGTCATCCAGAGTCAACACTGGTGTACATACGGCAGAGAATAGGCATGGAAATTCATTTGGTGGTTTAATATTTACTGAGCATCCACTATGTATCTGATACCATATGAGAAACTGGGAAGGAAGTAAATGAAAAGCTATGAAACATCTTACATCAAAGGGGAAGACAGACAAAACCACCACAGCATTAGCCTACAGGTGATAAAATGCTACAGAATATACATGCACAGTGTTATAGGAACAAAAAGAAGAGGAATAGAATGTTTCCCAAAAACAGTCATGCTAGAGGAGTAAACTGGATAGAGAACAGGAGAACTGTAGGAGTAAAATCACAAAGTGAAAACCAAGTTCAGTTAAAAGCTGAAGAAAAAGGAGAAAGTATGGCAAAGGAGACTAAAAAGCCAGATCACCAAGGACATTGAGTAGTAAGAAATCAAGCTATGGGGCCGGGCGCGGTGGCTCAAGCCTGTAATCCCAGCACTTTGGGAGGCCGAGACGGGCGGATCACGAGGTCAGGAAATCGAGACCATCCTGGCGAACACGGTGAAACCCCGTCTCTACTAAAAAATACAAAAAAACTAGCCGGGCAAGGTGGCAGCGCCTGTAGTCCCAGCTACTCGGGAGGCTGAGGCGGGAGAATGGCGTAAACCCGGGAGGCGGAGCTTGCAGTGAGCTGAGATCCGGCCACTACACTCCAGCCTGGGCGACAGAGCCAGACTCCATCTCAAAAAAAAAAAAAAAAAAAGAAATCAAGCTATGGAAGCCACAGAAGGGTTTCAGGCATGAGTAAGATGATCAATCACTCTATCAAGCAGAGTGGAAGATATACTAAAAGTGGAGGCTGAGAATACGGCAAGACTGAAGAGAACTTCAATATGCAATTCAGAGATATTTATAATTCAGAATATATAAAAAGCAAGAAAATAAAGGAAACATGGACAAGGAAGATAGAGAAGAGATGGTGGGTAAAGGAGGTATTTCAAAGGTGCTAGTTATACAGATTTTGTATTTACATGTTCAACTACATTATATACTTTTATGCGTTATATTTCACATTTTAAACAAATTTCTAAAAGGAGAAAGGTTGCTGAATTACAAAAATAGCAGTGAGAAAGGAGAAGAAAGGAAAAATTAAGAAACAATTTAAAACCAAGAGAAGAAAAGGACAAAACTAAGAAGTCTACCCCACCTCCAATTTCAGAGTCTTGCTGGAAGGTGAAGCCATTTACCAAGACAGGACATATAGAAGCCAGTTGTTTTATGAGGGAAGAACTCAACTTTGGACATGTAGAATTTGAGTGCCTGAATGACACTCAGATGGAGGTATCTAGTAGGTTTTTAGACATGCAGTCCAAAAACTTAGAAAAAAACGTCCAGACTGACCGTAAAAATTGGTGCACCATGAGCCAGTATGGTAGACTACGGCCTTGAAAAATATCACCCAAGGAGACCCAAGAAGAATACCATGAAAATTACAGAAGGTCAAGGACTGAGTAATCTCCAAGGAGCCTGTAAAATAAGACCTGAACTTAAATTTGAGATTTTGAATTATTAGCATAGCCATTTGACATGTAAGAAACTTAGAGTCCAAATATCTTTTCTTAAAATTATAGCTTTTCATTTTTCCTTTGATTAATGAAGAAAAAAGCCTATATTTTCCAATGACAAAATTATAAATGATGGAAATTCTTATTCATGTAAGGCATTTCTCATTGCATACCATTTATTATAATTCACTAGAAATTCAATCATCTTCCCTTCCTAAATCTCAGCCAAAATAGGATTTGGGGTAGCTTCAGTATGATTCCAAGATTGTATCTCTCTACCATCTAGCTCAGCCATCACCTGGCTTTCAGCAGAACCAGAATGTGAATCTGTTGTAATACTAGATTTTGCGTGCACCTGGCAGAAAGTCGGATGAGTGTTACAGCATTTGACAGCAGGTGGCTGAAAGGAACTGGCAATTCTTTCAGTCCTGCCTGCTCATGAATTCTAGATACAGCAAGAAATACAACAGGTAAAATTATATTTATGCTTAAGAAAGACTTCCTGAATTTTCAAATAACATGAATACATACAGTCCTATACTTTCCCACGAATATATTTTTAATTTTGTCCCCAGCTTCCCAAGCTTACAATCCCGAGAATAAAATACTAAAAAGCAGAATGAGCTTCCATTTTTGTTGAAGTCACTGCAATGCAAATAAAAAGCTTATTGTAATTACATCTGGCAATGAAGTTACATTTAATAACTTTCAGTCTCATGGCACCTAGCAGAGACTAGACTTTCAAAAAGCACAAAATAATAGACACTGACTACAAAGAACAGCAATGTAAAACAAAGAAACTCAAAATAGTTTGCTTTATCCCTTAAAGGGGCACAAAGGTCTGAGATTTGTATGTAAATGCCTGAAAATAAGAAAATACCATTTATATAATCATTTATAGTTATTCAATGAATTTTTGTAATTCTAAATAAAAATTACATTCAGAAGACATGAAATACGGTTAAATGCTTCACAAAATCTGGGGGAAAAAATGTGTGCTTATACTCCCATATGCAGTACTTACCTGCTTGTATTTAAAGAAAGATGATCTTAAGATACATTCTCTTTTTTTTTTTTTAGCTGCTCTGAAAGGAGCAGGGCTAACCTTAAGGCCAGAGTTGGCCTTAAGATGTATTCTTGAAATATACGTTTCTGTTTGTGGGAGCACTCAGAGATTACTAGAAGTTTTTAAAAAGAAAGTTTTCAAAAAATGGATAATGCTCTTCTTTGTTCTACACAGAAATCATGTTTAGTCTTATTCAGAACAAAGATTAAACCAGCTGAGTACAATCATTCTCTTTATAATTATAAAAAGTATCTAATTATCAGACACAGTTGAGCCAGAACAGATTACAGAAGACAAGCCTGATTTTAAAAATGAACATAAAAAACTGAAGAGACTCAGCAATGTACAGCCAAGTTAGTACACGAATTATTAGGTACCTACTAGGTGAAAAGCACTATGCTTTTCACCATGGGTGAAAGCAGTGGGAGAAACAAGAAGTAAAACATTCAGTTTCCGTTGTTGGTCACAAATTTTAAGACCACTGTACAATAAGATTTAAAAAGCAACATGAGGCCAAGTACAATGGCTCACGCCTGTAATCCTAGCACTTTGGGAGGCCAAGGCAGGAGGATCACTTGAGCTCAGGAGTTTGAGACCAGCCTGGGCAACATAGTGAAACCCTGTCTCTATGTAAATAAAAAAAAAAAAAATACAAAAAAAAAAAAGCAACATGAAATTTTAGGCAACATATGCTTAAATATCAAATTAGTAATTTAAACAATAAGTAAGATCTGAGGAAAAATTACATCCAAGTTTTTTGAAGCTATTTCCAGTCCATGTAATTAGTGAACTATTGTTTTTACAACAAGAAGTTAATCAGATTCTTGAAATTATTGTAATTTTTTTTAAAGCAGTAGCAGAGGGATGACAGTTTATCTCTATGCAGGCCTTCCAGCTAGAGAAGAGGGAAAAGGAATAACTGGGTAGGAAATTAGACTAAATGATTATTTCCTTAAAGTCTACAGTTCTTCCTTAATTTAAGAAAGCATAAAATCTCGGCCAGGCGCGGTGGCTCACGCCTGTAATCCCAGCACTTTGGGAGGCCGAGGCGGGTGGATCACGAGGTCAGGAGATCAAGACCATCCTGGCTAACACAGTGAAACTCAGTCTCTACTAAAAATACAAAAAGATTAGCCGGGCATGGTGGCGGGCACCTGTAACCCCAGCCACTCGGGAGGCTGAGGCAGGAGAATGCCGTGAACCCAGGAGGCAGAGGTTGCAGTGAGCCGAGATCATGCCACTGCACTCCAGCCTGGGCGACAGAGCGAGACTCTGTCTCAAAAAAAAAAAAAAAAAAGTATAAAATCTCAAATACAATGTATGAAAATAAACTCATAAAACACAAGTACTGTCTAAGATAGTGGTTTTCAAATTCTGATGAACATCTAAATAACCTGGATAAATCTTAAACCATATAGATGCCTATGTAGTATCTCAAACCTTTGGAATCGGAACCTATAAAGATGAAGTGTATCTGTATCCTGAGAAAGCTCCCCAAGTGATTCTGATGAACAGCAAAGTGCTAAAATTAAGTTAAATGGTTAAGTATACACTCTTCAGTGGTAAGGAAATCTGAGTTCAAATGCCAATTCTAATATTTACTAGAGCCATGACTAACTAACTACCCACCCTAACACTATTTCTAATCTATAAAAAGGGGAAAAGCTAGCTATACCTCAAGTGATTGTTATAAGGATTAACGGTGATGATGAGGTAAATATTAAGTACAATTACTGGCACATTCAGTAAGCATAAAATGAATTCATTTAACAAACATTCAGCACTTACACATCAGGAGATGAGGAAGGTCTAATTAATTTATTAAGTATTAATAAACATGGCAACTCTTCAATGGTGTGGTAAGAACATATAATCAGGAGAATCTATTCTAATCAGGAAAGTCTTCCCTGAAGTGAGCTGAATGATGAATAGGCATAATTGGCTAAAAAAAGAAAGGAAGGGCATTTCCAAGCAGAGGAAGTAGCATAACCAAAGCCACATACTTGAAGCAGGAGAACAGAAAAGACAGAGTGACTAGGGGAGAAAGGGAATGTCAGAAAGCATAGAGGAGATGAGATTGGAAAGGGGACCGACTATGCAGGGCTTGTAAGGCATGTTAATGTGTTCGATTTACTTAAAAATAGTGAGAAGCCACTGAAAGATTTTAAACACAAAGACAATGTTATTAGGTCTACATTTTGAAAAAGTCACTAAGTCTGGTGTGGAAAACTACAGGAGACCACAGTAGATGCAAGCAGACCATAATCAGGAGGCTATGGAAGTGGTCAAGATGAGAGATGGCAGTGGCTTGGAACAGGAGGACTACTGTTACAGACGAAGAGTAGACAAGAGTCAAGAGATATTCAAGAGGCAAAATCAACAGGACTTCATGAGAGACTGAGTATGAGGCATGAGAGAGGAACTGTCAAACTTCAACTTCTATAGAAAAGAATGGATAGTGATGCTACCCACGGAGTTAAACACAGTAAGAGGAGCTATTTTTCTTCTTGGGGTGAGGGAAGGGAGGTATATCATGAATTTCAAACATGTGAGTATGAGTAGTTATTCCCAGTAACAGGGTTGATCTGTACAGGAAGTATTCCATAGTACAGAAGTACAATGTGCCTGTATATATTTTATTGGGTATTTATGAATCTTAGAGACCAAATAGGTTTCTGCATGTGAGTAATGTAAACCTAAAAAGAATGAAGGACCTCACCTTCCATTAGGTTCCCTTCCTTTACACAATCCCCCAAAAGCATTCTTTAAGATTACAGTTTAATGTTGCCTCAAGAAGTAATTTATATACTCAGCTGACTTCATTTTTAAATATTTTAAAAATATTTGTGCTAAAGAATAAGACAGCAAACCAAACAACAACAACAAACCTGCAAAGTCCAAAAGGAATCTTCAAGCATCTGACTTTCAAGCCATCAACCAGAACATGACGGGGTTTTACAGTGACAGGCTGATTTGGAGCACTTTTGCTAAACTATTTATTTTTCAGAACGGAGACATGCTACTTAGAAAACTCACTCACAGAATCCAATGTTTTTAAAAAGTGTCATCACAAGTAATTCCTGAGTTTGACGTACTAAAACACAGTTGACACCTTCCAATGAAGTCACTACAGGCATATAGCGCTTTTAAGCGGCTTGTCTGGAGCCTCCTCGAGTGCTTTAGAGGGTGGATTTGATAATATGGTCTCCTTAATTACGGATCACAGGTATGTGCTCAGTCAGAGTCCAAGAAGTTTTTGCAAGCTTTATCGGTCTAAATCTTCCTCCATCCGTTCTCTTCCGCTTAGAAAAACAAGACTGCAGGAGTAACCGGTGGGGTTTTTGTCTTAACAAAACACCTGCCCCACCCACCTCACACACAATAACCTTCCATTCCAGAACTAAAGCTACTGTCAGAGAAGGACTGCGGGCGGCAGGGCCCCGGCTGGTGACCCAAGCTACCGGATTCCAGATCTCAGAACTGAGGGGAGCTCTCTCACTCGGTCCTAGAGTAGTGTCCAATGTCCCCGAAAGGTACCACGTTCTCCACCACCGAAACCCGAGCTCCCCAGCCGGCATGGGGGGCTCTCCCTCCGGCAGCTGACTCCGATCCCCGGTCTCCTGTCGCCTCAAGGCCTCTTCCGAGGACTCGGCCCTCTCGGATCAGCTCCCCGGAGCTCGCTGCTCGCCCAGCCCTGCTATGAGCGGCCGCCGACCGCCGATCGCCTGGCCGGCCGCCGGCAGGCCAGTCACCAGGCAACATTCACCAGCCCAGGCGGCCCTGGGAGGCCTACCCCGGGCGCGAGTCCTCCATTCCCTCCTCGCCGGCCCCGGGAGCCCAGGCGAGAGCGCGGCCGGTGAGGGAGGTTGCTCGGTGCCGGCGGCCGGTCACTTACCTCTTCCTTCTCCTTCCAGGAGGGGCGGTGCTGGGGCTCTTTCCCCCCGCCCCCCTAACAAACGCCGCCTGGCTTTTCCTGCTTTGCCTTGGTGTCTGGCCGCTGACTCCGGCTTTACTCCATATCCTCCGCCGCCCCCGCGGTCGCAAACGTCGGAGCTGGAGGAGGGAAGGGGGTGAGGAGGGGAGGGACTGGGGACGAAGAGTAAGGGAGGGGGAAAAAGACTGAAAGACCTGCTGGCCGAGGGCATGACGTCACTTCCTGCTGGTTCGGAAGAGGCGGGGCCAGGACTTCTCTCCGCCCCCTGGTGTCAGTTGGGGGCGGGGCTATGGTGCCGGAGGAGGAACCAGCATGCGAGCTTATGGCGGTTCTTTTGACTCCGCGGTTCCGTAGACTTGGCAGTCAGAACGAGCTTCCGGGCCCAGGGCTGAACGGGCCAAGTTCCATGAACCGTAGAGGTGGCTTCTGCCGGAAAAGGAGGACATGCAGCCCTGTATATCCTAGCCAAAAGTGTAGTGAAGGTGGAGTGGGGAGCTGAGGGGAGCGGACGGCTGGGACTCTGCTCCTCATCGGTCCAGGGCCCCGCCCATTTCCTAGCCCGCCCCCTTCGTGGTCTCCCAGGCACTGGACTGGGGGACCCAGGACTGAGGCTTTTTAGGGGTTACTCTGGTGAAGTGCCCTTGGAGCATGCAGGAAAGCATTTTTTCCCAAACTTTAATATACATACGAATCCCTAGGATCTTGTGAAAATGCAGATTCTGATTGAGGAGTAGGGTCTGATAATCTGCGTTTCTAATACATGTCCAGATGGCACCAATGCTGCTGGTCTCTAGGCTACACTTAGAGCAACAAGAGGTTAAAGTACTAGAGGGCAAGTTCCTTGAGCTAGAGGAGTGATTTCTTTAATCTAGCCTACTTGTTTAATGAAGGTTAGAGAGGTAGATTGTCCATGGAAAACAGCTAGGCTCCACCGCTGTCTTCCGCCAACCCCTTCGAGTACCCTCCTGCCCTACTCCGCCCATCACTTTCTGGCTTCCCCTCCTCAGTCTCCGCTCTGCCCACAATGTCTGGGGATAAGATTTCTGGAGTGATTAGACGGGTGACTTCTGTTACAGAAGGAATTTGAGGGTGATGGATTTTTATTTGTCATTTTATCGTAAACATACGTGTAGTTGGGCATACCTTTTGCGGTTATACGTAGTCGGAGAAGAGAGCTTAAATTCTTGGATTCTACCCACTTGCCCCTGCAAATCTAGAAAAACATTCTAGATGTTCTAAGTTATTCCCTTATCATTCTTTAAATGTTTTAATTAAAATTTTACTGGGGTGGGGAAGAATGAAGAATGACTACGAACTATAGGTTTCTTTGTGGAATGATGCAATGGTCTGAAATTAGACAATAGTGATGGCTGTACAACTTCGTGAATGTACTAGAAAACACTGAATTGTACACTTTAAAAGGGTGAATTTTATGGCATGTGAACTATATCTCAGTAGTTTTTACTGTCTCCAGTTAGTTAAAAAATGAATTTATATGTGCCCATTATAACAAGTCAGAAACATAGAATAAAAAATGATGTTAACTTGACTGGGCTCAAATGAAAAACATATATTAAAAAATGAACATCCTCTTTCATCAGCCACCATTACAATCCTTCTTCCCCAAGGTTACTCGTTTGAAGTTTATTCTTCCAGTTCTTTCTATTTATTTACATACATTTTTATGTAGGTTGGGAATTCATTTTTACCTAAGTAGGATAATAATATACAAGTTGTTCTGCTCAGCTCATTTTAAAAAAAATTTTGTTTTGGGTTTTTATTTTTCCCTTTTTAATGAGATCCTTGCACACTATAAACATAGCTCTACTTCATTCTTTCTAATGGCTGGCTACTATTCTATAGTAAGGGTATATCATAATTTAACTGTTTTTTTCAGATAATAGACTGTTGGTTTTTCTTTTTTTCCATTGCCCAGACTGAAGTGCAATGATGTGATCTCGGCTCACTGCAACCTCCACCTCCCGGGTTCAAGCAATTCTCCTGCCTCAGCTTCCCAAGTAGCTGGGATTACAGGTGCACGACACCATGCCCAGCTAAATTTTTTTGTGTTGTATTTTTAGTAGAGATAGGATTTCACCATGATGGCCAGCGTGGTCTTGAACTCCTGACCTCCACCTGTCTCAGCCTCCCAAAGTGCTGGAATTACAGGCGTGAGCCACCGAGCCTGGCCAACTGTTTTTGTTTCTAATTGAGACAAGGTCTCACTCTGTTGCCCAGACTGCAGTGCAGTGTGGAGGTCACAGCTCACTGCAGCCTTGACCTCCCCGGCTCAAGTGATCCTCCCACCTCAGCCTCCTGAGCAGCTGGGACTATAGGAGCATGCCACCATGCCCCACTAATTTTTTGTATTTTTTATAGCGTCTCCCTGTGTTGCCCAAGCTGGTCTTGAAATCCTGAGCTCATGCGATCCTTCTGCTTCAGCCTCCCAAAGTGCTGGGATTACAGGCATGAGCCACCACTGAACCTGGCCAGTAATGGACATTTTTATTGTTTTTAGGTTTTCATTATTTCTCAGCAATTTTTTTTTTTCTTTTTGCCCAGAGAAGTGGGATTTCTTTTATTTGGAGAGTAAGTTCAGCATGTGATAAGGACCGTTTTTTTTTCATTGCCCAATATGTTCATGTAAGATAAGGCACATCTTTATCTAAACCCCTTAATTGGGAGCAACAGTGGAAGCACTTTCTAGAGCCCAGTATCTCTGCAATGTTTGGTAGTTTCATTTCATAATTTAGATAATTGGGTTATATTCAAGTATTCGACTCAAGTGGGTATGTGACCCTCTGTTTCGTTTTTCAGCAAACTTTTTTTTTTTTTTTTTGAGACAGAGTCTTGCTCTATCACCAAGGCTGGAGTGCAGTGGTGCAATTTCAGCTCACCGCAACCTCCACCTCCTGGGTTCAAGAGATTCTCCTGCCTCAGCTTCCCGAGTAAGTGGGATTACAGGCGCACGCCACCACACTCAGCTAATTTTTGTATTTTTAGGAGAGGCGGAGTCTCACCATGTTGGCCAGGCTGGTCTCGAACTCCTGACCTCAGGTGATCTGCCTGCCTTGGCCTCCCAAAGTGCTGGGATTACAGGTATGAGCCACTGTGCCTGGCCTCAGCAAACTTTTTAAACAGCTGCTTTAAACAATTAAAAAAAATTGATTATTTAGTTCCTTGCCTTGATCTCCCTAATGAAGAGCTTACCATTGTTCAAAAGGGCAAAAAGAAAAGGCAGAGAGTTTGGTGAAGCCACAACTCTGTAATAATCAATACTCGAATGTATTTGCATTACTTTTAAATGTGCCCTAAAATAACATTCTTGAAGATTAAGTATAGCTAGTAGTTAACCATGTAATAAGGGTATATAAATTCAGGTAATAATATATTTCACATCAGTAAAGCAAGTTCCTAGATTTGCTCTGTTTTTATTGGCAAACCCACATGGTGCAACTGAGTAAATATACTATAGTTTATGTAAGATGTGAAATGACACATAAGAAGGATGTTAGCAGCAGATATGCCTTCAACAGGCATAAGGTTGTCAAAACTGAAAAGTTTGCATATTTTTGTATAATCTAGATTTGTTAGAAATGTATATTTAATTTTTTTCAGGACGCTCTGGTCCTTTTCAAGCTACTCAGCTATGGGATGGTATTATTCACTCTCTTCAGGCCCAAGTGAAAATAAAAAGAAGGAGGCATCGTTTACGAACATACGAAGACTGTTTTACTGGTTCTGATGCTGTCAATGTGGTCTTAAGTCGTCGTATGCAAAATACATGCCTAAGTAGCAATGACATCTCTCGTCTTAAAGGAGTTCGTCTTTGCCAAGTTCTAATGAATCACAAAGTATTTGAACCAGTAGGAATGAAGAAGCTTTTCAAAAAAGAAAAGGAATTGGAATTTGAAGATTCCAACAAGTCTCTACACGTTTCTAGGCAATAAATCATCTTACAATTGTTGCAAAAGACAAAAGGATGCTGAGAATGAGTTCAATGATGAAATAAAACCAAAAGAAACCTTGAAGTTAGTGTTAGCTAAGATACTGTAATATATTTTATTTAGACCCTAGAAGAACTATCTTTATTGTGCTAAACTCGAATGTGTACTTTTTTTCAGAAGCCAATTAAAAAAAAAATCCATGTAAAAATTAATACACTTATGCATCTCCTCTAAAACTGGAATGATGCAATAGACTAGAATTAGATAATAGTGATGACTGCACAACTTTGTGAATGTACTAGAAAACATTGAGTTATACACTTTAAAAGGGTGACTTTTGGCCAGGCAGGGTGGCCCACGCTGAGGCGAGATGGACAGGAGTTCGAAACCAGCCTGGCCAATTTTTGCATTTTTAGTAGAAAATTTCTTCTAAAAATTTCTACTAAAAATGCAAAGTAGAAAATTTCTACTAAAAATGCAAAAATTAGCGGGGTATGGTGGCAGGTGCCTGTAATGCTAGCTATTCAAGTGGCTGAGTGAAGCACAAGACTTGCTTGAGCTGGGGAGGTGGAGGTTGCAGTTAGCCAAGATTGTGCCACTGTACTCCAGCCAGGGTGACACAGTGAGAATCTGTCTCAAAAAAAAAGTGAATTGTATGGGATGTGAATTATATCTCGGTAGTTTTTACTGTTCCCAATATAGCAGCATCTGTTGCTGTAACCAAAAATATATGTTATTCCTTTTCCTTTACAACATTTTGTTTTCCTTAGAGCAAATACATTTTTGTTTTCTGTTTTGCTTAGTTGTTGAAGACATTATCATATACATTTTTCAGAATTTATACCAGGAAAAACTATGTCTTCTAAGGAATGGATATGCTTTCTAATTTTGAAAAATGACTTAGCCAATGTATTAAAAGCCAAGGTTTTCTGGAAACTCAGATCAAAAACTTTCTCTTCCATCATAACAACTATGTTAACCTTAGAATTAGCATATATGCTTTTCTTCTTGATTTAGAATTCTAATTTGTCCTCTTTTGGTGATAGTCTATTAAATTAATTATTTGCATATTTTATTATAAGCTGCCTGAAATCCTTTTTGGAAATAGAGAATGTATGAATAAATTTTAATACATTAATTTAAATGTATATTTGAAATTTTGGTTCTGTGTATAATGAAAAGAGCCACATATTATTTTTTAACAGACCAGAATATGAAATGATTTCAAATCCTCTAGCACAAGAGATTGGTGAGGAAAGAATTGAGGAACTTATTCATACAATAAATGGGAATCCAGCTTTATGTCCAAATATCACAGTTCAGAAACCTTTTCTCTGGCTTTCAAAAGAAGGTAATTTGTTTTCATTATTGTTTTCAGAACTTGGTAAGGAAGAACTAACTTCTTTTTAACAGGTTCTTATGAGCAGTTTCAAGGTCACAGCAAAATAGAGCAGAAAGTACAGTTCCCACATACCCCTTGCTTCCACTCACACACAACCTTCCCCATTATCAACATCCTGCACCGAAGTGGTGCTTTTGTTATAATCAATGAATCTACATTGATACATCATTATCACGCAAAGCCCATAGTTTACATTAAGGCTCAGTCTTGGTATTGTACATTCTATGGGTTTGTATAAATTTTTGATGACATATATCTGTCATTATAGTATCATACAGAATAGTTTCACTGCCCTAAAAATTCTCTGTGCTTCATCTACTCATTCCTCTCTTCTCTCTAACCTTAGGCAATCGCTAATACTTTTACTGTTTCCAAGAACTGACGTTTTAAATGTGATTTAAGTAGTGTATTAGTGTGTTGACTCCCTCCTCTTCCCTGTAGGAGTTTTCTTCTACAGAGCAATTACATCAGGTAAGACAGGTGAGGCAGTATACATCTAGTAACACTTAATTCATTTTTTACAATGACCATGACCAGATTAACTGGAGGTGCTATAGTCTGTACTACGAGAGAAAACATACGGACTCACCACAGTCCTTAGGATTTGTACTGCAGGACCATCTTCTTATGAGTGTATCCTTTGTCCATTGTATAAACTCCTCCCAAACATCTTCCTACTCTTTCCCTTTCTCACAACAAACTAGCTAGACTACCTATTGCACCACTCCCCTTTACTATGTACTTCATCTACTAGTGTTTCTCTCCTTAAAATGCCACTAATGGCAGAAAAAAGAGCACCGTAGCCAGGGCAGTTAGGAGAGATATATACAAAATTCATTAATGGCCCTTTACTCCATTTGGTCAAACCATGACCAGAAGCAAGACTAGTCATGACTTTCACGCTGGAGGAGTATGATTTATCAACAATAGTTAACATTGGCATGATAAAGGAAATACAGGGTGCCCAAAGAAAGGGTGTGGAATTGAGAAGAGGAACTAAAAGATAACTCTCTTTTTTTTTTTTTTTTTTTGAGACGGAGTCTCGCTCAACATTGCCCAGGCTGGAGTGCAGTGGTGTGATCTTGGCTCACTCCAACCTCCAAGTGATTCTCCTGCCTCAACCTCCAGAGTAGCTGGGACTACAGGTGCCCACCACCACATCCGGCTAATTTTTGTATTTTTAGTAGACACGGGGTTTCACCATGTTGGCCAGGCTGGTCTCGAACTCCTGACCTCAAGTGATCCACCTGCCTCAGCCTCCCAAAGTGCTGGTATTACAGGCGTGAGCCACCTCGGCTGGCCATTGAGACACAGTTTCACTCTTTCGCCCAGGCAGTAATTTGTATATATTTTTCTCTCTTATTGTTCATATTTTGGGGATTTTTTTGTTTTACCTACTAGGAAGTATCTTCAAATGTATCCTCCAGTTTTCTTACTGATACCTAAAAGCACTTTTCATTTTTTTCTTCCTTTTTTACTTTTTCCTAAAAGCACTTTTAACTTCTCAGAATTTCCTTTCTTGTGGCATCCTGTTTTTGTTTTATGGTTGCTTGTTTTGTTTGCCTTTATATCCCTGGCACTTAGAACAGGAGTTTGAGATTGCAGTGAGCTATGATCATATTATGGCACTCCAGCCTGGATGACAGAGCAAGACCCTATCTATTTATCTATCTATCTATCTATCTATCTATCTATCTATCTATCTATCTATACATTTTAGAATTTCACATGAAATCTCCCATTTTTATACATTAATTTTCTTCAGAGTACTTTATAACAAAGCAAATCGTGGCTGTGGGCCAAATTTAGTCCACAGGCCACTGGCTTGGGAGCTCTGCAGGAAACTTACTATAACATTGCTTTTGTAATTTTGTTAGATTAAAGGAAAACCAGGCTGGTCCAAGTGCAATGGTATTTACAACTAATTGATTACAACCAGTTACAGATTTCTTTGTTCCTTCTCCACTTCCACTGCTTCACTTGACTAGCCTTAAAAAATAAAAAATAGGTCGGGCACAGTGGCTCACACCTGTAATCTCAGCACTTTGGGAGGCCAAAGCAGGCAGATCACCTGAGGTCGGGAGTTCAAGACCAGCCTGACCAACATGGAGGAACCCTGTCTTTACTAAAAACATAAAATTAGCCATGCGTGGTGGCGCATGCCTGTAATCCCAGCTCCTCAGTAGGCTGAGGCAGGAGAAATCACCTGAACCCAGGAGGCGGAGGCTGTGGTGTGCCATTGCACTCCAGCCTGAGCAATAAGAGCAAAACTCCATCTCAAAAATAAATAAATAAATAAAAACAGGCCGGGTGCGGTGGCTCACACCTGTAATCCCAGCGCTTTGGGAGGCCAAGGCAGGTGGATCACTTGAGGTCAGAAGTTTGAGACCAGCCTGGCCAGCATGGTGAAACCCCATCTCTACTAAAAATACAAAAATTAGTCTGGTGTGGTGGTGCACACCTGTAGTCCCAGCTACTCTGGAGGCTGAGGCAGGAGAATCGCTTCGGCAGGGGAGGTAGAGGTTGCAGTGAGCCGAGACTGCACCACTGCATTCCAACCTGGGCAGAGTGACACTCTGTCTCAAAAAATAAGTAAATAAATAAAAATAAAGGAAAAACAAAGTATTAATTATGATGATGGTTAGGGTGATGAAAAACTTAACAGGAACTTAACAGGAATGACTGGAAATCCAAGATAAAATTGGCCTAATACTGTATTTTAGTTTAAAAACAACGAACTACAATTATCTGTGTTACTATAAATAGAAAGATAAATAGTAATCTTATATTCTTTCAGATGTATAAGTTATAAGCATGACTAGTAGTTTTTTATATTTGGAATGTGTCTTTATGATCAGCATAACAAAAAATTAATATGGCTCATAACTGATGTTTAAGATCAATCTTGAAAAATTGTAATACAACAAGTGTAAATTATCTAATCATTAAATTAACCCATTATATTACTACTGAACTAGTTTTGCTTTTGTATTATTTAGAAATAGAATTATTTTATAATATTGGTTGAATGTGTATGTTTTATTTGCCAATCTTGATCACTGCATTACTTTCCTTTTCAAGTTATACAAGATGTTTGGAAAGAACAAACATTATTATGTCTTCTTTGATCGATCCACCTTCCATTCTTGGACAATATTTTGGAGCCTCCAGTTAAAACACAAAATCTTCTATTAAACAAAGAGAAAGATCTTGTTACCGCTAATACTTGCCTAGACAGAGAACTTATTCCAAGTTTATGTCTACTGAATAAGTGACCGTTGTTATTGTCAAATAATTTATAAACAGTTTTTTTCACATATTTGCCCTTGCTATTTTAAAATGTGAGAAAATATTCATGTTATAAGCTGATACCATCTCTCTTTTATAAATTATCATTATGAATCCCCATTTGATCTAACAAAGCCATCAGTCATGACCTACAAGATCACTGGAAATCAGAGTGGTTTGGTTCATATGAATTCATTTATATGTCAGTCGTCTTCTCCCTGCACCATCCAAAATTCTGTCATTTCCATTTTATTATCCTAAATAATATAGCCATCCCAGTTTCTACCAGCTTATTTATCCCTGCCCTAGAAGAATCCATAGTCTAGAAGGGGAGACATACATGAGAGAAAAAATTATAATCTGACGAGATAAGCCCTATCATAACATCAGCCTAATTTGTAGATAAGAGATTAAGGGAACCCTGAATGAGCCTCCTTTCCCGTTTACTCCCAACTCCAAGCTATTTCTCACTTCTGAATAAAGCAGCTGATGGAAACTATAGGCATTAGACCTTGAGTACTATTGGGATTCCAGCAGGGAGAACTGATACAGTGCTTCCTCCTATGTGAGCCAAACAAGAAAAGAAGATTAGACACCAAAGCTGAGGACCAGAAAACGTCGTATCTTGTGAAGAGATTAGTGATCAGAGACCTCTGGACCCTCTTAGTCAACTGTGGTCCTGTTTGTACATGGCAGATTTCTCTTATTCGCAATAGGCCAAGAAAGACCCAAACAAAGGGCTGAGTCTTCCTGCCCTTGAGTCAGGGGTAGTACAGGGACACCAGAAAAGAAACAGGATTTCTGCAGGTGCCTCTGCAGGGAACCCACAGGAGCCAGTGTGCCTTAAAAAGCTTCCAGGCAGAAGGGGCAGGTTATCTGTAAGAGAAAAGCAATCAAACTTTCATTAGTCTTTTCATCTGCAATACTAGGATCTAGAAGACAATCACACATATTAGGCAAGATGTACTATTCATCTGTCAGGAGAAAAAAAAGAGAAAGAAGGAAAGAAGGGCCAAAGGGCCTGTAATCCCAGCAACTTGGGAGGCTAAGGTGAGAAGATTGCTTGAGGCCAGGAATTCAAGGAAGACAACATAGCGAGACCCTGTCTCTCTAAAAAAAAAAAAAAAATTTTAATTAGCTAGGCATGACAGCACATGTCTGTAGTCTCAGCTGCCCAAGAAGCTGAGGTGAACATGAGGATCACATGAGCCCAGGAGTTGGAAGTTAGAGCGAGCTATGACTTTGTCACTGCGCTCTAGCTGGGTGACATAGCGAGACCCTGTGTCATATTTAAAAAAGAAGAAAGAGAGGGAAGGAGGGAGGGAGAAAGAAAGGAACAAAAGGAGAGAGGGAGGGAGGGAGGAAGGAAAGAAAGATATTTGAGGATTATAAAGAATTCAGGCCAGGCACAGTTGCCCACACCTATAATCCTAGCACTTTGGAAGCCCAAGGCAGATGGATCACTTGAGTCCAGAAGTTTGAGACCAGCCTGAGCAACTGCAGCAAAACCCCATCTCTATAAAAAATACAAAAATTAGTCGGGCGTGATGGTGCACGCCTATAGTCCCAGGTACTCTGGAGGCTGAAGTGAGACGATTGCTTGAGCCCAGGAGGTAGAGGTTGCAGTGAGCCGAGATCATGCCACTGTACTCCAGCCTTGGCAACAGAGTAAGACCCTGCACCAAAAAAAAAAAAAAATGTCAAAAAAAAGGGACATACCCTTAAGGGAAATTACAATAAATACTAACCTATCTTGGCAAAACCTGGGGATTGGGAGGGCAGCAGATATGGAAAAGGGAGAAATAAAGGCCTTCTAAAGGAGTCACTGGAGGGCAGGGGTGACAGGACCCTAAATTTCTTATCTTACTGTGGAAACAATGTATGGTGGGGTAAACAGTACATCTAGTTTAGGGAAATATTTGGTATCTTATTTTCAAATAATAATAGAACCATATGCATCTCATCGGAGCAGGAAAAGGGAGGGTAACTACTAACAAAATTAGAAATAAATAATAAAGCGTTCATTAAAAATTATTTTAACTTCTTGAAAATAAAGGTCCGTAAAGGTGTGGTGGTATTCAGTAAGGAATACAGCCATTCCCTCTCATACAGTCCTTCACTCATCCAGCGAAATGTATTGAAATGCTTCTCCCAAAAAATAATTTCTTCTTTAGATTTATCTAGCTTTAATAAGCTAGTTTTTATCATGTTTTATCAAATAGTGCTTTAGTTAAATGGAAATGTTAACCGTTGCTTTATTTTGGTTTGCATTTTCCCTCTAGGATCAATAACTAGCTTAATGCAGCAATTGAATGCTTGGAGTATTTCCCTGACCAGTTAGTAGTTATAATTAGCAGTTACTGCAAAACAGAAATGAAGAGACAAGATTGAACAGTCAGAAGATACTCTTTGATGTCATAGCAAAATACTATGCTCAAGAGAGAGATTGCCTATTAACTGATGAGTATTTGATATTCATTCAGGAATTATTGAACTTTTAGGTAAGACAGGATGTTTATACTTTAATTTTTAGTGTAATAAAATACTTTAAAATATACAAGTTGAAATAGAAAATTGTGTATACTCTATGAGTATTATATTTTAATATTTTTCTTCTATGATGTCAAGGTACTTCAGGAAGTCTTGTTTTACTTCACTACTATTGCCTACCTTGTAAATTCTATTACCAAATGTAACTAATATAGTATAGTGCATAAATCTAAGGAATACATCACAGAGCATCGCAGGGACATTCTAAGAAACATGATATAGCCGGGCGCGGTGACTCACACCTGTAATCCCAGCATTTTGGGAGGCCGACGCAGGGTGAGTCACCTGAGGTCAGGAGTTCGAGATCAGCCTGGCCAACATGGTGAAACCCGTCTCTACTAAAAATACCCAAAATTAGCCAGGTGTAGCGGCGGGTGCCTGTAGTCGCAGCTACTCTGGAGGCTGAGGCAGGAGAATGGCATGAACCCGGGAGGCAGAGCTTGTAGTGAGCCGAGATCGTGCCACTGCACTCCAGCCTGGGTGACAGAGCGAGACTCCGTCTCAAAAAAAAAAAAAAAAAAAAAGAAAGAAAAAAGCATATGATATAGTATAAGGATTTAAGAACTGAGGTACCTAGAAATACTAACTTCTGAGTTATTAATTTGATAAACTTTCAGCAAAATAAAAAGTGAATGACATGTCATTTTTCAGCTATGTAAGTGGCCATATAATTTCATGTTAAAAACAAAATAATGTTCAATAATGCTGGATATAGCTACATCGCATATTACATAGAATTATATAGATAATTTCCTGTGTTTGAAATATTCCATAATAAAAAGTTTTAATTGTAGAAAAGAACCTGCAAACCAATACAATATTGTAGCATTTTAATTGACGACTAAATAAATACTTACTATACTCTCTATTTTTCATCCTATGCTTTGTTTTCTTTGTAACCCATATAACAGAAAATGAGAAAAGGGCAGAAGCACTTGAAGCAATACAACTATATCTAAGATTGCTGTTGCCGAACATTAGAGAAGAATTATGACGGCTACTAACTTTTATGGCATGGCGTCAGAGCCCAATGCCTACAAGTTGCAAAAACAGGTGAAAAATTTTGCAATAAGTTTTACCATTTTTTTTGCTTTTTTTTTCCTTTAAAAACCATTTATGCTAATGTTAATGTTTCTGTTTACAGTATGATAATAAAACAGTGGTCCTGAAAACTCTTGCCAAATCAGTTTTGGAGACCAAATCATTATTAAAAGTGTGGGCAGAACAACTGGTCTGGTTTCTACTGGAGTACCACTCTGAGCTCTTCAAGGTATCTCTGGCATTTTGCCTGGGCACTTTTATTACTAAGCTACTTGTGTCAAGCAAAAAAGAAAATCATTCACTTAGTAAATAATTTACTAAGTACCTATAATGAGCAAAGTTTAAAGAAATGCTGACTCCCCTCACCCATAAAAGAGAAGGAAGGAGACTTAAAACCATTTTGTTGGCTGGGCACAGTGGCTCATGCTTGTAGTCTCAGCACTTTGGGAGGCCGAGGCAGGTGGATCACTAGAGCCTAGGAGTTCAAGACCAGCCTGGGCAACATAGCAAAACCCCATCTATACAGAAAAATAACAGACCGAGCACAGTGGCTCATGCCTGTAATCCCAGCATTTTGGGAGGCCCAGGTGGGTGGATCACCTGAGGTCAGGAGTTCGAGACCACCCTGGCCAACATGGCAGAACCCCATCTCCACTAAAAATACAAAAATTAGCCAGGTGTGGTGGCACATGCCTGTAATCCCAGCTACTCAGGAGACTGAAGCAGGAGAATCGCTTGAACCTGGGAGGCAGAGGTTGCAGTAAGCCAAGACTACATCACTGCACTCCAGCCTGGGCAACAGAACAAGACTCTGTCTCAAAAAAAAAAAAACAGCAAGGCGTGGTGGCACACACCTGTGGTCCCAACTACTAGGGAGGTTGAGGTGGGAGGGTCAGTTGAGCCCCTGAGGTTGAGGCTGCAGTGAGCTGTGATCACGCCATTGCACTCCAGCGTGGGTGACAGAGTGAAACCCTGTCTCAAAACAAAGCAAAACACTTAGGAGTAGCAGTAGCATTAGTAAAACATGGTCTTAATATATTTTGAAGCATTTTTGAAAGAGTTTTTTTTAGCCTCACTATTGTATTTTAGTACCAGATAATAGTATGAATACTTTTAATGGTGTTATTTCTCCAAAGCCTCTATAAAGAATTCTCTTTCTTCTGTTTCCTTGCTTAAAAATGTGTCTAACTGGGCACAGTGATACATGCCTTTAACCCCAGCTACTCTGGAGGCTGGGGTGGAATGACTTGAGCCCAGGAGTTTTCAACTAGCCTGGGCAACATTGCAAGACCCCATTTTATTTTTAAAAAAATTTTTGTCTCATGTCATAATGCAACATATTGATCCAAATTTTGTAACAGTTCTGTGACCTTAACTGAACTTTTTTTTCCATTATTTACAAGAAAAAGGTGGCACTAAGTATATACAATAGAGGCAGTCCTCATTAACATTAAACATTTAAAAATGTTTCATTCCCCCGAATTTTGAATGAAACCTATTTTAAAAGGTCATTTGTAAGTCAATTGTTAGGTACTCTACACCTAGTTTTTCATCCAAATAAATAAATAACAGATGGTAGTAAGGGCCCAGGTTATGTAAATGTTTAATACTACAGTCACCAAAGTAAAATTCTCATATGTACTTTTTCTCATATGTAGTTTACCTGCTAAAATGGGTCCCAGATTTCAACTAGCAATTTAGAAAGAACACTTCCTCTCCTCTCTCCTCTTCTGTACTACTCAGCCTCTCTCTGCTTTCTTCTTTCTCACTCTACCCCCTCCTCTGCATAAATGAATCTGCCTCTTTCCTACACATGGTACAGATATTAGGAAGGATTTTTTTCATCTTTCTACCACCCCCTTCATGTTCAAACTAGCAGTGTCATAAGGAAACATACTAGTTCAGGTCAGGTGCAGTGGCTCATGCCTGTAATCCCAGCATTTTGGGAGGCCAAGGCGGGTAGATCACTGGAAGTCAGGAGTTCGAGACCAGCCTGGCCAACATGGTGAAACCCAGTCTCTACTAAAAATACAAAAAAATTAGCCAGGCGTAGCAGTAGGCACCTGTAATCCCAGCTACTTGGGAGGCAGAGGCAGGAGAATCGCTTGAACCCGGGAGGCGGAGGCTGCAGAGAGCCAAGATCGCGCCACTGCACTCCAGCCTGAGCGACAGCACGAGACTCCATCTAAAAAAACAGAAACATACTGGTTCAAGTTTTGTACCAGGCCACATATGGAGAAAAGCAACTTGACATGGGCTGGAGGAAGTGGGGGTATGAGAATCAGGAAGTGGGGAGAAGGGCCCTGATGGTTGGTTTCTAGAGATTAGAGGCTGATGTATTTCAGGGAGGCTGAGGTGGGGATATTTATGATAGGGGCTCTGGAACGTGCCACGCTTGTTCCTGTTACAGAGTTTTCCCTGTTCTGTTTACCTTTGACCGCTGCTTTCACTCTAGCCTCTTTCTCTACTTTGTTTTCATAGTGGCACTTACCACTACCTGAAATTATATGTATTATGTATTTGCCTATTTTGTTGTTGTTGTTGTTGTTGTTAAATTGTCTTTCCTATGAGAATGTAACTTCCCATAAATTCAGAAACTTGATCTATTCATTCATCACCTGTAACAGTACCTGGCACATAACAATCACTCACTCAATTTTTATTGAATGACAGAATGAATTAATGGGGACAGCATCATGGCTGGAAAGTGACAGGACGAGTGGAAGCTAATGAAAAGGTATCCTGTGAGCCAGGATGAAGGAGCTATCTAGACCTGAGCTTCGGGATTGTAGGGCTAGGGCATGCCCTCTGTAACAGTATTAGTCAATGGATTATTTCTCCAGATATGTGTAGTAGTCTGGGATTACCTTTGCTATAACCAAATTAGAAAAGAAATAGATACCTATTTTGTTTGGGGATTTTTTTGTTGTTGTTGTTATTAGAGACAGGATCTCGCTGTGTTGCCCAGACGGGTCTTGAACTTCTGGACTCAAGTGATCCTCCCACTTCAGCCTCCCAAAGTACTGGGATTACAGGTGTGAGCCACCATGGCTGGCCTATTTGCCTATTTTAAGATAAAAATTTTAATGTATTTTAGAGCTACTATTTACATAAGTACTGTGTAATGTTATTTAAATAAATGCTGTAATTAAAGTACAAATAATTTTTATTGTTATAGGAGAACATTTCACTAATGATGGGTTAACCTAATTTTATTTTATTTTATTTTTATTTTATTTTTATTTTTTTGAGACGGAGTCTCGCGCTGTCGCCCAGGCTGGAGTGCAGTGGCTGGATCTCAGCTCACTGCAAGCTCCGCCTCCTGGGTTTGCACCATTCTCCTGCCTCAGCCTCCTGAGTAGCTGGGACTACAGGCGCCCGCCACCTCGCCCGGCTATTTTTTTGTATTTTTTAGTAGAGACGGGGTTTCACTGTGTTAGCCAGGATGGTCTCGATCTCCTGACCTCGTGATCTGCCCGTCTCGGCCTCCCAAAGTGCTGGGATTACAGGCTTGAGCCACCGTGCCCGGCCTAACCTAATTTTAAATATAATACATACATGAAAGCAGAAAATAAGATTTTAAGAGTGCTAAAAAAATTTCAAGAATTTATAATTCAGAGGCCTTCTACCACCCACCCTTTCCACTCATCTACGATCCTCTCCCTCTACTCATTGGTCAAAAATATGGAGATGTTTTTCTTTCTATGTTGAAATTCTGGCTAGAAAAAATTATATTACATATTTGAAAAGACCTGTTTTGTGTAGACACCAGTTACTTTTATTGGATCCGGTTAGTAAGAAACTTAAGAAGCTTCTACATGGAGAAGATGCACATGCCATATCAGGTATGGATTCCAGCTTGTTCCTCCTTTATCGTTAAGTGACTGTTGTGGCCAAATGAGTTGGGAAGGCATCAAAGATGAGTATGTAATAAATGTATGTAAAATGTTGTAAAAAGTGGTTATAGTAAGGTTATTTTTTAGTATCTCCTGGGCAAGTTCTTCTCTAGTCCTTTTTTGAAGCCCTTTATTTACCTTTTCTACTAAGAAGGCAAGAACTTTCTGTCTCTCATGGCTGCTCCAAGTTCTCACCTCCCCTTCAATTATCACCCACGTGCCTGCTTCTTTGCTCCTGTGCTCTCTGTTGTGTCTTTTTCTGACTCTCTCAGATTCTTTTTCTTGTTTTTCATCCTCTCTCCCTTGCTCCCTTCTTTTCTAGGGGAAGGATCAAATTTTATAGAGGAGTAGCCTGACTCCCAGTTGAATAGAGTCCATGATTTCATTCAGTGTCTTTAGGCTATTGGTCTTATTATTATTATTTTTTGAGACGGAGTTTTGCTCTGGTTGCCCAGGCTGGAGTGCAGTGGCGCAATCTCGGCTCACTGCAACCTCCACATTCCGGTTTCAAGCGATTCTCCTGCCTCAGCCTCCCAAGTAGCTGGGATTACAGGCTCCCGCCACCACGCCAAGCTACTTTTTTTGTATTTTTAGTAGAGACGGGGTTTCACCATGTTGGTCAGGCTGCTCTTGAACTGCTGACTTTGTGATCCACCTGCCTCGGCCTCCCAAAGTGCTGGGATTATGGGCGTGAGCCACCGCGCCTGGCCCTAATTGGTCTGATTCTTTAACTTATAACTGTTTAAAACTATAACATATTATTAATCCAAGTTTATTAAGATTGTCATGCAGGAAACAAAATAGCTTAATAGATATATCTGTGAGTGCCCACACCAAATTGTCTGGGCACCTTTTTGCCTCAGTTTCCTCAACTACCAAATGGGAATGATAATAGCTATTTCATTGTGCAGTTAAATATTTAATATTTATGCTATTAATGGGATATTAAATGTTTATTAATATATAATGCTAGTTGTAATTATGATTAATATATCTGAATTAATATGACATTAGCTGACACATATACTGAGCCCTACTATGTGTCAGAAACTGTTTGAAGATTAACATATACTTATGCAATTATTTAATCTTCACAATAATCTACTATGTAGGCATATTAATATTATTACTATTATTTGATTTTATAGGGGAGGTAACTGAAGCTTAGAGAGGTTATGTAACTTGGTGAACTAGAAAGATAGGTGACTCTTTTTCTTTAAAAAAAAGTTTCAAGGGTTGTGGCGGGGGAAAAAATGATTCAAAGGCATTATTAATTGTTGGAAAGAACATTTACAGAGGAGGGCATAAGTGTACTTGCTTGAATTACTTGGAATTTCTTAGCTAATAGATGCCATTTTATCTCATTCCCTTCTTTGAATACAGAGTATATGGCAACAAGTATGTTGCCACATGCATCCTATTTGATGTAAGTAAACATCGATACTAATGAAGTATTCTGAAACTAGTACTTAGAATCTTTTGGATTAATTTAATCTTCTCTGGCTAATTTCAAAACAAACATTAATTGGCTGCCATTACTGCATTATCTTTTCACATTCAACTTTTCATTACTTTTGACTTTTGAGGAAAATAGAAGAATTGTCAACATTTTACTCTTTATTTCTATTCAACAATGTATGCTAGGCTGGGCGCAGCAGCTCCCGCCTGTAATCCCAGCACTTTGTGAGACTGAGGCGGGCAGATCACCTGAGGTTAGGACTTCGAGACCAGTCTGGCCAACATGGTAAAACCCCGTCTCTACTAAAAATACAAAAAGTAGCCAGGTGTGGTGGTACATACCTGTAGTCCATACTTCTTGGGAGGCTGAGGCAGAAGAATCACTTGAACCCGGGAGGCAGAGGTTGCAGTGAGCCAAGATCATGCCACTGCACTCCAGCCTAGGCGACAGAGCAAGACTCTGTCTCAAAAACAAAAACAAAAACAAAAACGAATACACTAAGGGGGGATTATATAAGTGTTTTGCACAATGCCATGTACTACAAGTACTTGGAAAGTGAAGAGTTTTCTGATAATATTTTTCCCTAAATAACTTGCCTATTTTATCTCTTCTTGAAGCTTATCTCTTACTCAGTAAAACTGTCAGAGTATATCAGTAAACAACTTTACATTTTTAAATTGCCTCCATGCTTTGTATTGTATGCTTTTTTCTCCGTAGATGGCTTGAAATTTATTTTCTTTTGTTTTCTTTTTTATGAGACAGAGTCTCGCTCTGTCACGCAGGCTGGAATGCAATAGTGCATCTCTGCTCACTGTAACCTCTGCCTCCCGGGTTCAGGTAATTCTCCTGACTCAGCCTCCCAAGTAGTGAGAATACAGGTAAGTGCCACCACGCCCAGCTAATTTTTGTATTTTTAGGTAGAGACAGGGTTTCCTCATGTTGGCCAGACTGGTCTCGAACTCTCAACTTCAAGTGATCCGCCCACCTCGGCCTTCCAAAGTGCTGGGATTACAGGTGTGAGCCACCATGCCTGGCCTGAGTACTTGAAATTCATGAGTATTGATTTAAAATGCTTCTGACAGCCAGGATTTGTCTATCTATTCATTCAGTTATTCACTTAACATTTTTTGAATATCTACAGTTGTGCCAGAACTTGTATAAGCACCACAAAACACAAAGATGTGTAAGATAATGCCACTGCTTGCAATAAGCTCACATTCTAACATTCAAAATAACTAGCACATAGTAGATGTTCAGTAAACATTTGTTGACTAAATTCAGTGAAAGAGTTGATGAATGAGAGACAGCCATATCAATGAATCATAAAAATCTGACAGGGATATGTTCAAGCCAGAGGAGATTATGGAAGCTTGGAGGAGGATTACCTGACCACCTAGTCTGAGGGAATCAAAGTTCGTAGAAGAGATAATGCATAACAGGAGTCTTGACGAATAGGAGCTTAAAGAATTAGAACAGTGTGAGCAAAAATAGGTAAGCACTAGAAACAGCAGTCAGGCATAAGGCAAAACAAAATGAAACAAAAATGACAAAAAAAAAAAAAAAGCCAGGCATGGTGGCATATGCCTGTGGTCCTAGCTGCTTGGGAGGCAGATGTGGGAGAATTGCTTGAGCTCAGTAGGTCAAGGCTGCTGCAGTGAGCGTTGATCATGCCACTGCACTCCAGCCTGGGTGACAGAGTGAGATTCTGTCTCAGAAAACCAAAAAATTTAAAAATAAAAATAAATAAATAAAAAGAAACTGCTGCCAGGGAGATAGCAGAAATTGAAACTAGAGAGATTGATAGGTATCATCTTATGAAGGGCCATGTCATCATCTTATGAACATGTTCATCATCTTATGAACATGTCTCTAACTTATTGGCCATGTCACTTAAATTTTTTATGTATTTCTCTTGAAACTGGGATACTAGTTTCTTGCTTCTCTTGCTTCTAGTTATTTTGGAGATCAAATAATGTGTGTAAAATAACATCATGTATGTTTTGCTAAAGTAAAAGCACTTTTGAAAGAAACTGGAACGAAGAAAGCCTAGGTATAGGTAATGTACCATAAGACCAGTTTGGGTAAGTACAGTTTAGTTGGTTTTTTAACTTGGTTTTCCAGTGGTACTTTTTCTTTTTTTTTTTTTTCAGGCTTTACATTTTGCCAACCCTTGATGTACAAGGAGTTTGAAAAGCGAAAGGGAAGGACAATTCAATATCTACATCAGTTGGCTCTTGAGATTAATAGTAACCCCAGCATCTCTCTGAAACGAAAAAAGAAATTAATTAAGGAATTTCAAAAACAGCATCCAGAAGCTTTGAATTAACATTTCTGGTACAAGAAACTACAATTTGTAAATATGAACATTTCTCTGGTGGTTTTCTCAAATTGCCATACTTACACTTCAAAGAAAGCATAATCTCAAAAGATTTTAAGTGTTTTATTTTTTATTTTTATTTTGTAGAGACAGGGGTCCCACTATGTTGCCCAAGCTGGTCTCAAACTCCTGGCATCAAGTCATCCTCCTGCCTTGGCCTCTTAAAGTGCTGGGATTATAGGCATGAGTCACTGTACATGGCCATTATTTTATTTTTATAAAATATTAATTTTAATTTAATCATGCTTAAAATATGTTAAGGAAGTTTTTAACTTCAAGAAGGAATACGAGTTAGCCTTCATGTTTGCTGATTCACTTAACTATTATGCTGCTAAAATCACTTAATAAATGTGCTGCTATTATTAGGGAACTAGTACAGTTAATTTCCTTTTTTTCCCACAGGAAAGGAACTTTTCATACACAAGCTCCCTGAAGAAAGCATGCACTTTCCTTAGTATATGATTATTTTCAAGCAACCCCCTTAAGCTGCTGTAACTTAAATGACTGTGAATCTTTGAAATAGGGAAAGATGCATGAAGTAGTATTTTTTTTTTTTTTTGAGGTGGAGTCTTGCTCTGTCCCAGGCTGGAATGCAGTGGCACCATCTTCTCAGCTCACTGCAACCTCTGCCTCCCGGGTTCAAGCAATTCTCCCTGTCTCAGCCTCCCGAGTAGCTGGGATTACAGGCGCCTGGCACTAGGCCTGGCTAATTTTTGTAGTTTTAGTAGAGATGGGGTTTCACCATGTTGGCCAGGCTGGTCTTGAACTCCTGACCTCAGGTGATCTGCCCGCCTCAGCCTCCAAAGGTGCTGGGATTACAGGCGTGAGCCACCACACCCGGCCACATGAAGTAGATTTGAAAGGCCACAAATTAAAAATTCGTAAACATCAAAACTGTGATTTCTGTCTCTAATTCTTCTTCAGTCCATATTTTATGGTTGTCTTCTTTCCTTCTCATTCTTTCTCTGCTCCTTCCTTTTCTTTCCTTTTTCTCTCTCTCTTTCCACCTCTTTCACTTTTTTCTTGCCTGCTCCTCTCTGTCTCTGTTTTAAATTGGTTAATTCACTCTATGGCATCATTCCCTAATGTAGCAGGGATTCAATACCTATGGAAAGTTTTACACAGAAAAATTATTTTGGGCCAAGCATAGTGGCCCATGCCTGTAGTCCCAGAACTTTGAGAGGCCAAGGAGGGGGGATTGCTTAAGGCCAGGAGTTCAAGACCAGCCTGAGTAATAGTGAAACCCTGCCCCTATCTCTACAAAAATTACAAAAAATATTTAGCCAGGTGTGGCAGCTCACACCTATAGTCCCAGCCACTCAGGAGGCTGAGGTGGGAGGGTCTCTTGAGCCCAGGAGTTTTAGGCTGCAGTGAGCTATGATTGCGCCACTGTACTACAGCCTGGGCAATAAAGCAAGACCCTGTCTCAAAAAAAAAAAGAAGAAGGGAAAAAGTATTTTGTGGTCATCTTAATTTATATCATTGATCACAGGGAAAGAGAAGCATGATTAATTAAGTTCTTGAAAAAAAATAAACTATATTAGACAGATGTCATCAGTTTTATCTTTTTGTATAAAACTTGTATCAGTCATCTTGAATTAGAACACTTAGTTTCTAAGTTCTCAACTAAGAAGCCAGACATGGTGGCATGTACCTATAGTCCCAACTATTTGAGAGGCTGAAGCGGGAGGATCCCTTGAGCCCAGGATGTTTAGTTTGTTTGTATGTTTGTTTTTGTAGAGATGGGGTCTCACTATATTGCCCAGGCTGGTCTCAAACTCCTGGCCTCAAGTGATCCTCCTGCCTCTGCCTCCCAAAGTGCTGGAATTACAGTTGTGAGCCACTGTGTCTGGCTGACCACAGGAGTTAGAGGCCAGCCTGGGCAACATAGCAAGACCCTGTCTCAGGGGGAAAAAAATTCTCAGCTAAGGCTTGGCCTGGTGGCTCACAACTATAATTCCAGCACATTGGGATGCCAATGCAGGAGGATTGCTTGAGACCGGGAGTTCAAGGCCAGCCTGGGTAATGTAGTTTGACCCTGTCTTTACAAAAGATATAAAAATTTTAATTGCTGGGCAGACTGTGGTGTACCTTGTAGTTCTGACTACTCAGGAGACTGAAGTGGGAGGATCACGTGAGCCAGAGTTTGAGGTTTCAATGAGCCATGAGTGTACCACTGCACTCCAGCCTGGGCAACAGAGCAAAACACTGTCTCAAAAAAAAAAAAAAAAAAGAAAGAAAAAAAAATTATTGGCCAGGTGTGGTGGCTCACACCTGTAATCCTAGCACTTTGGGAGGCCAAGACAGGTGGATAACTTGAGGTCAGGAGTTCGAGAGCAGCCTGTCCAACATGGTGAAACCCCATCCCTACCAAAAATACAAAAATTAGCCATGTGTGGTGGTGGGTGCCTGTAATCCCAGCTACTTGAGAGGCTGAGGCAGGAGAATCGCTTGAACCCAGGAGGTGGAGGTTGCAGTGAACTGAGATCACGCCACTGCACTCCAGCCTCAGCAACAGGGAGAGACTCTGTCTCAAAACAAACAAACAAAAATTCTCAACTAAGAGTCTGTGAAAAGGTTTCAAAGGGCCAAAGTACAAGACACTTTATGAAACTATAGGCAGTTTTTTGTGTATCTGTGCTTATGGCATGTTTCTAGGAAGACAATCCATGGCTATCAGCAAATTTTCACGAGGACTGTGGTGCAAGCACAGTAAGAACCACTGGGTTCAAGAATCTAAAAGTCCTTCTTGATGTATATTTATATATTTCCCAAATTTTGCTTTTACCTTGTGGATAAACTATTAAATATCCCAATGTTATATTAACATAAGAGCATTGGCTGGATGTGGTGGCTCATGCCTATAATCCCAGCACTTTGGCAGGCTGAAGTGGGTAGATTGCTTGAGCCAAGGAGTTCCAAGACCAGTCTGCACGACATGGCGAAACCCCATCTCTACTAAAAATGCAAAAATTAGCCAGGCAAAATGGTGGGTACCTATAGTCTCAGCTGCTCAGGAGGCTGAGGTGGGAGGATCACTTGAGCCCAGGAGCAGAGGTTGCTGTGAGCTGAGATTATGCCACTGCATGCCAGCCTGGGCAAAAAAAAAAAAAAAAAAAAGGCACTAAGCTGGATGACTTCTAAGTTCTTCCTACTTAAAAAAAAAAAAAAAAGAAAGAAAGAAAGAAAGGCTGGGCGTGGTGGCTCACACCTGTAATCCCAGCACTTTGGGAGGCCAAGGCAGGTGGATCACCTGAGATCAGGAGTTCGAGACTAGCCTGGCCAACATGGTGAAACCCTGTCTCTACTAAAAATACAAAAAAATTAGCTGGGAGTGGTGGTGCATGCCTGTAATCCCATCTACTTGGGAGGCTGGGGCAGGAGAATTGCTTGAACCCAGGAGGCAGAGGTTGCCGAGATGGTGCAATTGCACTCCAGCCTGAGTGACAGAGCAAGACTCTGTCAAAAAAAAAAAAAAAAAAAATAGCAACCCAATTATATGACACTAGAAGATAAAACTGCCCTAATCTGCATATGGCTTTTTTAAAGTTGGGGAGGAAGTTAATATACTTCCAGTAGAAGACCTGAGAGGGTACCTGAAGAGACACCAGGAAAATACTGGAAACATGCCACCAAGCCCTCTTCAATAGAAGAGTCTCCTTATTCGGAAAATTGCCATTTTAATGTTCGGTGTGAATCAGGTAGGGATTTGCTAGTCATCACTATGAATGGTGGATACTTTGACAAATGCTTTAAGGTTATTACTATGTCCTTGCATCTGCTGTTCAGAAAATTATAACCTTACATCTTTGCACTGAGCCTCAGTTTTTTAAAAATCTCTAAAATAAAAATACATATGCACAGATTTATATTTTTAAGATTGAGATATTCCTTTAATAGTTTAAGATTGAAACAAAGAAATAAAAAATGAAATAAATTTTAAAAAAAATTTTTAAGAATCCACCAGATAATACCAAAGGTACCTTCCAACTCTTTGATGGGTAACAGTCATCTCTCCATCTGTAAATAGTGGGTTTGTGAAGGAGAATGTGTGGTAACAAGAATATGGGCTCTGCAGTCTACAATTCAATGCAGTTTCCATCAAAATACTACCATCATTCTTTACAGAACTAGAAAAAAAAAAATCCTAGGCCAGGCACAGTGGCTCACACCTGTAATCCCAGCACTTTGGGAGGCCAAGGGCAGGTGGATCACCTGAGGTCAGCAGTTCGAGTCCAGCCTGGCCAACATGGTGAAAACCCATCTCTACTAAAAATACAAAAATTAGCTGGGTGTGGTGGCACATGCCTGTAGTCCCAGCTACTCAGGAGGCTGAGGCAGGAGAATCGCTTGAACTCGGGAGGTGGAGGTTGTGGTGAGCCAAAATCATGCCACTGCACTCCAGCCTGGCTGGTGACAGAGCGAGACTCCATTTCAAAAAAAAAAAAAAAAAAGAAAATCCTAAATTCATATGGAAACAAAAAAGAGCCTGCATAGCCAAGGCAAGACTAAGCAGAAAGAACAAATCTGGAGCCATCACATTACCTGATTTTAAACTATACTATAAGGCCATAGTCACCAAAACAGCATGGCACTAGTATAAAAATAGGCACATAGACCAATGGAACAGAATAGAGAACCCGGAAATAAACCCAAACATGTATAGCCAACTGATCTTCGACAAAGCAAACAAAAACAAAGTGGGGAAAGGACACCCTCTTCAACAAATGGTGCTGGAATAATTGGGAACCCACATATAGCCACCTTACTCCCACAGAATGGCCATAATTAAAAAATCAAAAAATAATAGATGTTGGCATGGATGTGGTGAACAAGGAACACTTCTACATTGGTGGTGGGAATGTGAACTAGTACAGCCACTATGGAAAACGGTGTGGAGATTCCTTAAAGAACTATAAGTAGAACTATCATTTGATTCAGCAATCCCACTACTGGGTATCTACCCAGAGGAAAGGAAGTCATTATACAAAAAAGATACTTGCACAAACATGTTTATAGCACCACAATTCACAATTGCAAAAATATGAATGAATGAAACTGGATCCTCATCTCTCACCTTATACAAAAATCAGCTCAAGATGGATCAAGGACTTACATCTAAGAACTGAAACTATGAAAATCCTAGAAGATAACACGGGGAAAACTCTTCTAGACATTGGCTTAGGCAAAGATTTCATGACCAAGAACCCAAAAGCAAATACAACAGAAACAAAGATAAACAGGTGGGACTTAAACGGAAGTGCTTTTGCACAGCAAAAGGAACAGTATGCACAGTAAACAGAGAACCCACAAAGTGGAAGAAAAGCTTTGTATATCCAACAAAGGACTAATATCCAGAATCTACAAGGAACCCAAATCAGTAAGAAAAAAACAATCCCATCAAAAAGTGGGCTAAGGACATGGATAGACAGTCCTCAAAAGAAGATATACAAATAACCAACAAACATATGAAAAAATGCTCAACATCACTAGTGATTAGTGAAATGC